>NC_134239.1:112279070-112579373 GCF_965152275.1 Natator depressus
CAGACACAAGGCTGCATGGCATAAAAGACTCCCACACGACCCTCCAGACCTTGGGCCTCTATGTCCCTCCTCCGACAAAACCCAAGTTCAAGCCGCAGCAGGTGGCTGCCCTCCCGAAGTACGAGGCCGCCCACAAAAAGCAGCGAGACTATAGAAAGCGCCCACATCGTCAATCCCGGCCTGCCCCCAAGCCTGGGTCTTCTAAGGTCAAGCAGGCTGGCAAAAAGCGTTTTTGACGGGATGCTCCAGGGTACCCCGCCAGTTCTCAGTAGGGACCTACCGCCAATAAAGCTCCCTTTCTCCAATCAGTTGTGTGCTTTCCTCCCGAATGGGAACGGCTCACCTTGGACCGATGGGTCCTCAACACCATCTCCTGAGGTTATACCCTTCAGTTTACCTCCTCCCTGCCCAACCGCCCTTCCCCCCGTCCCTCCTGGGAACCCCTCTCACGAGGCTCTACTCGAGCAGGAGGTGGGGCGGCTCCTGGACCTAGGAGCTTTAGAGGCGGTGCCCAAGGAGTTCCTGGGCAAGGGCTATTACTCCCGGTATTTCCTTATCCTGAAGGCCAAAGAGGGGCTCAGGCCCCTCATGGACCTGGGAGGCCTGAACCACTACATGGTGAAACTCAAGTTCTGCATGGTTTCCCTGGCCTCCATTATCCCCTCCCAGGATCCCGGGGACTGGTACGCTGCCCTTGAGCTATAGGACGCGTACTTCCACATCCACATATTCGAGGGGCACAGACGCTTCCTCCGTTTCGTAGTGGGACAGTCGCTACCAATTCATGGTCCTACTGTTTGGTCTGTCCACTGCCCCCGGGGTCTTTACAAAGTGTATGGCGGTGGTAGTGGCCTACCTCAGACGCCAGGGGGTCCAAATATTCCCATATCTGGACAACTGGCTAGTCAAAGGCACCTCCCGGTCGCAGGTGACAGATCATGTGGTGCTTCTCCTTTCCACATGTACTGCCCTGGGCCTGTTGATAAACCACGCCAAGTCCACAGTAGTCCCGGTCCAATGCATAGAGTTTATCGGGGAGCTACTAGACGCAACATTGGCCAGGGCTTCTCTCCCACCAGACAGGTTCGAGACCCTGAAAGTGTTCATTGACTCGATCACAAGGTTCCCGGTGATGACAGCCAGGGCTTGCCTGCAACTGCTGGGTCACATGTCTGCATGCACGTATGTGATCCGTCAAGCCAGACTCAGAATGAGGCCCCTCCAGCTCTGGCTGGCCTCGCAGTTCTCCCAGGCCATAGACAGAATAGACAAAGTCCTTACCGTGCCGAACTCGGTGATCACCTCCCTGCGGTGGTGGTCCGCCCCAAACAACATGCTCCAAGGGGTCCCGTTCAGGGACAGGGCCCCGTCGTTGGAGCTGGTGTCCAATGTGTCGGACCTGGGTTGGGCCCATGTGGGGAACTTTCAGACCCAAGGCCTGTGGTCTCTACAAGACCTACCCTTTCATATAAACGTCAAGGAACTCAGGGCGGGGCGACTGGCATGTATGGACTTCGCTCGCACCTGGAGGGCAAGGTAGTCAGGGTCCTCGCGGACAACACGGCCTCGATGTTCTATATCAACAGGCAAGGTGGGGCCTGATCCTCTGCCCTCTGCCACGAAGCCCTCAGTCTG
Organism: Natator depressus; assembly: GCF_965152275.1. Lineage (NCBI taxonomy): Eukaryota > Metazoa > Chordata > Testudines > Cheloniidae > Natator > Natator depressus. The sequence goes on from NC_134239.1 coordinate 112,280,706, forward strand.
TGGGACTTCTGTATAGCCCACGACATCTTCCTAAAAGCCTTCCACCTGCCGGGTGCCTGGAATGTGAGTGTGGATCGCTTGAGCAGGAATTTTTCCTCTCAGCACGAGTGGTCTCTACCACCGGAAGTGGCTCACCTGCTCTTCTGAAGGGGGGTACTCCCCAGGTGGAGCTATTTGCGACCTGGCAGAACTGACGACACCCCCAGTTCTGCTCCGGGGGGGCTGAGGGAGAGCCACTGTGTCCGATGCCTTTACCCTGTCCTGGTCAGGCCAGCTCCTTTACGCCTTTCCCCCGTTCCCTCTGATCAGCAGGGTCCTGGAGAAAATAAAGATGGACAAAGCCAGGGTCCTCCTCGTTGCCCCGGCGTGGCCCAGGCAGCACTGGTACGGGACCCTCTTGGGGCTGGCAGTAGCTCCGCCATGGCAGTTGCTGCTCCACCCGGACCTGCTCTCTCAGGACCAGGGCCGCCTCCTCCATCCCAATCTAGCAATGCTTCACCTCATGGCGTGGCTGCCCAGTGGCTAGGTGGCGAGGAAAGGACATGCTCAGAACAGGTTCAGCGCATCCGCCTCGAAAGTAGACGGCCTTCCACTCACCGCTCCTATGTGGCGAAGTGGTCTCGGATTTTGAGGTGGGCAGCCCGCCAGGGTGTTTCCCCAACGGCCGCCCCGATCCAGCTTATCCTTGATTTCCTCCTCCACCTGAGGGCCCAGGGACTGGCGCCCTCATCAGTCAGGGTACACTTGGTGGCCATATCGGCCTTTCATTCCCCGATGCAAGGGCACACGGTGTTTTCCCATGCTATGACTGGCCAGTTTCTAAAGGGTTTGGATCATCTCTACCCATATGCCAAGCCCCTGGTTCCACAGTTGGACCTAAACCTGGTGCTGGCTTGTCTTATGGAAGCCCCGTTTGAACCACTGGCCATGTGTTCCTGGTCTCACCTCTCGTGGAAGGTGGCCTTCCTGGTAACTATCACGTTGGCCAGGAGGGTCGGAGCTCAGGGCCCTAACCTCCGAACCGCTGTATACGTTTTTTCATAAGGACAAGGTCCAGCTCTGCCCACACCCCGCATTCCTCCCGAAGGTGGTCTCCGCCTACCACATGGGTCGGGACATTTTTCTGCCAGTCCTCTGCCCCAAGCCTCACGCGACTATTGAGGAATGCCGTCTCCACACGCTTGACATGAGGTGTGCTCTGGCTTTCTACCTTGAGCGGACCAAGCCGTTCAGAAAGTCTTTGCAACTGTTCATTGCCTCGGCTGAGCACGCGAAGGGTCAGGTGATTTCCACTCAGCAGCTTTCTAAGCGGATCATTTCGTGCATCCGTTCCCGTTATGAGCTGGCAGTGGTTCCCCTGCCGCCCATTGTGAGGGCACACTCAACTCGGGCGCGGGCCTCATCGGCTGCTTTCATGGCCCATGTCCCCATCCAGGACATTTGTAGGGCCACCACGTGGTCTTCAGTTCACACGTTCACCTTGTGCTATGTGATAGTCTCCCAGGCCAGATATGATGCTGGGTTCGGCAGGGCAGTATTCCGTCCCGAGAACTTGTGAACTCCTACCCAACCTCCAACAGATATAGCTTGGAATCACCTGTTGTGGAATACACATGAGCAATCACTCGAAGAAGAAAAGACAGTTACCTTTTCCGTAACTGGTGTTCTTCAAGATGGGTTGCTCATGTCTATTCCACATCCCACCCTTCTTCCCCTCTGTCGGAGTTGTCTGGCAAGAAGGAACTGAGGGTGGGGGGAGTGCAGCGCTCCTTATACCGCGCCAGGCGGGGTCGTGGGGGGGGGGTGCTCCCCCCACGGGTACTGGTAGGGGAAAAACTTCCGGCACCGGTGCACGTGGCAAGCACACACACCTATTGTGGAATAGACATGAGCAACACATCTTGAAGAACACCAGTTACAGAAAAGCTAACTGTCTTTTCTTTAACTCTATTCCTGGGGGAATCTCTTTTGTTGTTGTGTGTATTGTTGACATAGTTGTTGGCAGGTATTTTGCAATAAGTTATCAAAATAATTGAAAGTGGAGTGATTATATGGTGTTATTTTGACAAATAAAATATGCAGGATTTTGCAGAATTTTAAGTTAGTGTGCAAAATTTTAAATTTTTTGGCACAGAATTCCCCCAGGAGTACCTAATCCACAGAGTCATTAAGGCTGTGGAACTGGTGCATTTTCTGTCAAATAGAAATCCCTGCTATCTGTCTTCCAGACCAACAGAAGGCTATTGCAGACTTCCTGAGCGAATGCTTCCTTCAGGTCCATGAATGGAAGTTCAACTGTCTCCCATGACATCTGTCAGGCTTGGGGAGCCCCAGAAGCAGATCTCAGTGCCACCCCAAACAATGTGAAATGTTGTCTTTTTCTGCTGCAAGGGAGGATATGGCTTCAACGCTGTTGGGTGGTGCCCTGAGAACACCGAAGCCAAATATTCTATATTGCTTACCCACTTCTACCTGTGATTCTCAAGACTTCATTTAAACTGCATCAGGAAAGAGCAAGGGTTATCCTCATAGTGCCATCCTGACCAAGATAAGTGTGGTAATAGAACTAGCTCCACCTCTCCATGGCAACACTTCTTCAACTTCCTCTTAGGAAGGATCTCCTGTCACGGAACTTGGGAACCCTGACCCCTCCCTACCTCTCATCTTTGAATCTTTGAGCATGGTTCCTAGCTGGTTATTGAGCATGAAATTAACCTGTTTGGGTTAGGTCCAGTCAGTTCTCCTATCTAGCAGGAAACCTTGTACTCACAAAACTTACCTTCAGAAGTGGAAACTTGTCCACTCTTGATGTTCTCTCCATTCTCCCCAAGCCTCAGAGGTTTCACTCTCCAAAATCGTGGACTATCTGTTGGACTTAGACAAAAGGTCAGTCAATGAGCTCAGTCAGAGTACATCTGGCCACTATAACAGCCATCAAAGGCTTCTCAGTCTTTGCCCACCCTAGTATAACTAGAGTCCTCAAGGGCTTATACATCTTGTTTTCTTCCACCCATACGGAACCAGGCCCTCCAATGGGACCTCGGTTTGGTTCTCAGTGCTCTGAAGAAATCTCCATTTGAAACAATGGCTACTTATTCTTTTGTCCATCTCTCCCTCAGGACTCCGTTCCTCATAGCCTTCACTTCAGCTAGATGAATGGGAGAGCTTGGTACTGTTGTGGCTGACCCCCATATACCACCAGTTCTACTGCATCCCTATCCTTGCTTCCTCCTAAAGATTTCTTGGGAATATTTAAGTCAAGAGATTTGCCTGCCAATGTTCTACCCAAAACTTCATACCTCCAAGGAGGAGACAGCGTACATACACGAGATTTCGGAAGGGCCCTTGCCTTCTACCTTGACAGGACTAAGACCTTATAGGCCACTCCTAGGTTATTTGTATCATTTGCAGAAAGGATGAAGGATCAACCTATTTTCACTCAAAGACTGTCCAAATGGGTTTTTGGTTGTGTCTTAACCTGCTGTGGATCAGCTGGGATGCACCACCCTCATGCTGTTGGCACATTCCACTAGAGCTCAGTCCACATCTAGAGCTCTTTTGAAGGATGTTCCCATAACAGAAATTTGTAGGATTGCAATATGATCTTCCATTCATACCTTTGTCAAGCATTACATTTTCTTCCAAAGATGATACTACTTTGGTGACTCAGACCTCCAAACCATCTTGGACTTACCTCCTCCACACCCACCTCCCTCACTGAGTTACTGCTTGGGAGTTTCCTATCATGCAGCACCAACAGGGACACATACTTGAAGAAGAAGGAAAGGTTACTTACCTTACAGTAACTTGAGTTATTCAGGAAGTCTTGTTCCAATGGGTGCTCCACCTCCCGCCCTCCTTCCCCTGAGCTGTGGAGGCTCTGCTTTGTAGTGAGAAGGAACTGAGGAGCGGCGGGTCTGCACCTCCTTACATATCCTTGTTTGGAGGCACGAGGTGCTCCTCTATGCAGACACAGGCCCATGGACACCGCTATGCATTCTCCAGTCGAGAGAGCGTGGGCACACACGCATCCTAAAGCAAATGCTGTGGTACATTTGTTTCTGATAAATTGAATGTAAATACATATGGAAAATAGGTTCTGCCCTTGGTTTCCTACTAAGTAGATGAATATAGATCTGGTGATACAAAGTTACTGCAGCACACAAATTGCTGTTGGTGATGCAGTAGATGGCCCAGGCAAACTCAAAACTGTTAATTTGGTTGCATCTCATAAGAAAGCATAGCCATAACTAAACCGTGAGTATTGATCATTATGTAAAAGTGTCATGTACTGTACTCTGTTGTGAGTTAATCCTCACTTTTATTTTTATTGTGTGTGTGTGTGTGTATATGTATATGTGTGTATGTGTGTGTATATATATATATATAAAAATTTCAAATCTGGAGTCAGAAGTTAGACTCCTGATTTATATTTCAGTCTTCCCAACACCCATATACATGTTCAATTCACACAAATGAGTGGCCCCATAGAACTCAATGGGACTACTTTCATGCAAAAAGTTAAGCATGTGCGTAGTGTCTACAAGATTGGGAACCTAGACACTTAAATATAGATGGCCTTATTTTCAGAGGTGGTATGGAACTCCAGCTCCTACTGAAGTTACTGAGAAACTGTGATTGCTCAGCTCCTGTGAAAAGAGTAATTTTTATTTAGGTGCCTAGATATAAATTTAGGAACTTAACTTTAGGCACCCAGGTTTGAAAACATTGGATGTTAGTATATGCTCAATAAATATTATTTTTTATTTATTTTCATCTAAAAACTGAAACTTACTTGAATTGTCTTGTTTCAAAGGCAACACTTCATGGCCCCTTCAATCCTTATGAGTTGAAGTGTCACAGCATGACCCAAATTTCCAGATTCAGGTATGATAAAGCTTTTGTTGTGAATGGCAGGCAAACCGTAGGTCATTGTATTGATATAAAAGTTACTGGAATACACATTTTCACATCTTTAATTTTTTTATTAATTCACTGTTATGCTTAAATACTATGGAACTCTGTTGAAGTAAAAAAAACAAACATACATAATGTTAAAAGTTCTGAGAAGAATGGGAGAGTTTATTGACGCAGTTCTAATGTGCACAGAAATTGTATTTAATATCTAGAATACAAGGCTGGGAGCCTGGATTCATTCAAAACTTGACTCATTAACTAGAGTGAGTTTGATTGACTTTGCACACTTACGGCTGATTCATATCTTTAAAAGGATTTGTAGATACACATTTCTACTGACTTTTCTTTCTTATTGCCAGTTAATATATTTTGTCATTTTTTCCTAGATGTATCTGGATAGAAAAGGAAAGTATAAACTCTGTAATTATCAATAATACTCCTGAGGATCCATTTCAGAAAATGTTGGTTGCTGCTTCTGTATCAGTAAATGCAACTGGTAATTCTAAATATATACTTGTGTTCCTTATTTTTCTCCCTTTCTTTTCTTTAACTGCTTAGCATTGTCCATATGAATAGCCATAGAACTAAATTTTATCTGTCCCTGAAATTCTGTCTACCAACTGCTTAGAGGTTGGTTGTGCTGTCAAGACCTTCTGTTAATTATCAATTTTTATTTTTTGTAATAGGAACTACAATGTTGTTAAGAGAAACATCTCTGATTCCTCCTATTCCTGGGCTACCAGCACTCCTCAGTATGTTATTTGCTCCTGTTATAGAACTCAGGTATATATGCATTTTTTAAGTGGAATAGCAGAATGGTGTGTTCTCTACCATCTTTCTACACTTCTCTTGTTTCTTCCATCCCTTACAGGCAGTTGCATATTATATTGCTAAGTTGACAATATTGGATGTATATATGAATTTGGGATTCCAGAGTTTGCCCTCATGAAAACTTGTGTAAGTTCCTGAGATGTTGCTGCAACTCTAAGAGGAGGAGGAACAGTACCAGTCTTAGATCTGCCTGGGCAACGGGGGTTTTGTGTGTTTTAGGGGCTTTTGAGGGACTAAGTTGCTATTAAATTTATTAGTTTCACCTGTGTCAGTGTGATGGGGTGTACAAACCCCACACTGAGCAACAAGTGGTTAAGTGATTATTTTGGGCCCAGCCTGCCGCGCACCCCCCCCCCCCCCGCAGCAAATGCTCCTTCTGTTGGAGGAATTAGAAGACAGGGAAACAGCTCATTTGGGGGCAGACCTGGAACAGAGCAGACCTGCAGCCCACAGTTTCAGCAGCACAGAGCAGAGAGAAGGCTGATGTCTCAGACCCAACTGCCCAAAAGGAGCCCTTCAGGAGGGAAAGGAGGACCCACCCCAGAAGCAATCAGAGGGGGATGTAGACCTTCGACATTGGTAATCTCCTTTTATTTTCTTGATTTGGACTCACCCAGCTAGGGAAAGCCTTGGACTAAGCTGACCAGGGTGGAGATAGGAAGTGGCCCAGGGATGACAGCCTTAAGCAGCCTCGGTTGCCAGACCACTGGTAGCCTAAAGGATCCTGCGTCAGAGCCTGATGGAGTAGGAGGGCCCGGGCTTTGCTACCAACAACTCCCCTGCCAGTCATGGGTTGCAGCCTTGACCCCTAGGCCATGCTTCCCAGCCAAACCCCAAGTGAGGGCCATTATAGTCAGGGATACCTAGAGCCATGGATAGAACCTCTTTTAAAAAAAATTATATAAAATCAAATAAATAAAATTAGAAACCATTAGGAAAGGGATCGTAAATAAAACAGAAAATATAATTTCACTACATAAATCCATGGTATACCCACACGGCATGCCGTTCTGGTTGTCCCATCTCAAAAAAAGATCTGTTAGAATTGGAAAAAGTGCAGAGGAGGGCAATGAAAATGATTAGGAATATGGAACAGCTTCCATGTGAGGAGAGATTAAAAAGACTGAGACTGTTCAGTTTAGAAAGAAAGATGATGAGGGGGGTGGGATATGATAGAGGTCGAAAAATCATGAATGGTATGAAGAAAGTGAATGGGGAAATGTTATTTACTCCTTCACATAATAAAAGAACTAGGAGTCACCTGATGAAGTTAGTAGACAGCATGTTTAAAACAAACATGAGGAAGTACTTCTTCACACAATGCCCAGTCAACCTGTGGAACTCATTGCCATGGGATAATGGGCAGGCAAAGCATATAACTGGGTTTTAAAAAAAGAATTAGATAAATTCATGGAGTTTAGGGCTCAATGCCTATTAGCCACAGTGGTCAGGGATGCAAACCCATGCTCTGGGTGTCCCTAAGTTTCCAACTGGCCAAAGCTGGGACTGGACTTTCAACTACCTGAAAGGGGGTTCCAAAGAGGATGGCTCTAGACTGTTCTCAGTGGTAGCAGATGACAGAACAAGGAGTAATGGTCTTAAGTTGCAGTGGGGGAGATTTAGGTTGGATATTAGGAAAAACTTTTTCACTAGGAGGGTGGTGAAACACTGGAATGCGTTACCTAGGGAGGTGGTGGAATCTCCTTCCTTTGAGGTTTTTAAGGTCAGGCTTGACAAAGCCCTGGCTGGGATGATTTAGTTGGTGTTGGTCCTGCTTTGAGCAGGGGGTTGGACTAGATGACCTCCTGAGGTCCCTTCCAACCCTGATATTCTATGATTCTATGGACGATGGGAATGGACCGTTTGAAATTGCCTTGTTCTGTTCATTCCCTTCTGAAGGATGTGGCAGTGGTCACTGTCAGAAGATAGAACACTGGGCTAGATGGACCATTGGTCTGATCCAATATAGCTATGCTTACATTCTTGTGTTCTTAAATAGCACAAGATCAGATCCTAGGCTGACAAAGCGTTTGTGCTGGATGGCTCTGAAAGTGCTATTGCAGAATAGATATAATCTGAGCATCTATCTTCATATTAATGTGGGGTGTAAATTAAATTCCAGATGAAGTTGCTTTGTTTTCTTCAATTTCATCTTTCCAAAATTCCAGTTCAAGTTTTCATTTTGTTTAGGGTTGATAAAACTGGAAGGAGTTTTACTGGTGTTCTTTGTGGTTTGGGGTGGAATCAGAGTCTTGGAACCCCACTGCTTCCAGAACATGACATGGAGCTGGCATTTGATGTGCAGTTTGGCGTGGATGACATAGTAGAGGTAAAACATGCATATGGATTATTTTCATTGTAGTAGTGCATGTCTGGAATCTAGCAGATGTCAGAAATTGTTAGCTCTTGCAATTGTATTACTTGAAGTCTAGCAACCTTTGGCAGAATTTTAAAGTTGTCTTATTTTTTTAGTGAAATTGCCTGTTTATAACCTTGAACTGCTCTTGTGTGTCAGAAACTAAGTTTAAAAACCCTGAGGTGGTTTCATTAAACTTTATTGAACAAAGTCAAATATTGAATACAGTACATTATCATCTTTGTAGACAGTTGTATATTATTAAGCCAATGACGAAGCAAATACAATTCTGTGCTAATCAAACTCCTATGCAAGATGGGTTTTTTGTTTTTCTGTGTGATATTTAAACCTTTTAATTATATTTTTGGTATAAAATAATGCCATTTAGTCATAAAATCCACTTAGTCATAAAATATTAGACATTCTTTTATAAAATTGTATATGTAGCTTTTCTCAGATGTCTTCGCTAATGTTGATATAAAAATGAACTTTCAGTGTTAACTAAACCATTCTAGACAGACAGACATAGGCATGCACGCACACACACATATCCCTAATCTGAATTTAAACTGGAGATGTTCTTTGGGCTGCTCATTATCATTTATCATTGAAATATTCACAGATAAACATCCTAAGAACGGCCATTAACAAACTGGTTTGTGATGGCCCAAATGGCCCAAGGTATTTTGGGCAAGAGAGAATTGCACAGCTGCAAGAGAATGCTCGTGAGAAACTTTTAGGGTAAGACTACTTTTCTTGGTGAGAATTTTGTTTGTTTTCTTAGTTTATAGCAAAGCAGAATCCACATTTGTTTTCACGCTTTTGTCTGGTACTAGCCATCTTGATTTACTTTGCTTGTTTCTAAAGCAGTAAATTCACTAGTTTGAGCTTTTGCTTTCAAAATATTAATTATTTTCAGCATTTTAATATAGGCTTTAGACTTACTGTTTCCATTATTTATAATTTTACTGGTACTGTAACACTAGGTCAACAGGAAAGCCTAACAGTTAATAGAATCATAAAAACTAAAGAGGAAAACCTGTTCCTCAGGATATAGTTCCCTGTTCTAGAGACTGACTGACAGGAACTCGCATGGCTTCAGAACCTAGAGAGTTTCTTCCTCTCCCCCTGTGATGGAATCTCTTGGCGACTTTTGCTTCCAGATTACATCTGAGGTGTGCACACTGCTGTCTCTCCCTCATCAAATCTGTGCCAAGAGGAGGTGTTAGCAGAGATAATTGCTAGAATTCTCCTTCCCTTACCCTACCTTGTTGCATCTGTCCCAAGAGAAAGTAATATAGTTACTGAGGCCATCTGCCTCTTTCCAGCAACCCTTCCTTGATTCTTATGACCAAATCAAAGGAACTGATACCAATATAGTGCAGAGTACTTGGGGTATCTAGCATCAGTGCAGCTCGCAGTTTATCTGTCTCCTAAAGCTTTCTACGGAGCCAGCCCCAGTATGAAGAGTCACTATGGCAATTCTCTAAACTATGTAGCTGCTAAGTGTCCTTGAAGCTTTGAGCAAGCCTGTCTGTCTCTGTGAATGTAGGGTAGGCATCTTTGTGCTATACCTAAACCTTTAATAAACCTTTTAATCTCTGTATACATCTGTGTGATGAAACTGATCCAAATGCAATTGTTTGCAACGGCCATCCAGCAACCCTCTTTTGCAGTCATGCACTAACTATTACACAAGGTTTCCAATGGTACCTTCATACCTAGGAAAGATGCTAGGCTGTTTGCCAGAAGGAAATACCTTCCCGAAGCAACTGTGCATTGAGGTGGGGGCAATTTCATGATGCAGCTTCATGTCAAGATGGAGGAGAAGCTTTAAGTGGAGTTCCCCAGTGCAAAATGCAATAGGGAAACAGTGGTTGCTGTCACATAGAATATAGAGAGAATTGATATGGGCAGTTTCTGTGACTCCCTTCTTTGATGTACTTGCTCAATTCAAATATATGATTTGCCAGTGGTTACTGTCTCAACTTCTTTCATGTATGTGAGCACTAACTTGTCCACCCCAACTTTAAATCCACTCCACACATCTTGAGTGAAGTAGATTAGTAAATAACGGAGGTCAGGTTTTAGAATCATAGAAGATTAGGGTTGGAAGAGACCTCGGGAGATCATCTAGTCCAACCCCCTGCTCAAGGCAGGACCAACACCAACTAAATCATCCCAGCCAGGGCTTTGTCAAGCCGGGCCTTAAAAACCTCTAAGGATGGAGATTCCACCACCTCCCTAGGTAACCCGTTCCAGTGCTTTGCCACCCTCCTAGTGAAATAGTGTTTCCTATATCCAACCTAGACCTCCCCCACTGCAACTTGAAACCGTTGCTCCTTGTTCTGTCATCTGCCACCACAGAACAGCCAAGCTCCATCCTCTTTGGAACCCCACTTCAGGTAGTTGAAGGCTGCTATCAAATCCACCCTCACTCTTCTCTTCTGCAGACTAAACAAGCCCAGTTCCGTTCAGCCTCTCCTCGTAAGTCATGTGCCCTAGCCCCCTAATCATTTTTGTTGCCCTCCGCTGGACACTCTCCAATTTGTCCACATCCTTTCTGTAGTGCAGGGCCCAAAACTGGACGCAGTACTCCAGATGTGACCTCACCAGTGTCGAATGGAGGGAAGTAATTATTCCCCCCTATCTGCTGGTAATGCTCCTACTAATGCAGCCCAATATACCATTAGCCTCCTTGGCAACAAGGGCACACTGTTGACTCATATCCAGCTTCTCATCCACTGTAATCCCTAGGTCCTTTTCTGCAGAACTGCTACTTAGCCAGTCGGTCCCCAGCCTGTAACAGTGCATGGGATTCTTCCGTCCTAAGTGCAGGACTCTCCACTTGACCTTGTTGGACCTCATCAGATTTCTTTTGGCCCCAATCTTCCAATTTGTCAAGGTCACTCTGTACCCTATCCCTACCCTCAAGCATATCTACCTCTCCCCCCAGCTTATTGTCATCTGTGAACTCGCTGAGGGTGCAATCCATCCCATCATCCAGATCATTAATAAAGATGTTGAACAAAACCGACCCCATGGGGCACTCCGCTTGATACTGGCTGCCAACTAGACATCGAGCTGTTGATCACTACCCGTTGAGCCTGACAATCTAGCCAGCTTTCTATCCACCTTGTAGTCCATTCATCCAATCCATACTTTTTTAACTTGATGGCAAGAATACTGTGGGAGACCGTATCAAAAGCTTTACTAAAGTCAAGATATATCACATCCACTGCTTTCCCCATATCCACAGGCTCTGGAGGGCCATGTAGCAAGAATTCTTTAGGGCATCAGCACTTTTCAGAGACTGAAAAGAGGCTGGAGTAGCCAACTGTAAGGATCTGTGCAACGGACCTGTCAGTCAGTTGATTGTGACACAGAGTTCAGTGTTTATACTGGAAGTGTGTTTGTCTTAGGCAGCATCCAGCACCTGTCACTGTCTTCTGGTGAAGCTAAGCAGCCACTGTTGTCTGTGACATGGCAGCCCTTAGTGTCCTGTCCCACAGTGCTTTTGTGTCTCAAGCCAAACAGCTAAGATACAGCTTCATAATTGTTGCACTTCTGAGGCATATTGTACAGGTGCACTTCCTGGCAGGCGCACCAGGCAGAGACTTTACAGGGCAACCTCCTATTTTGAGACCTGCAGAACAGTTGGCAAAATTCCAGAGGCTAGAAAGAAGTGTTCTTGGAAGAATTTGACACACGTGCCAATGTAAGAGTAAACTTGAGTGACTTGAGTTATGCAGCAAATTGCTGCTTTGGGGTTACATAGCTAAGAAATGTACCTTCTTGAGTTTATGCCATATTAGCTAGGACTCGAGCAAACAAAGACATAATCTGTGCTTTTAATGCAGTTATACCTACACATCTGGTATATCTTCAGAAGCACAGAGCATGGTGTTTTTAATCATACTGGCAAAAGTCATGAAAATTACTGGCTTAATCACAAAATCTACTTGCCTCCACTTACCGTAGTAAAAGGCAGGTGGAAGGAAACAACAATTTACTGACCTGTCAAAATTTTTCCCCTTGGGAATGAGTAAGAACCATTTTGTAAGGCTCCTGTATTTACAGACAAAACCAAGTAAAATCTCATTTTGGTGCTAAATTTACTCTGGCTTGACCAATATAAAGAATAAATAGAATATAATTGAGTCTTTACCAATATCTTTCCTCTTTAAAATGTGATTTCAATCTGAAAAAATGACTGAAAATGGCACCTTCTTCCTCAACAGATTTTCTCCCAGTATTCAGAGTCCTATCTAATAATTTTAATAATTGTAATAATTGTATTACTTTCAGAAATGCAGAGTACCTCACAATGAAACCAAAAGCTGCTCTAAAAATCAGTCTAAGTTTCTACTGGATTTTACTCCTGTTAATACTGCAAAGCCAAATACAGCTAAGAGAAATGAAACTGGATTTTGTTCATTCTCATTCATCAAAATAATGATTTATGAATTTACAACTGCAAGACTAATCATTTGAAAATAGTCCAGTTATATAGATGTAGAGGGCAGAACTTGGCCTGCAGAGGGATGAATCCAGCTGGACTGTCGGGTTTGCAAGGCTAGCATTTACAAAAACATTGTCTTTTTAAACAGAGCATATTTGATACGGAATTTGAGACTATAACACTTTAACCCACAATCCCTTTTTAGAATAGAATCATAGAATATCTGGGTTGGAAGGGACCTCAGGAGGTCACCTAGTCCAACACCCTGCTCAAAGCAGGACCAATCCCAATTTTTGCCCCCGATCCCAAATGGCCCCCTCAAGGATTGAACTCACAACCCTGGGTTTAGCAGGCCAATGCTCAAACCGCTGAGCTATCCGTCCCAGGTCTTGCACTTAAATTTATTGCTTATCCCCACAGCTCTTCTTTGTTAGCTCTAAACCTCTACAAACTTGTGTCTGCCTCCATTCACACAGCTGTCACTTTTCCATTCGCTGTCTTCCTTCATTCTGTCTCTTTCCCTTATTTCCACCCTCTTCGTGCCTGCTTTTGCCTACCCCAAAACCTTTGAAATGCCAGTCTGTGATTTTTCCCAGTATTTACAAAACTTAAAAAAAATAAATTAATAGGACAAGTCATGATATTCAGTAGTACTGATTAATACATGCCTGAGGTTCATTAGTTAGTGGTTCATCTAAAATATTCTTATACCATGTAAAGAAAAATCTGTCCAAATAAAAATAACTTTGTTAAAAGGACCAGAATCTAAAACATTACCCTACAAGACAAAAATGCTGAAGTTCTTTGATAAAAGTTAAGTCTTGTCCCATACTTCCTTCATCTCTGTAGAAAATTGTTCTGATGATAAATCTCTTGCCATACAAGAAATAGTGTTAAGATCCAAAAGCTTAGTTATCCTGGTCTTAAGATTTGTGGATCATAGTTAGGGCCCTACCAAATTCATGGCCATGAAAAACGCATCACAGACAATGAAATCTGGTCTCCCGCCATGAAATCTGGTCTTTTGTGTGCTTTTACCCTATGTTTTCCAGATTTCATGGGGGGAGATCAGAGTTTCTCAAATTGGGGGTCCTGCCCAAAAGGGAGTTGCGGGGGGGGGGGTGTCTTAAGGTTATTTTAGGAGGTTGCAGTATTGCCACTCTTACTTCTGCACTGCCTTCAGAGCTCGGCAGCTGGAGAGCAGTGACTGTTGGCCGGGCACCCAACTCTGAAGGCAGCACCCTACCAGCAGCAGCGCAGACGTAAGGGTGGCAATACCATACCATGTCACACTTACTTCTGTGCTGCTGCCTTCAGAGCTGGGTGGCTGGTCAAGACTCCTACAATGACAACACTGTGAAAGTTTTTAGATTGAAATAGCTGAAATCATGAAATTATTGATTTTTAAAACCCTGGGTCTGTGAAATTGACCAAAATGGACCGTGAATTTTGTAGGGCTCTAAACACAGTATCCAGAAACAGAATTTCAGAAGTAAATTTACATCTTACTTCCCTCTCACCCCCCAAGTATCAGAAGCTGAGCATACTCTGATTTTGAAGGAAGAGACCATCTGCTAGCATACTGTTGCATTGTTTATCTTATTTTTCTCCCTATATAAAATCTTTCTCCTCCTGTGTTTCAGTTGTTTTCTGATTTTTTTTTTTTTTTTTTTTGTTTAATGCACTGAAAAAAATGCCTTGCTGAAAAGACACTACATGCATAAAACTATTCAGGCTAAGTCTTTCATGGTTTCCCCTTTACACTTTTTTTAAATTAACTGTAGTTACAAGATGTCACCACTACTTAACAGTACAATGTGTATTTGAAAAACACATCTAGACAGAATTAATTAAAATGTATCATTGTTGTACTTCACACAGCTTGAGGAAATAACTGGGGCATACAGGCAATCTATAATAATTGAGTTGTTACGGAAAACAAAATGATCTAAAAATAGCTAAACTAGATCCAAATGAATAAGCATACATAAATGTATGGAATAAATGACATTTGCAAATTGTAGCACTTTGTCAAATAGACAACTTATACCAAATATTTTTTCTCTCAGAATACAGTTTTAAAACAAACAGTTTTGCTAGGGCATGACTTTATCGGTGACTTCTCACACTGGAGAGATATAGTATGAGATAAATGAGCAAATTAGGCTAACATGAAAATGTTAGGTTTCAGAGTGGTAGCCGTGTTAATCTGTATCAGCAAAAAGAATGAGGAGTCCTTGTAGCACCTTAGAGACTAACAAATGTATTTGAGCATAAGCTTTTGTGGGCTAAAACCCACTTCATTGGATGCATGCAGTGGAAAATACAGTAGGATGATAGATAGATATACACACACAGACACAGAGAGAACATGAAAAAATGGATGTTGCCATACACACTAGAACGAGAGTTATATTAAGAGAGAGATCAATTTAGGTGAGCTGTTATCTGTAGGAGAAAAAACCTTCACCTTAATTGATCACTCTCATTATAGTGTGTATGGCAACACCCATTTTTTCATGGGGGGTGTGTGTGTGTATATCTATATCTTCGTACTGTATCTTCCACTGCATGCATCTGATGAAGTGGGTTTTAGCCCACGAAAGCTTATGCTCAAATAAATTCGTTAGTCTCTAAGGTGCCACAAGGACTTCTCATTCTTTTTACTGATACAGACTAACAAATTTATTTGAGCATAAGCTTTTGTGGGCTAAAACCCACTTCATCAGATGCATGCAGTGGAAAATACAGTAGGAAGATATAGGTGCACGCACGCGCACACACACACACCCCATGAAAAAATGGGTGTTGCCATACACACTATAACGAGAGTGATCAATTAAGGCGAAGGTTTTTTTCTCCTGCTGATAACAGCTCACCTTAATTGATCTCTCTCTTAATATAACTCTCGTTATAGTGTGTATGGCAACACCCATTTTTTCATGTTCTCTGTGTGTGTGTGTATGTGTTTGTATGTATATCTATCTACCTATCTTCCTCCTGTATTTTCCATTGCATGCATCCAATGAAGTGGGTTTTAGCCCATGAAAGCTTATGCTCAAATACATTTGTTAGTGTCTAAGGTGCCACAAGTACTCCTCATTGTTTTTGATGAAAATGTTAACATTTCATCCAGCACAGTAATGTAATAAATTTTCAAATATTTCATTAGGTGTTTAGAGTTAACTATATACCATTGGGTTTCTTAAAGATGTTTTTATGAAATTTCAGTTTAATCTGCAAATCAAAACCTCGACAAGTAATTGCTTCCAAGTGGTATGGGAAACCATATGATTGGAATCAGGTAAGGTTACAATTTTCTAAAAAACTAAGCAAATGGGAATGCGTTATTACAATATTCCTTCATATCTGGAGACTTACATTAGGTCGGATCTGATGGTCACAATTAAGATGGTTTTTGTCTGTGTATTCATTCGATATCTGTTAACTTCATGAGCAGAGATGATTTGGATAACAGTACAAATATTGTCGGTTTGGATTTGATGTGCATGGACAGATCCATACACTCCATCTGGCTCTTGTAATGGTTCCTGTTTAATTTTTTGACCCCCAATATTCATTATTTCCAAACAAAACTCTTCAGAAATTTGCAGTGAAGGATGGTTTCTGGCAGGGAGTTGTCATTTATCGATTGCTGCTCAGTACGATAAAAATTTTATTACTGTCTCAATTTTTTCTCCCCTTTATAAATTAACCTTTTGGTATTTCCCATCAAATAGCATAAAATTAACAAAAGGAAAGGAAAGTTGGTGACTGGTGATTTATGTTACTTGTTTTGGAATTGTTAGCTCACCACAGTATATGCTGGATTTTATTGCTGGCCATTGTTGTATAACAGGATTTCCTTTTTATACTTTCAGGAAACCTGCTGGTTTTAGGGGCACATAGGGAGGTAGTAGTCTGGAGATTTCAAAGAGTTTCCTGCAGCTCAGAAGTAGGGTTTTTGTTTGGAGTAAGTCCTAGTCTGCCCTGCTAGTCTGTTAGAAATCTTTCCTGACTTCCTCAGTGGGTCTACCCATGCAACCAGATTCCCACCACATTTGGTTCATGGCTAGCTTAGTGGTCAGTGAACCAGCAGGAACGAGGCAGGCCAGTGGGTATCGTGTCTTTGGGGGTGGAGGGAGCTGGGTGCTTTTCTGAGATGGGTAAGTGAGGGGCTTAGGTCTCTTCTTGAAAGGAAAGTCTGAGAAGATGGGATGAGCACAGAGGGCAAATATGCTCATCCTCTTCACAGTTCACTATGGGGAGTGTTTATTTTCTTTTAATTTTGCTGTAAGGTTGTCCTATACTGATGTTATAGGAGTGTAAATGGACAGAAAATATCTGTCCTCTGCAGCTCTAGTACAGAGTATGCATATTGCTACCTTTTATACCTTGCATAAGCAGAAGTAGTGCTTGCTACTCATTTTTCAAATTTCAGTAGCTGTCCTCAGTGTCAAAATATGCTATTATGCCATCTCTCTCTCTCAGGGAAAACTCCACTTAATATTTTTTTAGATGCTCTTAAAACCCCACAGTGCTGTGTTACCTTTAACAGACATACATTCTCCTTTCCCTTCTAAACTGTCTAAGGAGCTGAAAAAAATCTATGGCTGATCCTTATTTCATGGAATATAAGCAGTGCTAAAGCAGTGCTCTATACTGATTCCTCTCACAGTATGCACATGTACATGAGTGTTCATTTTGACCTGATAATTCAAAGAACAGCAACTCACAGATTTTTTTTTTTTAACTGCAGTACGAAGAATAGCAGGCCATAATTATATAGGGCAATGAACATGCTAGTATAACCTTTTGTTCATCTACATTGTTTTTAATTTTTCTTAAAAGCAAGTTGGTGTGTAAGCCATATAGCAACATGTCAAGGTGTATTTGAATTCTGAGGGTCCAGGTCATCTTATTTTATATAATTACAAAATGCTTATATTATTAGTTATCCACTTGATAAGTAAAGCCTGTGGACCTGAAACGGAGAATTCTGACGCAGGCATCCCATGATGTGAGTTTGGGTTTTTATGGTAATATTTATCTAATTTGTCAGCATGCCATACACAATTTGAGAAGTTCCTATGATTTGGAACAATCAAAAAGTTATTTGAAAACAAGATAGTGGGGGGAAAAATCTTGTGTTTGCAGAGTAAGAACGTATGAACTTACATCTTTCTACCATTGTAATTTTGCTTCTTTTCATCAGGTGGATTCAAAACTGATCATCGACCAGTCTGAAAGGGAGAATGAAAGAGGAAAGAACACTTTTCTTTACCAGCTACATAAGCTGGTTGTGTTAAATACTTAAATATTTCTATAAATCCTTAAAAGAAAGAAAGGTTAAAGCCAGTTTTTAGTTTAATTTTATTGCTGTTTTCTGTATGATCCTTAAAGGATGGCTCCACATCCCTCTGATCCTAAAGACGACGGTAGTATTCAGTTTGGAGTGTCCTAGTGGGTGTGTTAATAAGATTAAAAAAATGCATTATGGCCTTTTCTCCCAAAGATTAAGAATCAAGGTACACACATACAGAAAATACCTTTCATAGAACAGATTTGTTTAGAGCAAGAGGCTCTTTTTCTTTTAATAATGTTTCTGAGACAACTTTTCAAAAAGCACCCAATAAACCAAAGGGGAGAAAATAGATACAGTCTGAGTTGTTTAGCTCTTTCACTAAAGTATACAACAGTGAAAGATGAATACGATTTTTTTGTCTTTGAGATAAAATATATTGAGTTGCATGTTGAATTTTATGTTTTGTTTGTTTGTTACTGGTGTTTGAATAATAAATCTTTAAAGCAAATTTGCTAATTTGCGTAATTAAAAAGTTAATTGACACTGATATTTTAGTTTATGTACTGGTGACTTCAAGGCATATTTTTGTACAGATTTAGCTATAGTATATAATTAAAGATCTCATGCTGGATATAATCACTTGCACGGTACACTTTTGACACAAAACATAAGTCATAAGTACATATTTTTTTCATAGGTGGAGGGAAAATCTTTTTGAACCTCTGATTCACTGTTCCTCCACTCTTTTTTCCTGTCCCCTAAAACACAAGGTCTTTACCCCTCAAAATATGAGGCTGCTAGCTTCAGAATAAAACACACAATTGGAAATAAGATATGGTGTCTTTCCCCTTCCTCTTCACAAACCTGGTTAATAAAAATTGAATTTAATGACTGTTGGTGTTCCACTAGATTCATAATATACAACAGGTATTTTTAAAGTAGTTTAATTGTGTTAAAGCAGTAGGTGGCAGTGCCAATCACTGTAAAGAGGCTAGCAGCTCGGAGAAACAAAGCTAAAGTGAAGAAATCTTAAAAGAACAGTAATTTTAGTGATACTGTGAGTCAAGGGAAACATCCATATAATAGACAATTGCAATGACCTAGTGTAACCATCACTTTCCTTTGCTCCCCTTTCAAGGGCATTTTAAAAAAAAAAAGTTGACAAAATTCTGAAACCAGCTGTGTTTAATAACACTAACTTGCATTTCTTGCTGGGTGGCTCAGACCACAGCACTTCTGCGTTGAATTAAAATGCACAGTGTGCTGATTAAAAGTATATTACATCTAGTAATCACAATTAGAGATTATTGAAGTGTCAGCAGGGGAATGAGAATGGTACAGGTAGATGTATCCTCACTTTGTGATGTTACTGGTGAGAGCTTCTGCAGGACAGAGTACTCTATAATGTCAGAAATTTTGGATATAAATAGTAAGATACTTTTGATTCTTCTTAACAGTGAAGTTGAGATTTTGAAACTGGCTAAAGGACGTTCAGTAGGGTGCCTTATTCACGTATTCACTTAGGCTCTCAAAATATCCCAGCCTGAGTCTAATGAAATGATTATCTTCAAATATATGCAATGTTTTGGAATGTCGCTGGAGACTTGTTTAGTAGACTTTTACATGATCAGCAGTGCCAATACTACTCAGATATTTCTGTCTTCAGGCGCAATTCAGTACTCTGGTGGAAGGTTTTCTTCCCACTAACTTCAGTAGCTCATGTACAAGCTCTTTTGCTTACTGTGGTCAAGAGGAATTGAATCTGGACTTGCACTCTTATCTCACGACCAGTATACCTGAAGTTCAAAAAGTTTTAAAACAAGGAATGTTTTGCCAGTCTCGTACAAAGGAGCTAGGACCCAGAGTGAGCTGCCTGCAAGATATCTTCAGAGAAGCAGAATTATAAGAGAATTTTCCTTTCTTTGCTTGCTGGTCCCTTTAGTTATTCATTGTGGATGTGCAAGTGTTCTGAGTGCCTGGGACTGGAAATTCTTCAATAGCAGTGTCTGTTGGTCCATCCCTGCACCTTCTCGTGCTCCCAACCAAGGAGATAAAGGTGGCATGGACTGACCACCTCTTCAGTTTCTTTTCTGTCATTTGCAGCCTAGGATGGAACCTCCTGCGTCTATTTCCTCTCTTCAGTATTCTGCTACATCAAATTTGTAAATATTGTAAAAAGTTTACAGTTTAGCTTTTAGTGCTAGTTAGTTAGTTGGTGGGGGAGTTTGGGGGTGGAGAGAACCCCCCCATTTCAGGCACTTATTTTACCCAAAGTTCCAGGTTTTAAGCCTTGCCTGGTCTGCCTTCATTCTTCCTGGTGAGCAACCCACATGAGACCTGCTTATATTGCCTCAGGGAAGTATACATTCCCTTGAGATGCAGCATCTGCCGTGCTTTCCCTGCACATACCAGGCAATCTCATGAATTCAGGCTCCGGAGGTACTTCATGGAGCGCCCTATGAACCCTATTCACATCCTGAGTCCTCCTGCTTCCCTTCCACCCATCTAGAGCCCCCAGACAGCACCCCACCGGCATCCATTACCAGTGGTTCGGAGTCTTCCACCAAACACAGGGACTCCTTAAATTGGAAACGCAAGGAAGACCAGGACAAACACCCACACAAGAAGAGTGACAAATCTCCACATAAATCCTCTAAAAGGAAACCCGCTTCGCACCTTCCTCCAGCACTGCTGAGATGCCACGTCTTAGAATGGGTGCATCTGGAACTTGAAAAGAGGGCATCAATGGTACCAGGAGCTCCCCGTATTGTGAAACCACACACTGAAAGGTCAGTAACAATGCCTGTGTCACCTAAGGCCAGAAGGGATCTGCCCATGCACAGATCCTTCACCTCTAAGATGGCATAAATGGCCAGGCCAAGCCTGAGACACCTGGCAGTTCACTTCTGGTGGGACCTTGATACAATCTCCTGGAGGACCTAGCTATCTATGCAGACCCGGAGTCCCCAATTTTCTTGTAGCCTGTCCTGTTGTGGGAAGTGTCCCCATGGTAGTACCAGGATCTAGCCAGGAACTGGAGGCTCAACCTCAATCTCTGTGCTACCCACCTACTCCCAATCATCCAGGATCAGATCCCACAGCATTACCAGCCCTGATATTGGAGCACAAGGAATCCGTTTTCATTAGCTGAGAACTAGCTAGTATCGACAGGTTTGAGTAGCAGCCGTGTTAGTCTGTATTCGCAAAAAGAAAAGGAGTACTTGTGGCACCTTAGAGACTAACCAATCTATTTGAGCATAAGCTTTTGTGAGCTACAGCTCACTTCATCGAATGTAGCTCACGAAAGCTTATGCTCAAATAGATTGGTTAGTCTCTAAGGTGCCACAAGTACTCCTTTTCTTTTTGCTAGTATCGACAGTCCCTCCTGCTACCTGGTGAAGAACTATCAGTCCAGAAGGGGCTTCCAGATCCATTATCTTGCTCTCACGTCCTTGTCAACAGCAGTTCTGGTCCAGGAACCAGTGGTGTCCACATATGTACTCCTACAATCCATCTCATCAACCCTGTTGGAACCCCTGGGACCCATAGAATCATAGAATATCAGGGTTGGAAGGGACCTCAGGAGGTCATCTAGTCCAACCCCCTGCTCAAAGCAGGACCAATCCCCCACTAAATCATCCCAGCCAGGGCTTTGTCAAGCCTGACCTTAAAAACCTCAAAGGAAGGAGATTCAACCACCTCCCTAGGTAACCCATTCCAGTGCTTCACCACCCTCCTAGTGAAAAAGTTTTTCCTAATATCCAACCTAAACCTCTTCCACTGCAACTTGGCACCATTACTTCTTGTTCTGTCATCTGGTACCACTGAGAACAGTCTAGATCCATCCTCTTTGGAACCCCCTTTCAGGTAGTTGAAAGAAGCTATCAAATCCCCCCTCATTCTTCTCTTCTACAGACTAAACAATCCTAGTTCCCTCAGCTTCTCTTCATAAGTCATGTGTTCCAGTCTCCTAATAATTTTTGTTGCCCTCCGCTGGACTCTTTCTAATTTTTCCACATCCTTCTTGTAGTGTGGGGCCCAAAACTGGACACAGTACTCCAGATGAGGCCTCACCAATGTCAAATAGAGGGGAACGATCACGTCCCTCGATCTGCTGGCAATGCCCCTACTTAGGCTCCTCTGTGATCCCAAGAGTATTTACGAAAGTACTTGTGGTGGCAGCCGCATACCTTTGTGGACAAGGAAGACTCATATCTCCTTACCTGGATGATTGGCTGCTCATGGGTCAGTCTTGCCAGGAGGTACGAGCAACAGCCACCACTGCACTTCAACTCTTTCATTCCAAAGGACTCCAAGTCAATTTAGACAAGCCCACTCTGACACCCACACACATCATATAATTCATTGGGACGGACCTGAACTCAGTAACAGCAAGGGCCTACATACTTCAGGTCAGATTCTGTAAGTGTCCCCATTTAATTCTGGAAATGGACCTTTAGACTTGTGGAGATCCAGTTGGTGTTATCAGACATTTGATGTGCTGGTGGGGTTGTGGGGCCACAGGGATCTGTTGCTATGGAGAGAATAAGGTGAGGGCTTATGAATTAATAGTGGGTTGAGTTTAGGGAGTGAGAGTGTTTCAGGTTGAAGTAGAAGACCTGTTTAGGATACCCCTTTTTAGGCTATTGATGGTGGTCACTCTTATCTTCCCTGTAAGGTTAGAGTTTGTCATGGTTCGGAAGGGATTAGAAGTAGAGGTGAATGCATGTTTCATGGGGGAGTATGTTCCCACTGAATTGAGTGGAGACTAGGAAACATTCTTCCCTTAACCTTAGTGGCAGATATAGGCGGGGAGAGTTGTGCTTATCACCTCCTTGAGGATCAGAGCTTTATGCATAGAGAAGTTTACTTCAACTACTGAGTTTGAGTGAATAAAACCTGTGGGCTGGAAAGACAATTAGCATTGGGAGGAGTTCATTTGACTTCCGGCTGTCAGGTGGATTTAGGATTTATTGCCAAGATGAACTTTGTAGTTTGACTTGGTCCTGCAATTGCCACTTTAAAGAGGCCAAGAAGGTGTGTTGGGGATATGGCTGCACACCGTAGGCAGTAAACAAGACCCTACGATGAGGTAAGATGCTGACCCTAACCACCTCTTTGTGATTAAAAATGTAAGTGCTTAATGGACCCTGCTATCAGCTGGCTTCTTTCTGCTCTGCCAACATTTTAGGCAGGAGAATAGGAAGAGTTCCTGTACCCCTACCCGGAGACTTAAAAGACTTCTAAAGTCTTTCCAGAGGAACTGGCCTAACTCCCCTATGTTGTAAAAATTGTTTACACTGGTGTTGTTTTAATGTGCATCTCTTCTCATGTCTTGGCTAAGTTGACATTTTGAAATGTAGGTAATTTTAAAATAAATTTGTAAAGTTTGTAAATTGACTGCATGATGACAACAGACTCGAGTACACGTGAAAACAAGTGCAATTTATTTGTGATCAACTCAAAACAGTGAAACGCACCTCACTTCTTCTCTTGTAGTGCTTGAGCTATAGATAGTAATAATGAGATTTAAGATATTTAAATTCCAGAATATGATGGGCTAAAAATAATTAAGAAGTTATATGAAAACTGCCAAGGAAATCTTAAAATAATGTGAGTTGATCCAGATTTTCATGAAAAAGATACCCAGAGGAAAGAAATTATATTTTGCTTCTCTCTAGTTAAAAGGGGATTGAAATTTTGGCTTGTAATGGGAAACAAGATTCCACCGTAACTGTGGAGAAGCATATGTCTCCCTAATTTAAATATTTTTCTCTTTGTTATATTCACACCTTCACTTAGCGCTGACACTTTTTTCATTGCCAACAGATAATCTGCATTACTTACATTGGTGTTCTTTTTGAGTGAATCTGAACAAATGGAAAAAAATGAAGGGATAGCTGCATAGAGTTTAAGGCCATAAGAGACCAACAAATCATCTTGTTTGACTTCTGACATATGACAGGCTATTAAATTTCACCCAGTTACTTCTGCATTGAGCTCAAAAACTTGTGTTCCAGTAATGGATATTTACCAAAAAGGCATCTAGTCTTGATTTGAAGATATCAACAGATGGAGAATCCATCCCTTCCCTTGGTAGTTTGTTCCAATGAATAATCACCCTCACTGTTTTAAAAAAAAATTTAAAAAAAGTTTAATTTCTCATTTGAATTTGTCTGGCTTCAGCTTCCAGCTGTTGGTTCTTGTTCTTTCTAGATTAAAGAGCCCATTACTACCTGGTATAGTCTCTCCAGGAAGGTACTTAAACACTGTAATCAAGTCACTTCTCAATCTTGATAAGATAAACAGTTTGCGCTCTCAAGTCTATCACTATAAAGCATTTTTTCCAGCCCTCACGTCATTTTTATAGCTCTTTTGCACCCTCTCCAATTTTTCAACACCTTTTTAAAAATGTGAACACTAGAACTGGACATAGTATTCCATTATCATTAGAAAGACTTGTAATAATACTTGAACTGGATAGATAGTCTCATGGGGAAGGGCATTATAGTACGAGCAGTTTATGATCTGAAAAGATATATCTAGGGTGCTGAAGGTAACTTGGCAATTGGACACCACCAGTAGAGTTCTAGAGTGGTGATATAATTGTGTGGTCATTAGTTGGCAAATAGAAATATACTCCTTCCCCATTAATTAAATTAATTGTCTTTTAATTTGAACGAACTCCTGTAGGCTTCATTAGGATTTTGTTTTCTACATGATTGCAAGAAATATTTATTAAACCTGGCAGATTTTTACTATGAGTTCAAAGTTCACCAAGTAGAATTTATGCAAGTTGTTTCTTATAAACCAGAAATATTCCTAACTATAAGTAATTAATTCATACTTATGAAGTGGTGTTGTATTATGCAGCTGCACCCTATCCTCCACTGGTATTAAACACCATTCTATTCTTTTTCACCAACATTGCTTTAATCAGGAATCTTTCTAGTGGAAAATAGGGCTGGCTTTCTAAAATATTATTTTATAGAAATAATAAGTAAAAAAATATATCAGGCAAGTGTAAAGGGCATAAAAGGATGATTTGTAAAGCTTTTAATCCCGCCTAAGGAAATGGTGGCGTTTTAACCAAATAGTGTTTTATATACATCTTATCGAGGGAACTCATTTGGAGGTACTAAGATAAATAAGTAATAAATTACTATGCTAATCTTGGCATTGTCAAACTAATCCTTTCCCAGAAAAGTAATAGAGTGTAATAGGAGGGTTTTTTCCCCTAGTTATGCACTCTGCACAGGGTGCATGCTTATTTATTTTGTGCAACCTTGCATTAGCAAAACATGTACTGGTGACATTGCTCATTCATGTCTCTAACATGGGTTTTAGCAGTATTTCTCTCTTCCTTGTAATTGTACGGCATATGGCAGCATATTTCCTCACAGGTTTAAGCAACTGTTATATCATGTCTACCATATTTTTTTTATACAGTCTGAATTTAAGTTGGTGCTGCTGCTTTTAAAACTTGGAATGGTGTATGCACAGGTTATATTTGAGATTCTGACTGATATCTTCACTCAGACATCCCAGCACTTCCTTCCTTCACTGCAGCCTTGCAAACCCACCCTTCCACTTTATTAGCAACTGCTGAATAATGTCAACTTTTTGCTGGAAACCAAGGGATTGCTAATAAGCAGAATCTACTGTATATGCAAAAGGAAAGGAAATACACAATTTTTGTTAATGTGACTTTTGAAAGTCACATTTGAAAACTGTAGAAATATTTACAATTTTATAATGTCTTTCATCTCAGGATCTCCTAGTTTATGTACTTCATAGTGTCAGTAAAACTTAATGCTGGCACAACTGTTTTTGTGTTTTGTGGGGAAAAAATATATTAACTATTAACTAAATTTTACTGAAAGTATCAGTGTCACTTATTCAAAGTGTGCAACCCCTCCCTCTTGTGGTTGATTTTTGAATGTGCTTTAAATTTACATAGCTTAACATACTCCAATAAACTGCTTCCGGCATGTAGAGGTTACTCAACGGGGCATAGGGGTTTGTGTTTTAATGCACCTCCAATTTCATTTCAGCCTCCAGACGCGAGTAATTTGAAGTAATGAAAAGATGCTGAAAACTTCAAAAATCGCCCCTAAAGACACTGTCACTGAGTTTGGCAAGGACAGATTTCATGTGCTGTTCTGTACTGTATGCAGCAAGGCTGTAGATTAAGTTTGAAGACAGGCAGTTGTAGAACATATGGAAAGTGCTGAACATACACTGAATGAAAAGAAACAAAAACAAGAGGCTGAAACAGCAGAGCCATTGACAACAGTAAAGAAACAGTGCACTGTGACTGGAGCATTCCAGTGTTCTACAACTGTTAATATAGCAATAAAACATTATGTTCAACTGATACCTATAAATATTGTGGCTAGGAAAACTAAAGTTTAGCATTTCATTTTAATCGCAGAAAAATGTGGATTTTATGGGTTTTTTTATTAGAGTTTTGTTTTTTATCACAGAAAACTAGGATCCCTGCTAATCATATGCAATATGTGCTTATATATATATATATTGCAGTGAGTAAAAGGAGTTCTTTCTTGGGATCTCGGTTATGTAGGAGTGATTTCAGAAGGTGATATGTTACCAGAAGCAGACTTGGCTAAGCTCTCATATATGTTGGGCAAAAGCATCTTAGTTTTCTGTCCATAGAGATTCTATGGTACTGTTTAATTCATTTAAGACTTTTACTATATTTGACTCTGCTTTCTCTCACATATATTACCACTCCCCCACCAGCGCGACCTGGTCCATCATTCCGATGTATTTTGTACCTTGGTATAACCACAGCAATGGATTATCATCATTCCACCAAGTTTCTGTGAGGAAAGTTACCATTCAGCACAAAAAAGAAAACCACACCATAAAAACTACCAAGCATTTGGGGCCATGGAAATTAGATGGCACTGCTTTTGGGTGCCTAAGGGCGATGCTGATGTTTCAGACCGCTACTTGATTCATCCATCAATCAACATGCCTCGAAGCACAGTCACGTCATTTGTAATGGTCACCTTGCACTATGAACTCAGCTGACACCACCGATTTATTTCAGATAAGCTCTTGAGCAACTATCAGATGTTAATGATGTTTGATCATTGCTTTCAAGATGATGACCTTAAAGTGTGTATCATTATGTTACCAGTCTCCTGAACCATCCAGCCTCTTGCCGTCTTCAGTACTGTGCTACTTGTTATTTCTTTCCTTAATAATCTGGAAAATTAACACCAAGATAAAATCCTGTTGTTAGTTGCCAGCTGTGTGTGTGTATTCTTTCTGTGTGCTGTCCCACCTCTGCGCAGATAGCTGACACAGCAGACCTCGATGGAACTCCCCTCAAAGATCTCAGACCTGTTTCCATAGCAAAGGCATCCAACCAGGTTTATTGTCAACAAAGCACAGTCCTAGCATTCTGTAGACTTCTACAGGACCACTAACACATGTATGCCCATTACAATGGACCAGGTCAGTTCAATTCCCACCTCAGCTGGACAAAAGACACCCCCTCTGAGTCACCTGTTTAGATACATCTATACAAACAAGTTACATATTGCTCCTCTAACCTGGTTACTTAGCATCCTGTACCTTATCTGTTGCTTTTGTCTGCATCCAAATGGATTGCAGGTGTGCCCTTGCTTGCTACAGTTAACTGTTTTTGGGCATCTTGTGTTAATGTGTCAATTTTAGCTGTTAAATTGCTCATTCTCAGTTTTTCACTTTGAAATTCTTTTTTAATTTGATTGCCTACTTACTTGTCCATATATGCAAAAAGAAAAGGAGTACTTGTGGCACCTTAGAGACTAACCAATTTATTTGAGCATAAGCTTTCGTGAGCTACAGCTCACTTCATCGGATGCATACTGTGGAAACTGCAGAAGACATTACATACACAGAGACCATGAAACAATACCTCCTCTGATCCCACTCTCCTGCTGGTAATAGCTTATCCAAAGTGACCACTCTCCTTACAATGTGTATGAAAATCAAGGTGGGCCATTTCCAGCACAAATCCAGGTCCCCCCCCCCCCCAAAAAAAAACCACACACACACACACAAACTCACTCTCCTGCTGGTAATAGCTTATCCAAGGTGACCACTCTCCCTACAATGTGCATGGTAATCAAGGTGGGCCATTTCTAGCACAAATCCAGGTTTTCTCACCCCCTAACCCCCATACACACACAAACTCACTCTCCTGCTGGTATTCAGAGTAACAGCCCTGTTAGTCTGTATTCGCAAAAAGAAAAGGAGTACTTGTGGTAGACTGAGGTGTAGTTGGTCAGTCTGTTGTTTATAAAGCACTTTTTTCTTTTCTTGATGCTTGGGGGGTTAGTCCCTATGTAATTAGTTTTTCTGCAGAACTAACTTTTCTGCAGAAAAGGACCTGGGGATTACAGTGGATGAGTAGCTGGATATGAGTCAGCAGTCTGCCAAGCACTTCTTAGGAATGTTTGTGTTTTTGCAGTACCAGCCCTGTTGTTGCCAGGTTTTGTGAACTTACCAGTAGGCATGTTTTGTAACAGGACTTCTGCCCACAGCCTGACTTTGCATCAGCAGGGCCTGACTGCTTTAATTCAGGCCATAGACCTCTTATATCAGGCCTTGTGTCTCAGGCTCTCTCTTTCTACTACATTCTCCCATTTTCTCTCTTTTTATGGAGAGGATGGTTTACCCATCATCCTGGAAAAGCATAATGCATGGACTGAAGATCACCCAGTGGGCTAAACACTGTTATATGGTCACCTTATTTTATTATCCACACATTCATGCCCCATCTGTCCCTTGGTTTGCACATTCCTCATATGACTGGTGGACATATTTTCCAATTCATTTTTTTTATCCCCTATGGTGGGCCTGGGAATGTTAGGTCTGGGACTTTGATTGAGGAATGGCCTTTGAATGAGATGGGGGCCCCCCACTACAGAAAGGATGTGGAGAAATTGGAGTGTGTCCAGCGGAGGGCAATGGAAATTATTAAGGGGCTGGGGCATATGACTTACAAGGAGAGGCTGAGGGAACTGGGTTTGTTTAGTTTGCAGAAGAGAAGAGTGAAGGGAGATTTGATAGCAGCCCTCAACTACCTGAAGGGGGGTTCCAAAGAGGATGGAGCTTTGCTGTTCTCAGTGGTGGCAGATGATAAAACAAGGAGCAATGGTCTCAAGGTGCAGTGGGGGAGGTCTAGGTTAGATATTAGGAAACACTATTTCACTAGGAGGGTGGTGAAGCACTGGAATGGGTTACCTAGGGAGATGGTGGAATCTCCATCCTTAGAGGTTTTTAAGTCCTGGCTTGACAAAGCCCTGGCTGGGATGATTTAGTTGGTGTTGGTCCTGCTTTGAGCAGGCGGTTGGACTGGATGACCTCCTGTGGTCTCTTCCAACCCTAATCTTCTAAGTTTCTAATGATATCTTCTGGAGTCTTCGGGGTGTGATATCTTCTGATGTCTTCAGTCTGTGGGATGCAACTTTAAACATGATTGCAAATCTGATACACAGATTGATTTAGTTTCTTTACAATGTAATAGGGATCACATATTTTATAATACAAGCTGTGCTTTTGCAATTGTTGTATACACATTTATTTTCACTTGAGGTGCATTACTAATATTTTATAGTAAATATAAAGCTTAACTACTAAAATAGATGCTCAAAATCTGTTAGAAGGGGTACTGCTTTCCCCATTAGCATACTGTTTTAGCAAAAGTGTTAGTAACAGAATTTTTAGCCAAGCTTTTTAGAGTTAATTTGCTTGTGATATCAAATCCTCTTTTGTTAACTGTTTAGAAGTACAAGCTTTAACAGCCACTACTTCCCTTAAATATATCATAAAAGAAAAGTGTATAAAAATTAAACCAAAATGAATTTTAAATGCAAGTCTATGCAAACACTTTGAGGGTATTAAATTTTCATGACACTTCATTGTGTTTGGTACTCAAAGGTGGAAACCTGTTGAAATTGTTTGGTTTGCTTTAACATTTTGCAACATAACCAGACGGAGCATAAATTATTTTTTAACATTTTTGCTATAAAATTCTTATGACTATATTTAAAAGTGCAAACAAGTTTATAAAAACCCAAACAGGAATTGACATTTTGTTAATATTAGCTTTGCATTAACACTGAGGTTTCCCCTTACATTTTTTTCTATGAATAATAATAATAAAAAAAAACCTGTTTAATAAAAGAGAATTCTTTTTGTTTGCAGTTGCATTGTTTGTTGAGGCAGAAATATATGTACACATATTCATAACTGAGGCCTTTTTGAACTTTGCAAAAAAATTTGGTATTGGTAATATTATGATGGTTATACACCAACCATAATATTAAAGTAGTGTGGTAACACTTATATTAGAAAATAGTATATAACATGCCTCAGTAAGGATTCAGTATCACTGACCCAAATTGTGGCTGGTACTAAGAGGGAATTTGTTTACACAATTTGTAGTTACTATGTAACTTCCTTTACCACTTTTTCCTTGCCTGCATGTTGTTTGCTGCCATTAGTTTGTTAATTTTTACTTGTGTGTTGATGAAACAGTTGAGCAATGTTATGCACATTGTGAATGGTGTACGCTTCTTAGGAGTGTTCGTAACAGGGCCTGACTTTGCTTTATACTGGCAGAGCCTGACTACTTTAGTTTAGGTCTTAAGCCTCTTATACCAATTCTCATGTCTCAAGTTCTCTTTCTACTACAGTTGATATTATTTTTCTTAAAATCTTGACCTTTTTTTTGCTCTCCTGACTTTTGACTGCATCTAAAACAATAAGAAACTAAATGCTGTTTTCTGCATTTTTTTTTTTAATATATTTCCTATAGTAGAAATTTCCTTGCTATTCCATCATTGGACACCGACGGCAGTGTGAATTTACAGTTGGGTTCCACTCTGTAAAGTGACTGCAAAAGTGACATTGCAGGATTGCATCTTAATATTGTCTCACCATTTTACACATCAGATTTGCTCAGTTTATTAGTAAAAAATTCTTCCTAATTGCTAGGTTTGAAAAAATACTATTGGAGTTGAAAATTAAGCTAGGCTCTGAATTTATGCATCATCACTTGTAAAGAAAATTATTGCTATACTAAGCAGATATTTCTTTGTGTACATACAGGGATCAGGCATGTTGATAAGGTGTCTTATTGACAGTCATGCTTCACAGCAGAACCACGCATTAAATGCAGTTTCATTAGTTAAACAAATCATTTTATTGGGTTGCTTCCTGTTACAGTAACCAAATAACTTTTCTAGCACCCTCTCCCTTCTGCTGTATTACAGGTACACAATTATCATATGTGAGCTGAGCTTTTTTGTAAACTTATGTACCGTACTAATGATTTGTCCGAAATTCAGGAGACTTGGTCCTGTACAACCAGAGCTTCTATGAATGTGCCTGTAACACCTTGAGAACATGTCTTCTGACAGTGTGTGACTCTCCTCACCGGGTAAGAAGGGGGGTTGATAATTACCTGAGCTTTTTTGATTATTCAGAAAGATAGAGCTTGGGGGAAGCAGCCAAACCAGTTCAGCCACCCCTCATTTTCCCTTCAAATACCAAATATGTTGGGCAACAGTCAAGCCGTCCAAAGATTACTCCAATATTGAACCCACTTTTAATTTAATAATTACTAATTTCTATTATACAGCAGCTCTGAAGATCTTACAGTTTTAAGGATACATATATGATGACATAAATGTTCAAAAATACCTAGTGATTTGGGGTCTCAGTTTTTAGCTGCCAAACCTGAGAGACATCAAATAGGTCTGATTTTCAGAGGGTGAGTGCTCAGCACTTTCAGGAAATTAGGACTCTTTAGGGGGTCTCAAGTTGGACACCCAAAAATGGAGACACTCAGAATCCCTAGTCACTTCCGAAAATCTTAGCCATGAATTTTATACAATCATAAACTATCTATAATTGTATCTATGCAATAGACACATGTACGTGTGTGTATAACAACACTGTAGACCTTTAAATAGTATGCAGGAAAGATAGCTCTAGCAGGGCATTATAAGTTTCATTGCATGAGTAATAATTCACTCAAGGGAGGATTGCCATTTCATATTGTCTTTCTGTGTATACTTAGGAGGGATAGTGCAGCTTCCTCCCTTGGATTTGCTCTTCACTACAGATGAAATTCACCTCTGTGCACACGGTCAGTTCAGTCCTTTTTAAGCTGTATTTTCAGCACTTATCTGGTGCATTACTTTTGCTGGCACTCTTCACAAAGGTGTATTTCAGGTAAAGCTGAGCAAAGTTTATTGGACAAATAGTTTATTCACTAAAAATTGAAGTTTTGGATGGACCAAAACTTTGTGAATTTGGGTTGAATTTGGCAAACCTTTTTTACCAATTTTTTTAAAGTAAAAATGTTTTGAAAATTTTGATCAATTTATTTAAAAAACAAAAGTGTAAAAGCACTCAAATAAAATGAAATTAAATAACTGGAAAAAAATTCATTTGGGGTCCAAAAAAACCACCATTTAGTTTGACCCAGAATGTATTCTTCTTTTGGCAAGAAAAATCAAGAAATTTCTGTTTTGGGTCGACCCAAAACAATTTTTTTTTCTGAATTTTTTGGTTCAGCCACCACATTGAAAAATCAATTATTTGCCCAACTGTAGTGAGGAGCATCTCTTACGGGGAGTAAAATCACCCCTTTGACCATAAAAGCCAAATACAGAGAATGATCAACTTTGACACATTTCATTGTGGATATTTTCATAGTTCATGCATGCAGCCATCACCATAGCATTGTTCTCCCTGTGGGATACGTAATCACATCAAAAATAGGAACCCTTTTTAGCAGTGAGCACAGAAGCCAAACTGACTTCTTACAGCTGAAGCTGGACCCCACTTTTGAAAGCCAATATTTTTCAAACTTGGGTGGTTAAAGGTTAGGCACCTAAATCCATATTTAGACCGCTAAAGAAAAGTGGCCTAACTTTCCATACACACAACACCTACAAATAAATTGCCAAAGTGGCATCTTTCAGAAATTATACATTTATTTTTATTAGTTGCAAGTATTTGAAATGGGATGAGCAGTTTTACAAAACAAGTTGCAGTAGAACAGATTTTCATCTACATTTTCTTTCATAGGAACTGCTCCTTCTGTTGCTTATCACAATTAACTTTGAGTGTGACAATTCAAAAAGTCTGGCTGAAGGCCCTTTTAATCTTTATTAGGAAAAGTTCTTATCCAAAATCATATCTGAAATCCTACTATTATTATTTTTTAGAGAAAGATCTGAGTAGGAACTGTATTGACTGAGATATAATTACTTGATGGCTGATTTTTTTGCTTTTCACATCTTACTGCTCACCTTCACCATTTCCTTTACATTGTGCCAGGCTGTAAAATGATTATAAAATATTTATATGCTTTTAGAGGTTGGCCTCCTGACTTGGAAATAACATTTCATATTAATTTATTTTTATTCTTTAAATTTAAGCCCAAATTAGGATTTTACAGGGTGAACTGGCTTTTTAAGGGATCTGAGTTTAGTCTCACCTTTGCCAGGTTTAGCCAGAGTTAGTATAAGAAAGATGTAAATACAAAAACAACAAGGAGAGCGTTGGCATCTTAAAGACTAACAGATTTATTTGGTCATAAGCTTTCGTGGGTAAAAAACACTTCTTCAGATGCATGGTGTGAAAATTACAGATACAGGTATAAATATACTGGTACATGAAGAGAAGGGAGTTATCTTACAAGTGGAGAATCAGTGATGACAAGGCCAATTCAATCAGGGTGGATGTAGTTCACTCCCAACAATAGATGAGGAGGTGTCAATTCCAGGAGAGGCAAAGCTGCTTCAGTAATGAGCCAGCCACTCCCAGTCCCTATTCAAGCCCAAATTAATGGTGTTAAATTTGCAAATGAATTGTAGCTCTGCAATTTCTCTTTGAAGTCTGTTTTTGAAGGGTTTTTTTTTTTTTGCATGATGGCTACTTTTAAATCTGTTATTGAATGTCCAGGGAGATTGAAGTGTTCTCCTACTGGCTGTTGTATATTACCATTCCTGATGTCTGATTTGTGTCCATTTATTCTTTTAGGTAGAGACTGTCCGGTTTGGCCAATGTACATGGCAGAGGGGCATTGCTGGCACATGATGGCATATATCACATTAGTAGGTGTGCAGCTGAATGAGCCCCTGATGGTGTGGCTGATGTGGTTGGGTCCTATGATGGTGTTGCTAGAGTAGATATGGGCAGTGTTTTCCCCAGGAATTGAAATTAGGGGTGGAGGGGTGAGGGCCAATGAGGGCTGAGACCATGAGGGCAAAGGTGGGCTTTATGGCACCATAGTAAAAACTGAAAAATGTTTCACGACAATTTTATTAGTTTTAACTCATGTTTTAAAACCATCACAAAAATTAAAGTTGGCTACTCAAGCCTACTATGAAGCACTACATCTACATCAGTCTTGGTTTCTTATTGTAATTTTGCACTCTTTGGTGTCGTCTTGTGTGTCCGTTACTTCCAGTCCTTCATGATATGCTCATTATCAGGCAGAAAGCGACTTCTTTCAGAACACAAAATTCTATTCAATGAGGAAAAAATATGGTCAACTGTAGCAAGAGATGAATTCCTACTTTCATCCCAGGAAACATAGCACAAAGATTGGGTCGAACCACTAGTAATGATAAAGAAGATGAAGTTAAATCTTCATTTGTTCATCGTATGATATTCCACTCTGTGTTCAAAATTCTCTATTCTGCCCTGATCGTATAGCAGCCCCATTGCTCGTAGTGCCTCACTTCACTCAACTGTAGGTGTCTTAAAAGACAGGCATCTGTAAAAGCTACGTGGAGGTTGAATAGAATCCAGAAATCTCTATTGTAGATTTGTAAGAATCAAGTCTTTGTACTTTTTCAGCTGGCTTAACAAACACTTCTTGTCCTCTTCACTTATGGAGTCAATATAAGTATCTTTATTAGATAGCTTGTGGACTGAAGTCTTTGCTTCTTCTAGTATATTTTCAATGGATATCTCTGATTGATCCAAGGATAGCTTCTATTTCTGGACAAAAATCTACTACTGTTGTAGCAGATGCCTGGATTACATTGTGTAATGACCCAAGTGGTTTCAACAGTAGACTTACAAGAGGGAGAATGGCGATAGTCTTCTCTGAACTTAGTAACAAAAGTAGTCCACCGGCCGCACTACTTAGATCTGTCCTATCTTTGTGGATACTTTCTAAAGCCAGTAATAACAGTTGCAGTAACTTTAAGACAACTGCCAAGAATCACTCATGAGAAAGCCAGCAGGTTTTCCCAGGTTGGACTCATTTGAACTTCAGTCCCAGTGTATCTTCTATTTGTTTCCAAAATGTTCAGTCCTTTTGGACTCTTGCTGAACAAAGAGTATAAAAAGGCCATTAAATCTGTGGCTTTTTAATGTCTTTTGAAGATTCTGCAGCTTTACTAGTGCTAGCTGGAGTAGATGGCCTCTACAGTGTGTGTAGGAAAGATTAAGGTTACACTTTTCTCTGAGCAAAGCTTGTACTCCACTGTGTCTTCCAGAGAAGTTTGTAGCTCCGCCAAATGTACAAGCAGCCATCTTTGGGGTTCAATTTACAAGCATTTAACTCTTCTAAGATGTCACAGATGCAGCTGATGTGTCTTCTATAACCTGAACATCTAGAATGCATCTACTGGCCTACCACGGACATCAAGATAACATACGTAATGACTTAATACTTGATGCCTATTTGCATTGGTGCATTTGTCGGCCATGTATGCACATAGTTTGAATATAGTGAGAGAATTCTTCACTTTTTCAACTCCTTAGTCTTTCTCTGTTGCATCACATTTTTCAAGAGAGTCAGCTGAGTTTTTTGCAGAAAGATAGTGAGCATTTGCCAGTCTTGTTCAGAACCAGTGTCCAACTTCAGGATTAACAAGTGACAATGCACTTAACATAGGCCTCTAGTTTGTAGTGTGTGGTATCTCTTGCTTAAATAGAAAGTATGATGCAATAGCCATGTTGGTTCACATAAACTGAGTTGTGTCTCCAGCATTCTTAACAGCCTCATTAATTTCTTCTAAAATTGGCTTTGACAGTGACTGGCTTATAAGGCTTATGCTCAAATAAATTTGTTAGTCTCCTAGGTGCCACAAGTACTCCTTTTCTTTTTGCGGATACAGACTAACACAGCTGCTACTCTGAAAACTATAATGAGAGTGATCGGTTAGGGTGAGTTATTATCAGCAGGAGAGAGAAGACCTTTTGTAGTGATGATCGGGATGGCCCATTTCCAACAGTTGACAAGGGGGTGTGAGTAACAGTAGGGGGGGGAAATACTTATTTCCCCATGCTTACTTTTCCCCCTACTGTTACTCACACCTTCTTGTCCACTGTTGGAAATGGACCATCCTGATTATCACTACAAAAGGTTTTTTTTCTCCTGCTGATAATAGCTGACCTTAACTGATCACTCTCGTTATAGTTGGTATGGCAACACCCATTTTTTCATGTTCTCTGTGTGTGTGTGTGTGTGTGTGTATATATATATATATATATACATATATATATACAGATATAGATATATATATATATATATATCTTCCTACTGTATTTTCCACTGCATGCATCCGATGGAGTGGGTTTTAGCCCACGAAATCTTATGCTCAAATTTGTTAGTCTCTAAGGTGCCACAAGTACTCCTTTTCTTTTTGCGGATACAGACTAACGCGGCTGCTACTCTGAAACCTGGCTTATAAGGCTTTCTGCATGTTGGCGCAGTCCAGAGGATTCATGTTTTGCAGCCTTTTCATGTAGGTTGTCAGTATGGCTTAGCTGATCAGTCTGGCAAACCAAGCTCCTCCACTTTTACTATATAAATTCATGACATGCCCACATCGTAAATACTGTGTGTAGTTCTGGTCACCCTATCTCAAAAAAGATATATTGGAATTGGAAAAGGTACAGAGAAGGGCAACAAAAATGATTAGAGGTATGGAACAGATTCCATATGAGAAGAGAAGACTGGGCTTTTCAGCTTGGAAAAGGAATGACTAAGAGTGGATATAATAGTCTTATAAAATCTTGATTGGTGAGAAGAAAATGAATAAGGAAGTTATTTATCCCTTCACTTAACACAAGAACCAGGGGTTACCCAATGAAATGAATAGGCAGTAAGTTTAAAACAAACAAAAGGAAGTATTTCTTCACACAACACACAGTCACCCGTGGAACTTTTTGCCAGGGATGTTGTGAAGGCCAAGACTATAATCGGGTTCAAAAAAGAATTAAATAAGTTCATGGAGGATAGGTCCATCAATGGCTATTAGCCAGGATGGGCAGGGATGCAACATCATGATCTGAATGTCCCTAGCCTCTGTTCTCCAGAAGCTGGGAGTGGACAACAGGGGATGAGATGATTCCCTGTTCTGTTCATTCCCTCTGAAGCACCTGGAACAGTCACTGTCAGAAGACAGGATACTGGGATAGATGGACCATTGATCTGACCCAATATAGCCATTCTTACATTAAAAATAATTATAATTAATAAAAAAGTTTAGTACAGAAACTCCCCAAGATAATGACCTCTTGAGATAGCGATAATGTGAGATAATGATCTTGGCAAATAATGCATTCTTAAAATCTTGGCCTGCTTGGAAATATATATTTATATAAGTTTCCCAGTCACAAATATAGCTTCTGGAGAAAGGTCACTAAAACATAGTCCAATTAGGGTGACAAGAAAGCAAGTGTGAAAAATCGGGACAGGGGGTGGGGAGTAATAGGAGCCTATATAAGAAAAAGACCCAAAAATCGGGACTGTCCCTATAAAATCGGGACATCTGGTCACCCTAAGTCCAATGCTCTGGCCGCTGTTGTTTGTTATGCCACTGTTCACTCTATTGCTCTGCCCCAATAGCCCTGCACTGTCACCTTCTGCTGCCACCTGCCACTGTGACCTCTGTGAGTCGGTCTCTCGCGGTTCCACCCGACTCTCAGTGATTTCAGCTCTTCGGGGTGGGGGGAACCTCAGTGCTAGTGCAGACTGGGCCATCTCTTCCACAGAAACACTGACCCACAGCAGGTCTAAGCACTTAGACCTGATTATCAGATATTTCATCTCTAGTGGTCAGTTAACAACTGAAAGACTCCCTATGAAGCCTAATCAGCTCTGTCTTTAAACAGTGGAGAGGAGCAGGTCAAATAGTACTTGTGCCTCAAGCAGACCATCAAGCAAAACACCTGTCCCCACCCTCTCTCTTGATGCCCTCAATCAGCACAGGCTAAGGACAGTTCTTCTGCCCTTTGCTCATAGAATAAAACAACAACATTTCATTACCTCCCTGCATTCAAGTGATTTGTAACCCAACCCTAGCCAAAATCTATCACTTGGGCAACACAGCTCTGTTTGCTGGATACCTAGGTAGATCAGGTGTGAATGTAAATACAATCTGGTCCTGAAGCCTTTCCCCCAGTCCCCAGCTCATCACTAGCTGTCAGGGAGAGCTCACTTAGACTTTGCTTACAAATCATAATTTGAAATTATTAGGTTGGCCAACATCACCGAAATGAATGCACTGACAGTCACAAAAAACAAAAGCTGTATAGGGAAGCTAGTTTGTGTTCATACTTTTCAAATCTATTATACTTTTTCAGATACATGTATTTTATCATATACTTGATATGCTTTTAAAGTGTGTATTAATGTTTCAATTCAAATTTCCAAACAATCACTAAAGTGGCAACACTGCGTGTAACTAGTTCACAAAACTTGGGGAGGGGGTTGGGAAAATTCAGGGGGGGTGTAGGGAAATCCCTGGATATGGGGACAGAGTAGGCAACAGGGTTTGTTACAGGGTTTGGTTCCTGGGTTAGTGTTTCTGTGGTGTGGTGTGGTGTGTAGTTGCTGGTGAGTATTTTCTTCAGGTTTGGGGGCTGTCTGTAACTGAGGGCTGGCCTGCCTCCCAAGGTCTGTGAGAGTGAAGGATTGTTTTCCAGGATAGATTGTAAATTGTTGATGATGTGCTGGAGAGGTTTTAGCTGGGGGCTGTACATGATGGCCAGTGGTGGTCTGTTACTTTCCTTGTTGGGCCTGTCCCGTAGTAGGTGACTTCTGGGTACCCATCTCGCTCTGTCAATCTGTTTCCTCACTTCACCAGGTGAGTACTGTAGTTTTAAGAATGCTCGATAAAGATCTTGTAGGTGTTTGTCTCTGTCTGAGGGATTGGAGCAAATACAGTTGTATCTTAGGGCTTGGCTGTAGACAATGGATCATGTGATGTGTCCTTGATGGAAGCTGGAGGCATGTAGGTAAGAATAATGATCCATAGGTTTCTGGTATAGGGTGGTGTTTATGTGACCATCACTTATTTGCACTGTAATGTCCAGGAAGTGGATCTTTTGTGTGGACTGGTCCAGGCTGAGGTTGATGGTGGGGTGGAAATTGTTGAAATCCAGGTGGAATTCTTCAAGGGCCTCCTTCCCGTGGGTCCATATGATGAAGATGTCATCAGTGTAGTGCAAGTAGAGGAGGGGAGCTAGGGGACGAGAGCTGAGGAAGTGTTGTTCTAAGTCAGCCATAAAAATAGTGGCATACTGTTGGGCCATGCGGGTACCCATAGCAGTACCACTGACTTGAAGGTATAAGTTGTCCCCAAATCTGAAATGGTTGTGGGTGAGGACAGAGTTACAAAGCTCAGCCACCAGGTGTGCCGTGGCCTCATCAGGGATACTGTTCCTGACAGCCTGTAGTCCATCCTCGTGTGGAATATTGGTATAAAGAGCTTCTACATCCATGGTGGCCAGGATGGTGTTTTCAGGAAGATCATCAATGCATTGTAGTTTCCTCAGGAATTCCTCAGGTGTCTCGAAGATAGCTAGGAGTACTGGTACCGTAGGGTCTGAGGAGAGAGTCCAAATAGCCAGATAATAAGAGTGCCAAGAGCTTAAGAGTGTCAATGCTTGAGATGATGGGGCGTCCAGGATTTCCAGGCTTATGGATCTTGGGTAGTAGATGGTGTCATTTCTTTTGGTACTCCTCAGTGGTATCGGAGGATAGTGTCCTGTAGAATGTGGTGTTGGAGAGTTGCCTGGCAGCTTCCTGTTCATAATTCGACCTGTTCATGATGACTACAGCACCTCCTTTGTCAGTCCCTTTGATTATAATGTCAGTGTTGTTTCTGAGGCTGTGGATGGCATTGCGTTCTGTACAGCTGAGGTTATGGGGCAAGTGATGCAGTTTATTCACAATTTCAGCCTGCACATGTCTGTGGAAGCACTCTATGTAGAAGTCCAGTCTGTCATTTTGACTATCAGAAGGAGTCCACGCAGAATTACCCACGCAAGACTTATGCCCAAATAAATCTGTTAATCTTTAAGGTGCCACCTGACTCCTCATTGTTTTTGTGGATACAGACTACCACAGCTACCCCTCTGGTGTAAATACATTCATTCTTGTTCTATTCTGACTTCTTAATTTGTAATCTAAGCCAACAAGAAATATGTTTCATTTTCAAAACATTTTTGAGTGTTCAGGTCATAAAAACTTACTTTATGTTCTGTGCTGCACACTTACTTTCAATTTAGGTTATAATTTGTCAGAAACGCTTATGTCATAGGATGCGCTCGTCAAGAGATTTCCTCCATATCAGTTCCTTAGTCTTGACTAATCATGCAGAGGTGATATTTTAAGTATTATACAGTTAAAAACAAAAACCAAGAGCTGATGGTCCAAAAACCTTTGGATACACTAAGGGACGTTTTATGTGTTGTAGCTACCAAATTGCTGTTCTTTTTTTTTCTTTATAAATTAGTAAGGTGGCTGAACAAAAGGGTCTACTAGAATATTTATTTCACCACAAAATCATGTTCTCTCTTCTGTGTACTGTAGTAAACATCCTGGAGTTGATTTTTTTAAATTTACATACCTTGTAAAACAATGTATGTTGGAATGGGAATACCTATGGTTGACTTCTGTTCTAAGCAGCATTTCAGTTCCTCTGTTTACATGCCCTGAAAAGTTTTGGATTATAAGATTTTCTCCTCCATAGCCAGGAGGCAGAAAGGGAAGGAATATTGTTCTACTGATAGTAGAGTATTGAGTCTAAGGAACAGCTAGAAATTCTCTGGAGTTTTCCTGAGTCAGAGGATGTACTTTGTATTTTTTGTATCATGAGCCCCAGTGTAACTATTCAGGTTTCTATTCAGGATATCAAAAGGCAGGAATTTGGGACATCTGTCCTGAGGATGCAGAGATCATTTATTTCCTGTATATTCTAACTCCTTAGCGTGAACATTTCATATAATTAAGAACATAAGAACAACCCTACTGGTTTAGATCAGTGGTCCATCTAGCCCAGTATCCTGTCTTCCAACAGTGGCCAATGCCAGATGCTTCAGAGGGAATAAACAGAACAGGACAATTGTCGAGTGATCCATCACCTGTCATCCAGGCCCAGCATCTAGCAGTCAGACGCTTAGCCATCTTGGCCACTGATGGACTCATCCACCATGAACTTAATTATTTTTTTAACCTAGTTATACTTTTGGCCTTCACAACATCCCCTGGCAACTAGCTCCACAGGTTGACTGTGTATTCTATATAAAGAAATACTTCCTTTTGTTTGTTTTAAACCTGCTGCCTATTAATGTCATTGGATGACCCCTGGTTCTTGTGTTATGTGAAGGTGTAAATAATACTTATTCACTTTCTCCACACCATTAATGATTGTATAGACTTCTATCATATCCCCCCATTACTCAACTCTTTTCCAAGCTGAACAGTCAGTCTTCTAAATGTCTTCTCATATGGAAGCTGTTCCATGCCCATAATCATTTTTGTTGCCCTTTTCTGTACCTTTTCCAATTCCAATATATCTTTTTCTGAAATTGGGTGACCAGAATTGCATGCAGTGTTTGAGATGTGGGCATACCATGTTTTTATATTGTAGCTTTTATTTTATTTTATTTTATTGTTAATTATATTTTAGTGGGTGCAGCTGTGATGGCTACAGTCTAAAGTTCAACAGAGTTATCTCTGTTTGGTTTGGATGTAGAGTCTATAGGAACACATGAAACCATAGGCAAATAACACACATTACAAGTGCATCTATCTAAGTTTTATTAAAGTTACCAACCAAGTTATAAATGTTACAGCATATACAATTTCTAAAGATAAGTACAATATACCAGTTATACCTACAGACATGCTTACATTTTCCTAGATGGTGTTTGTTGGCCCTTTTATGGATTGATCATCAATACAAGAGCGGTTCCTGCTGGAGTTTTCCATAGGAAGTTCAATTTTTCTGCTCTGGGCATCCGTTCCTATACTGTGAGTTTGTTTAATGTACATGCACAAAATATAGGTATAAAGTGTTAACCGTCTCTGATATTGGTCTGTGTCCCCTAGAAGCACAAGAGACCCCAAATTCTATAGGCTGTGTAGGTTCTTATTAATATTGACGTACCACCTTTGTCTTGTGGTTAAGGCAGGGGTGGCCAGCCTGAGAAGGAGCCAGAATTTACCAATGTACATTGCCAAAGAGCCACAGTAATACGTCATCAGCCCTCCATCAGCTGCTCCCCCACCCACCGGCAGCCCCGCCGATCAGTGCCTTCCCCCTCCCTCCCCACACCTCCTGATCAGCTCTTTTGTGGTGTGCAGGGATGGGGGAGAAGTGAGGGTACGGCAGGCTCAAGGGAGGAGGTGGGAAGGGGTGGAGCGGGGGGCAGGGCCTATGGCAGAGCCAGGGGTTGAACAGTGAGCACCTCCCGGCATATTGGACAGTTGGTGCCTGTAGCTCCAGCCCTGGAGTTGGTGCCTATCCAAGGAGCTGCATATTAACTTCTGAAGAGCTGCATGTGGCTCTGGAGCTACAGGTTGGCCACCCCTGGGTTAAGGCATGTGTTAGAGACTATATTTGTTGTTACAGCACTTCATAATTTAAATTCAGTCTTCCCAGCTATAGTTTTGAAATATTACCAGTTGGTACCTCTTTTCCCATAATCTTTCAGGTTATTTCTGTCATTGATTTACGCCATCATTTCTTGTTCCCGGGCCTAAAATAGCTAAACTAAAGTCTTGCAGGCCTCAGCCCATATGTTCTTGTGTTTCAGCTTGTCTTACTCATGTCTACTACCTAGTTCCTCTAAATACTAATCAGTCTTATACTTTCATAATCCTACAAATCAACTCTGATTAACATACAGTGGATATATGTAATATAACATATTGATTAATCATAACATCACACAATAAATGGATACTAAACTAAAATAATTGGCTACATTTCCCCCCTTGAAGGGTGAGTGTTAGCTCATCATCAAGCAATGATTAGATAAGAGCCCTGTCACAT
Source organism: Natator depressus (assembly GCF_965152275.1). NCBI lineage: Eukaryota > Metazoa > Chordata > Testudines > Cheloniidae > Natator > Natator depressus. Next base: position 112,323,920 of record NC_134239.1, read on the forward strand.
ACATATGACAGTAATGATTAATAAAATAGCACATAACAAATCTAATTGATATAATGTTTAAATCTTATGTGTAACTTAAATCTGCATCCTAAAGATTATATGTAACTTAACTCTATCTGCATGCCATTATTTTATATTATCAGGGATTGGTTCTTTCTCTAGGGACTCTTAACTGGTGGAGTAATTACTTCTCTGCATTGTGGTACATAGTTATAATAATATGAAGCTTCTGGAATTTATGTGGGCTTATACTCTGCATTTCTTCATAAGTATTAACATCCTCATACTCTTCTCTCATATTACTTCTGCCCGCTGCTGGTGCTGTGGCAGTTAACAAGGGAAAAGAAACAGGCTGAATCATATGTGGCAGAGAATTAACCCGTTTCGTATGTATTGCTCTAAGTTTTTCTGCCATGTGTCATAGAGCAAGGATGGTGCACATAGTAAGGATACTCTGGCCAATAATCCATCCTTTTACTCCAATTCCCATTTTTTAGGTGTACTGTTTTATGAACTTCCACTATCTAAAATTTTAACTATTGCTTGATTTGCTTTATCCATGTTGTTACTAATCTCAATTAAATGTGAATATTTTTTCTAGTAATTGTTTTAGCTGTAAGATTAGTGGTGGTATATATGCATGAAAAACTGGAGTACTTTGTTTAGTCAAGTCCTGATAATTAGGGTTACTTAGAATAACAGTTTCATTTTTAAAAATGAAACTATTGGCGATATTGTTGTGTGACCAATTGTTTTAGGCACTTGTGGTTTAAAACAAAAATGTGGATTTGTGACCATACATCTATGCTGACCATGATAGAAGTGTTTGTGATTGGTTACTACACAATACTGTCCTTTTCTGCATAGGCTATTTGTTCCATAGGAGATTTCCATTTAGTTAGTTGTACTGGACATGATATTTGTGCTGCATTCAATACTAGTGAATCTCGTTGGTACCTTTCTGGCTGACCACATAGTGGAGTTATTACCTTAAACACATTGCACCTACAGATTCATTCATGCCCCTTATGAGAGCAACAAGCCATGTGTGGGACTTTCCCTGTTTGGGCATTGTGATGATACACTATTATCGGAGGTACTTGCATTTGTTCCTTGTAAATATAATTTTTTAGGTGGCCTATGGACTGGACAGTAGCCAATTGGTCAAACACATCCTTATCTGGATTGCACACGGGTAGCGATGGAGTGAACGAAACATATAAGGTCTGTGGCATGTTCTTAAATAACATGTATCATGATTTGGATGTGGTGTCACAGATTCCAAGTTTCTAATAGCCCCGAATGATATTTTCTTACATTTCATTTGGCATTCAACTTTCTCTCCTTTACACTTTTGAATATATTGTGGGCAATACCAATTCAAAATTTGCTGATCTCTAATTAATTCTGGTACCTTTTTCAGTTATAAGAATTGAAAGGTATTCTCAATAATGGTGTTTACCATATTCTCCATATGCTGAACAAATAATTTTTTCCCCAAGATAATGATTTCTGTTTTTATCATTATTATCATTTAGCAATTGATTGATTTTTCTCTTGAGTTTTATTAAACAATTTAGTGATTTCATGCATATTATACACCATAAATCATTCCTCAGTTGATAAGCCATAAATTCCTTTTAACATTGGATTAATCACTTGAATAGCTTCTTCCTGGATTACGTACATTTTGATTCTTTCAACATTCACCTTATTTCAAATTGACAATCCTGTACCAAACAATCCTGTACTACTATTTAGAATTAGCAAAAGCATCAACATGCTTAGTTACTAATGCCTGCACATCAGCTTTCCCTTCTGCAGTGTTTTTTAGGGTATACATTCCTGGTATTGTTACAGTTGAAACAATGTCACAAATGGAAATGACAACCGGTTGATTGTCTAATGCCTGTGCAGTAGTTATGCATAGCAAGCGATTGGTCAAAGCTATAATGCACCCATATTTCCTTAGAAAATTTACCCCCCATAAATCATAGGGTGGTTGTTGTTGGTTTTTTTTTTTTTCAAATTTGCTAGTGCAAATATGTGTCTTTATGTCCCCTATTTTTATCACCACTGGTTTTGATAACACAGTTGTGATCTGGTTACTTGCAAATGTTGCTAACACCCTGTGTTGTCCTGATGATAAAGGGGATAATTCTGGATTGTTATAATTGATTATGCTGATTGAGGGCTCCAGTATCAATAATAAATCGAAAATGGCGGCCCCTCATCATTGCTGATACTGTGGGTCTCCCATTTACATCTCTTCCTAAAGAGGCTACAACTCTGCACGGAGTCTTTTGGTGTCACACATTCTGTTCTTTTGAGTCTATATTTTCCTTCACTTCCTGGTTTTTATACTCCATGCGTGGAGTTGAAATCCAGGATGCCAGTTCAGTTGCTACTACAATGGGTTGAGGTGTGGTGTGTTGGCTGTCCAACATTATGGAATTAATTGGCTGCTTTATTTCTCACCCTTCACGCTTTTGAGAATCTAGTATTTCCCCTATTTGATGAAGTTCTTTAATAATCCTGTTCATTTTAGGACTAGGGGGTCGATAGGTCGGGCTTCTCAGACGAGCGCGGTAACGATTCATGTCAGGCACTAATTGTTTTCTGCTTGTGATTGGTGAAGATGGTAAAGAGCATGTCCCTATCCCTTCATTCATGTTTCTAGGGTTATAGAATCTGGGATTTTGAATTTAGGGACATCGTGGTATGCCCCCCCCCTTGGGTCTGATCTGATTTTAATATTATTATCTAACCCTTTTGGACCAGGTGATTGTGCCTGTGTCACAGTTTGTGGGCCTTCTACTTTGGAAACACGGTTTACCCAAGGCTCCTTGAACAGTTGCTATAGGAGGGTGAGTTCTCTTGGAACCTTTCTGTTGGGTTTGAATATAACTATAGGCTTTAGACAATATGTCCAACACTTCTGGAAGAGTGCTCCTGGGGTTGACATGCATCCTTACTTCACCCCGAACTGCTGGTAAAGAATTATTAACAAGCAAATTAATATATTGTGGTTCTGTTTCCTTTCCAGGCACTTTATTAGATATCCAAGCTGCAGAAAGTTTATTATGAAATTCACGTGGTGACTCGCCTTCCCATTGTTTCGTGTTAGCTATCAAAGTAACTCCTGCCTGGCCTGGGTGCATATTTCTTTCTAACAGCCGCAGTGTCCCTGAATGATTTTTCCCCTTCTCGAAATTCTGGTGGCAACATGTTCCATAAGGTGGCTCTGTTTACAGTTAACTGTAAAATCTTAACCAAATCCTCTTCATCTAACTGGAACAACTTCTCTGCTATTTCTAAGGGTATGTCTACACTACGAAATTAGATCGAATTTGTAGAAGTCGGTTTTTTAGAAATCGGTTTTATATATTCGAGTGTGTGTGTCCCCACAGAAAATGCTGTAAGTGCATTAAGTGCATTAACTCGGCGGAGTGCTTCCAGAGTACTGAGGCAAGCGTCGACTTCCGGAGTGTTGCACTGTGGGTAGCTATTCCACAGTTCTCGCAGTCTCCGCTGCCCATTGGAATTCTGGGTTGAGATCCCAATGCCTGATGGGGCTAAAACATTGTCGCGGGTGGTTCTGGGTACATATCGTCAGGCCCCCGTTCCCTCCCTCTCTCCGTGAAAGCAGCAGCAGACAATCGTTTTGCGCCTTTTTTCCTGAGTTACCTGTGCAGACGCCATACCACGGCAAGCATGGGGCCCGCTCAGGTAACCGTCACCGTATGTCTCCTGGGTGCTGGCAGACGTGGTACTGCATTGCTACACAGCAGCAGCAACCCCTTGCCTTGTGGCAGCAGACGGTACAATAGGACTGGTAGCCGTCATTGTCATGTCCGAGGTGCTCCTGGCCACGTCTGCCAGGAGCGCCTGGGCAGACATGGGTGCAGGGACTACATTAGAAGTGACTTGACCAGGTCATTCTCTTTAGTCCTGCAGTCAGTCCTATTGAACCATCTTATGGTGAGCAGGCAGGCGATACGGATTGCTAGCAGTCCTATTGTACCATCTTCTGCCGGGCAGGCAAGAGATGAGGATGGCTAGCAGGCCTATTGTACCATCTTCTGCCGAGCAGCCATGAGATGTGGATGGCTTGCAGTGCTTCTGCACCGTCTGCTGCCAGCCAAAGATGTAAAAGATAGATGGAGTGGATCAAAACAAGAAATAGACCAGATTTGTTTTGTATTTATTTGCTTCCCCCCCGCCCCACCATCTAGGGGATTCATTCTTCTAGGTCACACTGCAGTCACTCACAGAGAAGGTGCAGTGAGGTAAATCTAGCCATGTATCAATCAGAGGCCAGACCAACCTGCTTGTTCCAATAAGAACAATTACTTAGGTGCACCATTTCTTATTGGAACCCTCCGTGAAGTCCTGCCTGAAATACTCATTGATGTAAAGCCACCCCATTTGTTGATTTTAATTCCCTGTAAGCTAACCCTGTAAGCCATGTCATCAGTCACCCCTCCCTCCATCAGAGCAACGGCAGACAATCATTCCGCGCCTTTTTTCTGTGCGGACGCCATACCAAGGCAAGCATGGAGGCCGCTCAGCTCACTTTGGCAATTAGGAGCACATTAAACACCATACGCATTATCCAGCAGTATATGCAGCACCAGAACCTGGCAGAGCAATACCGGGCGAGGAGGCGTCGTCAGCGCAGTCACGTGAGTGATCAGGACATGGACACAGATTTCTCTGAAAGCATGGGCCCTGCCAATGCATGCATCATGGTGCTAATGGGGCAAGTTCATGCTGTGGAACGCCGATTCTGGGCTCGGGAAACAAGCACAGACTGGTGGGACCGCATAGTGTTGCAGGTCTGGGACGATTCCCAGTGGCTGCGAAACTTTCGCATACGTAAGGGCACTTTCATGGAACTTTGTGACTTGCTTTCCCCTGCCCTGAAGCGCATGAATACCAAGATGAGAGCAGCCCTCACAGTTAAGAAGCGAGTGGTGATAGCCCTGTGGAAGCTTGCAGCGCCAGACAGCTACCGGTCAGTCGAGAATCAATTTGGAGTGGGCAAATCTACTGTGGGGGCTGCTGTGATGCAAGTAGCCCACGCAATCAAAGATCTGCTGATATCAAGGGTAGTGACCCTGGGAAATGTGCAGGTCATAGTGAATGGCTTTGCTGCAATGGGATTCCCTAACTGTGGTGGGGCCATAGACGGAACCCATATCCCTATCTTGGGACTGGAGCACCAAACCGGCGAGTACATAAACCACAAGGGGTACTTTTCAATAGTGCTGCAAGCTCTGGTGGATCACAAGGGACGTTTCACCAACATCAACGTGGGATGGCCAGGAAAGGTACATGATGCTCGCATCTTCAGGAACTCTGATCTGTTTCAAAAGCTGCAGGAAGGGACTTTATTCCCAGACCAGAAAATAACTGTTGGGGATGTTGAAATGCCTATAGTTATCCTTGGGGACCCAGCCTACCCCTTAATGCCATGGCTCATGAAGCTGTACACAGGTAGCCTGGACAGTAGTCAGGAGCTGTTCAATTACAGGTTGAGCAAGTGCAGAATGGTGGTAGAATGTGCATTTGGATGTTTAAAGGCACGCTGGCGCAGTTTACTGACTCGCTTAGACCTCAGCGAAACCAATATTCCCACTGTTATTATTGCTTGCTGTGTGCTCCACAATATCTGTGAGAGTAAGGGGGAGACGTTTATGGCGGTGTGGGAGGTTGAGGCAAATCGCCTCGCTGCTGGTTACGTGCAGCCAGACACCAGGGCGGTTAGAGGAGCACAGGAGGGCGCGGTACGCATGAGAGAAGCTTTGAAAACCAGTTTCATGACTGGCCAGGCTACGGTGTGAAAGTTCTGTTTGTTTCTCCTTGATGAAACCCCCTGCCCCTTGGTTCATTCTACTTCCCTGTAAGCTAACCACCCTCCCCTCCTCCCTTCGATCACCGCTTGCAGAGGCAATAAAATCATTGTTGCTTCACATTCATGCATTCTTTATTCATTCATCACACAAATAGGCGGATGACTACCAAGGTAGCCCAGGAGGGGTGGTGGAGGAGGGAAGGAAAATGCCACACAGCACTTTAAAAGTTTACAACTTTAAAATTTATTGAATGCCAGCTTTCTGTTTTTTGGGCAATCCTCTGTGGTGGAGTGGCTGGTTGGCCGGAGGCCCCCCCACAGTGTTCTTGGGCGTCTGGGTGTGGAGGCTATGGAACTTGGGGAGGAGGGTGGTTGGTTACACAGGGGCTGTAGTGGCAGTCTGTGCTCCAGCTGCCTTTGCTGCAGCTCAACCATACACTGGAGCATACTGGTTTGATCCTCCAGCAGCCTCAGCATTGAATCCTGCCTCCTCTCATCATGCTGCCACCACATTTGAGCTTCAGTCCTGTCTTCAGCCCGCCACTTACTCTCTTCAGCCTGCCACCTCTCCTCCCGGTCATTTTGTGCTTTCCTGCACTCTGACATTATTTGCCTCCAGGCATTCGTCTGTGCTCTGTCAGTGTGGGAGGACAGCATGAGCTCAGAGAACATTTCATCACGAGTGCATTTTTTTTTCTTTCTAATCTTCACTAGCCTCTGGGAAGGAGAAGATCCTGTGATCATTGAAACACATGCAGCTGGTGGAGAAAAAAAAGGGACAGCGGTATTTAAAAAGACACATTTTATAAAACAGTGGCTACACTCTTTCAGGGTAAACCTTGCTGTTAACATTACATACATAGCACATGTGCTTTCGTTACAAGGTCGCATTTTGCCTGCCCCCACCGTGTGGCTACCCCCTCAACGCTCCCCCCTCCCCGTGGCTAACAGCAGGAAACATTTCTGTTCAGCCACAGGCAAACAGCCCAGCAGGAACGGGCACCTCTGCGTGTCCTCTGAAGAAAAGCACCCTATTTCAACCAGGTGACCATGAATGATAGCTCACTCTCCTGAGGATAACACAGAGAGATAAAGAACGGATGTTGTTTGAATGCCAGCAAACATACACTGCAATGCTTTGTTGTACAATGATTCCCGAGTACGTGTTACTGGCCTGGAGTGGTAAAGTGTCCTACCATGAAGGACGCAATAAGGCTGCCCTCCCCAGAAACCTTTTGCAAAGGCTTTGGGAGTACATCCAGGAGAGCCGTGAATGCCAGGGCAAATTAATCCTTTCACATGCTTGCTTTTAAACCATGTACAGTATTTTAAAAGGTACACTCACCGGAGGTCCCTTCTCCATCTGCCGGGTCCAGGAGGCAGCCTTGGGTGGGTTCGGGGGGTACTGGCTCCAGGTCCAGGGTGAGAAACAGTTCCTGGCTGTCGGGAAAACCGGTTTCTCCGCTTGCTTGCTGTGAGCTATCTACAACCTCATCATCATCGTCGTCTTCTTCGTCCCCAAAACCTGCTTCTGTGTTGCCTCCATCTCCATTGAAGGAGTCAAACAACACAGCTGGGTAGTGGTGGCTGAACCCCCTAAAATGGCATGCAGCTCATCATAGAAGCGGCATGTTTGGGGCTCTGACCCGGAGCGGCCGTTCGCCTCTCTGGTTTTCCGGTAGGCTTGCCTCAGCTCCTTAAGTTTCACGCGGCACTGCTTCGGGTCCCTGTTATGGCCTCTGTTCTTCATGCCCTGGGAGATTTTGACAAAGGTTTTGGCATTTCGAAAACTGGAACGGAGTTCTGTTAGCACGGATTCCTCTCCTCATACAGCGATCAGATCCCGTACCTCCCGTTCAGTCCATGCTGGAGCTCTTTTGCGATTCTGGGACTCCATTATGGTCACCTCTGCTGATGAGCTCTGCATGGTCACCTCTGCTGATGAGCTCTGCATGGTCACCTGCAGCTTGCCACGCTGGCCAAACAGGAAATGAGATTCAAAAGTTCGCGGTTCTTTTCCTGTCTACCTGGCCAGTGCATCTGAGTTGAGAGTGCTGTCCAGAGCGGTCACAATGGAGCACTCTGGGATAGCTCTTGGAGGCCAATACCACCGAATTGTGTCCACAGTACCCCAAATTCGACCCGGCAAGGCCGATTTAAGCGCTAATCCACTTGTCAGGGGTGGAGTAAGGAAATCGATTTTAAGAGCCCTTTAAGTCGAAAAAAAGGGCTTCATCGTGTGGACGGGTGCAGGTTTACATCGATTTAACGCTGCTAAATTTGACCTAAAGTCCTAGTGTAGACCAGGGCTAAATGTGCTGCCTGGGCACCCACTGGATCTCCTTTTTTTCATTGGCCCTACCATTTTTGCAATGGCTTGTAAGGTTTTTACATTGGTCACCATGGCTATTGGAGAGACATGATTACTGGATTCTACTGGTGGTTCCACATTAGAAATCTATTCTTTCTCCTCTTTCACAGTTATACTAGGGAGTCTGGGTTCCTTTTCCTCTAAAGGGACAGGTATCTCCCAAGTTTGGTCAACTTTAACAGTAGACAATTTAGGTGTCGAGTTTTGCCGTGACCCTTTACATTTTCTTTTGGCTAGGGTAGGTGCCTGTAACTTAGGAAGGTCTGGCACTAGCATGGGTTTCTATGAAGATTCTGGTTTTGGCTCTAAAGAGGCTTGAAGTGGGTATATCAGATTCAAAATGAATTATGCATGTCACTTGTCCTTTTCATTATTTCTTCTGACTTAGTTTTACTTTGTGAGTAAGTCAATTATTTCCCCATGTTTATTTTCCCCCCCTACTGTTCCTCTCACGTTCTTGTCAACTGCTGGAAATGGCCCATCTTGATTATCACTATAAAAGGGTTTTTTTCCCTTCTCCTGCTGGTAATAGCTCACTTTAACTGATCACTCTCTTTATAGTGTGTATGGTAACACCCATTGTTTCATGTTCTCTGTGTATATAAAATCATCCTACTGTATTTTCCACTGCATGCATCCGATGAAGTGGGCTATACCCCAAAAAAGCTTATGCTCAAATAAATTTGTTAGTCTCTAAGGTGCCACAAGTACTCCTGTTCTTTTTGCGGATACAGATTAACACGGCTGCTACTCTGAAACCTGTCATTACTCATCTTTGTCCCTCCTTTTCTTCACTCTCACAACAGCTACTAATTGCTGTTTGTTCCATTTCGTTTTAAAACTCTAATATTTAATTTCTTATCAAAACTTTCATTACAGTTGTTTACTTAACAATGAGATGCTGTTCCAGGAAGAAGGACTGCTAAGCAGAGATGGGGTCCACCTATTGAGGAAGGGGAAGAGCATATTTGGATACAGACTGGCTAACCTAGTGAGAAGGGCTTTAAAGTAGGTTCAAAAGGGGCAGGTGACCAAAGTCCACAGAAAAACATGGAGACCTGGGAGAAGGGCTGGAATTTGGGGGGAGCATGGGCTGGTATAGCATGGATAAGGGAGAGACAAGATTTGGGGGCAAGTGGGAATCAAATCAGTATCTTAGATGTCTGTATACTAATGTGAGAAATATGGGGAATAAGCAGGAAGAACTTGAAATGCTAGTAAATAAACACAACTGTGACATAGTTGGCAATACAGAGACTTGGTGAGATAATACGCGTGACTGGAATATTGGTACAGAAGGGTACAGCTTGCTCAGGAAGGACAGGCAGGGAAAAAAGGGAGGAGGTGTTGCCTTATATATTAAAACATATACACTTGGAGTGAGATTGAGATGGAAATAGGAGAAAAGACTTGTTGGATCTAGAGTCCATAGGAACACATGAAACCATAGGCAAATAACATATACAAGTACAAAAGCATCTATCTTTTAGTAGTTTTATTGAAGTTACCAACAAAGTTATAAGTTACAGCATATGCAATTCCTAAAAATAAGTACAATGTACCAGCTATGCCTACAGACTTCCTCCTAGATAATGTTAGTCTGTTGGCCCTTTTATGGATTGATCATCAATATGGGAGTGGTTTCTGATGGAGTTTCCCATAGGAAACTCAATTTTCCTGCTCGAGGCACCCTTTCTTATAATGTGAGTCTGTCTATACCTACATTCTGCACATGTACATGAAAGTGTTAACCCTTTCTTTCTTATTCGTCTGTGTCCTCTAGAAATGCAAGGGATCCCGAATTCTATAGGTTGTGTAGGTTCTTGTCAATATTGATGTACTACCTTTATCTTGTGGTTAAGATGTGTTAGAAACAATATTTGTTGTTACAGCACTTTATAATTTAAATTCCATCTTCCCAGCTATACTTTTGCAATATTACTAGTTGGTACCTCTTTTCCTGTAATCTTTCAGGTTATTTCGCTGTCATTGACTTATACCATCATTTCTTGTTTCCAAGCCCTAAAATAGCTAAGCTAAAATCTTGCAGGCCTCAGCCCACAGGCTCTTGCATTTCCGCTGTCTTACTCATGTCTACTACCTTGTTCCTCTAAATACTCATCAATCTTATACTTCTATAATCCTACAAATCAACTCTGATTAACAAACAGTGAATATATGTAATATAACATATTGATTAATCTTAACATCACACAATAAATGGATACTAAACTAAAATCAATGTCTACAATATAGTGGCATTATGATATCTACTGTCTTATTATCTATACCTTTCCTTATGGTTCCTAACATTGTTACCTTTTTTGACTGCCGCTACTCATTGAGCAGATGTGTTCAGAGAACTGTCCGCAATGACTTCAAGATCTCTTTCTTGAGTGGTAACAACTAATTTAGACCCCATCATTTTGCATGTATCATTGGGATTATGCTTTCCATTATGCATTACTTTGCATTTATCAACACTGAATTTCATCTGCAATTTTTGTTGCCCAGTCACTCAGTTTTGTGAGATCCCTTTGTAACTCTTTGCACTCAGCTTTGGACTTAGGTATCTTGAGCAATTTTGTATCATCTCCAAACTTTGCCACCTCACTGTTTACCCCATTCTCGAGATCATTTATGGATATGTGGAACAGTACTGGTTCCACTATACATCCTTGGAGGACCCTGCTATTTACCTCTCTCCATTCTGAAAATGGACCATTTATTCCTACCCTTCGCTTCTTGTCTTTAACCAGTTACTGATCCATGAAAGAACCTTCCCCCTTATTCCATGACTCCTTATTTTGCTTAAGAGCCTTTGGTATGGGACCTTCTCAAAAGCTTTCTGAAAGTCCAAGTACACTATATTTGTACAATATACACTATATCCACTGGATCACCCTTGGAGGGGCAGAGGGACTGGCATGGCTGGGAGCTGTGAGGGCTCCACCAACCTACAGGCTCTGAGTCGAACCCCCAAAAGGGCCTGCAGCCTGCCAAGAGGGCAGTGTGTGTGTTGTGAAGGTGGCTGCAGCCCCTGAGGGGCACCTAGCAGAGCAGGGCAGACCAGGGGAGGTGGGCATGAGTCCTCCAGGGCAGGAGAATGATGTGAGGCACCTGTGGCACCAGAACACTGTTTACAGGAGGGGTGCTGAAAGCCTTTGAACAAACCTGTCAACACTGCACATGATGGAAGCCAGGCATTCAGTTGCCCATGGCAAACAGCAAGCACACAAACAGACAGACAGACAATAAACTCACCCCAAGAGTCATATAGTTACTTCCTCTCTCTTGGGGTACATCTACAGTACAAAATTGTTTTGAAATTATTCTATTTGAATTTTTGGAAGTGATTTTATACATTCAGTCTTTTGTGTCCCCACTAAAGTGCGTGAATTTGGTGGAGTGCCTCCACGGTACCGAGGCTAGCATCGAATGTCGGAGCGGTGCACTGTGGGTAGCTATCCCACCTTTCCCGCAGTCCCCGCCGCCCATTGGAATTCTGGGTTAAGCTCCCAGTGCATGATGGGGCAAAAACATTCTCGCGGGTGTTTCTGGGTGTGTGTCATCAGTCGCTCCTCCCTCCGTGAAAGCTATGGCAGACAATCGTTTAGTGCCTTTTTGGCATGCAGACGCCATACAGCTTTCAGCAGATGGTGCAGTACAGTGCACAGCTTCTCTCCTGGTACTATGAATCCACCTCGCATTTCCTCTCATCTTTCTATGTAATCTCTATATGTACTCTTTCTCTTCCTCATCAACTGCTTCCACTGCCAACTCTGCTCGGCCATTGTGAACCGAGCAGCACAGCTTCCGCCACCAACTCTTCTCTCCCTCTCTTGCCGCACTACCAAGCTTCTCCATGGTGTCTGTCCTGGGCTCCTGCCTCTGAGAAAGCTACAGAAGACAACCATTTCCCTCCTTTTTCTGGCTATTGTGAACTGAACAGCACCTCTTCTGCTGCCACTCTGCTTTCCTACATTTCACTCCCTTTTCCCAAGATTACCCGTGCAGGTGCCATAGCGTGGCAAGCATGGAGCCCACTCAGATCTCCGCTGCAGGTTTGACCATTGTAAATACCTCGTGCATTGTCCAGCGGTATGTGCAGTACCTGCAAAACCGGGCGAGGCAGCGACGACAGCGCGATTACTATACTGATGAGGACATGGATGCAGATGTTCCTAGAAGGACGGCATGTTGAGATTGGGAGAGCATGGTGGCATTGGGCCAGGTTCATGCCGTGGAATGCCGATTCTGGGCCCGGGAAACAAGCACAGACTGGTGGGACCGCATAGCGTTGCGGGTATGGGATGATTCCCAGTGGCTATGAAACTTTCGTATGCGTAGGGCCACTTTCATGGAACTTTGTGACTTGCTGTCCCCTGCCCTGAAGCGCAAAGACACCAAAATGAGAGAAGCCCTCACAGTTGAGAAGCAAGTGGCCATAGTCCTGTGGAAGCTTGCAATGCCCAACAGCTACCAGTCAGTCGGGAATCGGTTTGGAGTGGGCAAATCTACTGTGGGGGCTGCTGTGCTGCAAGTAGCCAACTCAGTCAGTGACCAGCTGCTATCAAGGGTAGTGACTTTGGGAAACGTGCAGACCATTGTGAATGGCTTTAATGTGCTCGGGTTCCCTAACTGCGTGGGGCGATAGACGGAATGCATATCCCTATTTTGGCCCCGGAACACCGGGGCGGCCAGTACATAAACCGCAAGGGGTACTTTTCCATGGTGCATCACAAGGGACGTTTCACCGACATCAACGTGGGATGGCCGAGAAAGGTGCATGACGCTTGCATCTTCAGGAACTCTGGTCTGTTTGTACAGCTGTCGGAAGGGATTTACTTCCCAGACCAGAAAATTACTGTTGGGAACGTTGAAATGTCGATAGTTATCCTCTGGGACCCAGCCTACCCCTTAATGCCATGGCTCATGAAGCCGTACACAAGCACCCTGGACAGTAGTAAGGAGCAGTTCACCTATAGGCTGAGCAAGTGCAGAATGATGGTAGAATGTGCTTTTGGATGTTTGAAAGTGCGCTGGTGCAGTTCACTGACTTGCTTAGATCTCAGCATAACCAATATTCCAATTGTAATTGCTGCTTGTTGTGTGCTCCATAATATCTGTGAGAGTAAGGGGGAGACGTTTATGGCAGGGTGGGAGGTTGAGGCAACTCGCCTGGTAGCCAATTTCGCACAGCAAGACAACAGGGTGATTAGAAGAGCGCAACAGGGTGCACTGCGCATCAGAGAAGCTTTGAAAGCCAGTTTCATGACTGGCCAGGGTACAGTGTGACAGTTGTGTTTGTTTCTCTTGAAGTTACCCGCCCCCTATATATATGAAAGGAAATAAAATCACAATTGTTTAAAAACCATTCTTTATTATTTGTTGCACAACATATTGAGAGAAATCAGAAGGTAGACCGGGGGAGGGGGGGTATTGGGGTTAGGGGGGTGGAGGAGGAGGGAAGGACAAGTCTACAAACCAAATCAAAATTTCGGATATGCCAGCTTTCTGCTGTTTGTGCAGTCCTCTGGGGTTGAGTGTGTGGGTCCCTGTAGCCTCCCCCCGGCCCCGTGTTCTTGGGCGTCTGGGCGAGGAGGCTATGGAACTTGGGGAGGAGCGAGGGCAGTTATACAGGGGCTGCAGGGGCAGTCTGTGGTCTTGCTGTCTTTACCGCATTAGATCCACCATACAGTGGAGCATGTCAGTTTGCTCCCTCATGAGCTTGACCATAGCATCCTGCCTGCTCTCATCACACACGTCCCTCCTCTCTTCATGTTCATTTAATGCTTTACAGGACTCTGCAATTGTTTGTCTCCACACATTCAGCTGGGCCCTATCAGTGCGGGAGGACTGCATGAGCTCAGCGAACATGTCATCCCGAATTCTTTTTTTCCGCCTTCTAATCTGGACCAGCCTCTGGGATGGAGTAGATAGGGGCCACGTTGAAACATTTGCACCTGTGGGAGGAGAAAAAGGGAGGGTAGTATTTTAAAAGATACATTTTGGAGAGCAAAGGGGACACTTTCTCAGTGAAACAGGCAATTTATAGTACACAGCACATGTTCTTTCTGTACAAGGTCGCATTTTGCCTCTTATATTGACGTGTCTGCCACTTTGGTATGAATAAGCCACCACACACAGCCAGGCAACAGAATTGAGCTTGCAGGCAGCCATGGTAAGCCCTAGGGGCATGCAGGGTTCTGCTTTTTCTGCATTCATTTCAATGCTTTCAAACTGCCGGGCCCCCATAGCAAGCAATGTCTGGTGGGTTTGCCATATAAAAGGAGGGCCTTGCAGGCTCTCTGGAATGATCGCTTCATACAACACTCCCTGCATCCCCCCGCACCCACCACATGGCTCTGATGAGGCTCTGAGCAGGGATGAGCCCTTTAAACTAAACACGAACAGCCCAGCACGGCTGGGTTTCCCCCCACCGTATGGCTCTGATCAGGCTCTCACTCACCAGGAGTGCCTTCTCCAGGGTCATGGTCCGGGAGCCCGCCTTGGGAGTGGGGGGAGGCTGTTGGCTCCAGTGTTAAGACTAGTCCCTGGCTCGGGGGGAAAACAGATTCCCCACTTGCCGCCTGTGCACTGTCCTCCTCCTCCTCTTCGTCCTCCAATAACTCATCCTCCTTGCTCCGTGCAACTCTCCCCTTGCAGGTGTCCATGGACAGTAGTGGGGTAGTGGTGGCGTCACCCACCATAACTGCATGCAGCTCACGGTAAAAGTGGCATGTATGGGGCTGTGACCCAGAGCAACCATTTGCCTCACTGGCTTTTTGGTATGCTTGCCTGAGCTCCTTGATTTTTGTACGACACTGCTCTGTGTCCCTGGAGTAGCCTCTTTCCGTCATGGCCCTGGAGACTTTAAAGTACATATCTGCGTTTCTCTTTTTGGAACATAGTTCTGCCATAACAGATTCGTCTCCCCAACATGCGAGGAGATCCAGTACTTCCCGTTTGGACCATGCTGGAGCTCGTCTGCGAATCCGGGACTGCGTGGTCTCTTGTGATGGTGGACTGTGCTGATGGTCACCTGTGCTGATGGTGACCAAACAAGAAATGAAATTCAAAAGTTCCCAGGGCTTTTACTGCCTATCTGGCTAGTGCATTGGAGTTGAGAGTGTTGTCCAGAGAGGTCACAAGGGAGCATTCTGGGATAGCTCCCGGAGGCCAATAGCATTGAATTGCGTCCACAGTACCTGTAACCCGGAACTGCGATCTTGATTTTTAGCACTGCTCTACTTGCCGAGGTGGAGTACCGAAATTGGATTAAAGAGCCCTTTAAATTGAAAAAACCGGTTTGGTTGTGTGGACGGAATCAGTTTTATTTTGAATTAACTGGGCTAATTCTGAAATAACCGCGTACTGTAGACCAGGCCTTGGAGAACTCCCTTGCAAAACCCCAGGTTGCTTCTCCTGTTAGCTAGCCAGAACAACCGATACATGAGCATTTAAGTTATGATATTCTGCAAGCATCTTGTGTGTGATTAAGTATCTCATAATATTCAATAAAAGTGGAGACAAGTTTGTAATGACCTAAGAATATAAGAATTTGCATCAATGTTGAAGTCTACACTCTACATTTATCCCAAGTGACACCAGGGGTGAAAGTAAGGCAGTACGGGCTGGTATGGCATACCTGTAAAAGGTGGCTGCCAGTACGGGTCCCTAGTGGCAGGGCCGCCGACGGGGGAGCGCAAAAGGGGCAGCGACGTTAAAGTGCTGCTTTATCATCGCTGCCCCTTTTGGTCTCTTCCCCCCCCCCCCCCCCGCAAGGCTGCCAATGGGGTGGGGAGGCAAGCAAAAGGAGCAGCTGCCCTGGGGCTGGTGATTTAAAAGGGCCCAGGATTCTGGCTGCTGCTGCAGCAGCAGCAGCCGGAGCCCTGGGCCCTTTAAATTGCCGCTGGAGCCCTGGGCGGTGCGGGCCAAGCAGTGTGGAAGGGTTGGCTGGGGGACGCTGACCCCCCAGCCCCACCCCTTCCGGGGCAGCTGGAGCTGGAACTGGAGCTGGCCCCCGTATCAGTAAGTTTTAAATTTTACTTTCACCCCTGAGTGACGTATGTATGACCATTAGACTTTTCTGAAATAGCTGGGAAATGACTCTCTGAATGAAAATTTAACTTTTATGGCAATCACTGACCTCTGTGACACTCATACCCACTTCCCTTTTCCTCGCAATGGCTTTGATTTCCTGCAGATGACAAACTTCTTCTTGCATCATCCCAAGTTACACATCCCTGCTTGCTTTAGAGCTTTTGGAAGTGGCCTCTTCCACACCTAGCATTTATTTTTGCAGAAAAAGCTACAAGAGATCACATTCCTACCCCATTTCCATTTTCCAAATTCTTCTTGAATATTTACCGGCTTTGACTTCTTCTAAGTGACAAAATATCTTTCAGGTCACCTCAAATGACATGTCTATGTCATTAGATCATTCTGAAGATTCTGCAGTGAAGCCTATGACTGTTAAGATACCTTCTTGACATGTGTGATCCTAGTAAGTAAACAGAGAAATATCCACTTAGTTTAGTAATAATCTATTACTAGTCTTGTTGTAGGAAAAAGTTAGAACCTAGTTTATTTTTCAGATCCTGTGGTGATTTTTTCAAAGCTGGCAATTAAGTAAACTGAGCAATTCTGATGTGGAAATTCTTGAGATAGTATTAAGATGCAATGCAGCTTTTAGTCTCTTTATAATTAGATCTCTGCTGTAAATTGAAAGGAGTACTTGTGGCACCTTAGAGACTAATAAATTTATTTGAGCATAAGCTTTCGTGAGCTACAGCTCACTCAAATAAATTTGTTAGTCTCTAAGGTGCCACAAGTACTCCTTTTTGCGGATACAGACTAACATGGCTGCTACTCTGAAACCTGCTGTAAATTGACACTGTCCTCTAGTGTCTAAAAATGGAATAGCAAGGAAATTTCTACAATATGAAATATACGGTATTATGAAAAATGCAGAAAACAGCGTAGAGTTTCCTATTGTTTTAAATGCAGTCTAGATTTAGGAGAGCAATAAAGCACAAAATTTTACTGTTAATAATGGAAGCTGCTTTTACTCTGGTACTAATTTTCCAGATTTTAATACTCCACTATGTGTTTGCTAAAATGGCAGATAATTAACTCCAGAAGGCCTAAAAAAGGAGTTGGTTGAATAACTATAAAATCCAACATACTTCTGAGCTTTCTCTGTTCATTTCTGGGTTATTTGACAGGCTAGATTTTTCAAGTTCATCTTCAATTAATTTTGGCAGATTTAATTTATCCAACTAATATTGTGCTACTGAGGTAGATTGTAAATAGTATAATGTGGAAGGGGGAAGAAAGGGTTTTTTAAAGTACTCTTTGGAAGCTTTAACTTCTCCAGAGTCCTTTATTTGACACATTTTAATCTTTTTATGCATCTCCTCTCCTGAAGTAAAATTCTAATCAGTATTCAAAATTTCCATTGTGCACGTTCGCAGTAGTCTATGTTGTAGCCTAATTCTATGCATGTTCAAATGTAACATATTAACCATATCACACTTCTCAGTCTTGTACAGGTAGTCAGCCAAATGCTCAGGACAATTTGTGCTTGATACAGATTTGTGTTTTTTTGGGGGGGGGGGGGTTGAGAATGCATGTGTAGCTTGGTCCTCTGAAGACTACTCTGCAGCTGCCAGTAACCCCAAAGATCCTTTGGCAACTGGGACTCAGGTGGATGCAGCAGCATCCTGACCATGTCCCCTTTCCTCCAGCCACACCACCTACATCTTGGACCAAGAGCCTGGGGCTTGTAGATATTTTATGTCAGCTTTGTGGTAACTGTTCCTTAGGAGGCTAAAATTGGACCCTTATTCCCAGCTCCTTATCTAAAGGCTATTTTTAGATAGCTTTCTGCACAAAATGCTGCCACATGATACAACTCTACTTTCAATTTTGCAACTGTTCCGAGAATAAGCAACTAGCTTTGACTCCCTGAACATGACAAACGATTTTTGACAGTGCTTTATATAGAAATGAAGCTTAGGGTCATGGAGTGTCAGGTTCCAGCTATTTCAGAAAGGTCTAACAGAACTGCTGTGTCACTTGGGATGGCCAGTGAGCTAGTGTGAAGTTTTACACATCCTTAAATGTCACTTATTCAAATTATGAGGCAATGACAGTGGGTGAGATGGGGTCTTGGTTGTGTCTCAAAAAAGTATATTAATAAATTTATTAAAATTCACAGATTTGTTTTCATTAACCTTCTAAATATTTAAATTTATATTAAAGAGGTTCCTTCCCGCCGCCCCGCCCCCCCCCCCGGCCCCAAGTAGGCTTTTAATAAGGACAAGGGAATGAGGAATTTGGTAAATGAAATTTTTAACACTCTATTTCAAGTTAATCGGGTTGCTTCCCCCCCCCCCCCCCAAGATCTCCTCGTTATTCCCTATGATCCTGGTAACTGGGCGTCTGCTAGAGGGGTACCAGTCCCAGAAGATGCCCACTGAACTGCCTTTCCTGCGGATGCCTGGGCGGCTGGCAGGATCAGCGTTCATACTCCCCGCTTCTCGCTGCTCCCCTGCCGGGCCGGTGTCTCCTCCGACAGGCTGTCAGAGGCCAAGCACACGGGCGGGGCGCGTTCCCAAGGCCCGGGCCGCTTCTCTTGGCTTGGCTGGTAGAGATCGCAGGGGGCGGCAGAGTCTCCTTGGGGACAACCGGCCCATGCGCTGGCTCCGCCCGCTGGTTGCGGGGGGCTGGGGCCCAGGGACCGAGGGGACCTTGTCACTGAACAGTTTCAGGTTGGAGGGGGTGCAATACCGCCCCAGCCCCGATGTGTGGGTCTGTCTCCCCGAGAGGCCCGGGCAGGGCTGTGTGTGTGGGGGGGGTGCAGTACCGCGCCCCCCCCCCCCATTCCCGATGTGTGGGTCTGTCTCCCCGAGAGGCCCGGGCAGGGCTGTGTGTGTGTGTGTGGGGGGGGTGCAGTACCGCGGCCCCCCCCCCATTCCCGATGTGTGGGTCTGTCTCCCCGAGAGGCCCGGGCAGGGCTGTGTGTGTGTGTATGTGGGGGGGTGCAGTACCGCGCCCCCCCCCATTCCCGATGTGTGGGTCTGTCTCCCCGAGAGTCCCGGGCAGGGCTGTGTAGGGGGGTGTGCAGTACCGCGCCCCCCTCCCCCCCATTCCCGATGTGTGGGTCTGTCTCCCCGAGAGTCCTGGGCAGGGCTGGGCGGGGGGGCAGAGCCTTCCCGCCCCAGGACCAGTATAGAAGACCACTCGTCCTGTCCCCTTCCGGGCCCGGCGTGGGTACGTCTCTCCCCGCCCCTTTTCCTGGCGAGCCCCTTCAAGGCCCCGCCTGTGGGGCGGGCGATCCGGAAAGGGGCGGTGCCGGCAGCTCCCTGCAGGGCATTGAGGCGCGGGACGTGGTGGTCTCATTGTGGCTGGGATGGAGGCAGCGGCGCGGTCGCCTGGGGGGTTCCCCCTGGGCAGAGCCCTTTCCTGCGCCCCGCGCCCGGCCTGCCTGCAGCGCTCGGGCTCCCTGGAGCTCGGGGGCGGCTGCAGGGCTCCGGTGCGGGTGCGGGTGCGGGTGCTGGTGATCAACACGGGCGGCACCATCGGGATGGTGGAGGAGAAAGAAGGTGAGGGGAGCGCCTGGCGGGGCAGCGGGGCTGGGGTGGGCGGGAGCTGGGAGGGCACCACCAACCCGCAGGCTCTGGGTCGAGCCCCCGAAGGGGCCCGCAGCCTGGGAAGAGGGCAGGGGTGTGTGTGGTGCTGGTGGCTGCAGTCCTTGAAGGGCACCTAGCAAAGCAGCGCAGAAGGGGGGAGGTGGGCATGAGTCCTCCAGGGCAGGAGAGTGGTATGAGGCCCCTGCCTTGAAGGGTACCTGCCGCACCAGAACACTGTTTATAAGAGGGGGGCTGAAAGCCATTGAACAAACCCGTAAACACTGCACATGATGGAAGCCAGGTATTTAGTTGCTATTATTACTTCAAGCTTGGGGTGCTGCTGCTTTCCTAGTTCCAGCACCCCGGGGGTACCCACCTGGTGGGGTGACTGAGGGGTGGGCATGAATCCCTTGGGGTGCACAGGAAGGTGGGGGAGATTCGGTGTGAGCTCCCAAGTGGAATCCAGAAATAACTAGCACTTTTTTAAACCTAGGTAGGAGGCCCTAAATGGCTGTTTGATTCAGATATCACTAAAATGATGCTGGTATGCTGGGGAAAGCAATCTGAAAACATAGCCAGGACTATATCTCTCCCTATCATTGAGGGTGTATCTGACGTGATCCACCCAGACCAGACCTACACCATCCTGGGCTGCACCATATTCGACAACCTGTATCTGGTCTGGGACCTCTTGGAACTCGGATGTAGGGGTGGCCTGTCATTCGCCCTCCTGTCCCTGGATCAGGAGAAGGCGTTCGACAGGGTGGATCACGGGTATCTCCTGAGCAGTCTGCGAGCGTTTGGCTTCGGACCCCAGTTTGTGGGTTTTCTCCAGGTGCTGTACGCCTCCGCAGAGTGTCTGGTCAGGCTCAACTGGACCCTGACCAAACCGGTCAGCTTCGGGCAAGGAGTACGGCAGGGGTGCCCCCTCTCGGGCCAGCTGTACGCTCTGGCTATCGAGCCCTTCCTCTGTCTCCTCCGCAGGAGGTTGACGGGGTTAGCGCTACTGGAGCCGGGAGCTGCGGTT
Organism: Natator depressus; assembly: GCF_965152275.1. Taxonomy (NCBI): domain Eukaryota; kingdom Metazoa; phylum Chordata; order Testudines; family Cheloniidae; genus Natator; species Natator depressus. The sequence goes on from NC_134239.1 coordinate 112,344,814, forward strand.
GGTCCTGTTGGCATACGCTGACGATGTGCTCCTCGTGGTCCAGGACCCGGGCGACTTGGTGCGGGTGGAGGCTTGCCAGGCCGTTTACTCGGCAGCCTCCTCCGCCCGGGTCAACTGGGTCAAGAGCTCTGGCTTGGTGGTAGGGGACTGGCGGCAGGCGAGTTCCCTCCCACCCGCACTTCAGGCCATCCGGTGGAGCGCGGGTCCGCTGCTCTATCTTGGCATTTACCTTTCCGCCATGCATCCGTCTCCGCCGGAGAACTGGCTGGGTTTAGAGGGCAGGGTGGTAGAGCGGCTCCGGAGATGGACAGGACTACTCCGCTGTCTCTCTTCCTGGATCCCAATAAGATTGAGGGTGTATGTTCACAGCTGGTTACATCATCACTAATAGTCAGGACCAGAACTCATTAGGAATTTTCTGACAAAACAGGTTTTTGCTGGAAAATGCCAATTTTATCAAAACCTAAGTGGTGGTGTGAACAATTTGGTTTTAACCAACTTCCTCTGAAATGCAGGCAGGGTTCTGTCAGAAGCTGCCTGGTTTCCTGCCAGCTCACCTGGAATAACACTGAATAATAATCTTGTATTCACTGGCGTCAGGAGAACTGTCTTTCTGAATCTAGTGTCTTATAGCCCCCCTGACACCAATGAAAACAAACTTATTCAGTGTTAAAGGGATGCGGTTAAAAGAGAATTGTTTAGTCTGTTTTTGTGTTTTGTTCTGGCTAGTGTAAATCATTAATGAATCACATTTTGCTTGATTAAACTTTAACTTTCTATTTACGCTCTTTACAGTGATACTGGTTTCATTCTGACTAAACAAAATTCTCAACCTGTCTCAACACATAACAGAAGATTTTCTGGTTCATCTCTTTAAGGATGTTCAGCTGTCTTTATAAGTAAAGTTTCCACAGTTGGCTTTAATACAAGCCTTCCTTTATATACCTTCATTTTACCTTGTTCTCCTTGAACTTTAGTCAGTGACTAGAAACTGCCATGAGTGTACTGTCTATTAATAAGCCTGCATAAAAAAGCATAATTGCTTTTATTCAAACATGAAGTAAACAAGCTTTATTCATGTATCTGAGGCAGGTGAATCATCACAGGATAAGACTAGGTCCTCCCACAGTAGCAGCTGGTTACATTTAAGGGAGCATGTAGCCCAATCATAGCACATCAGATGTTGGACCCTATTCCCTCCACCCCACTCCCAGTTTCCCTGCTTCTGCAATCAAACAAGGCACCACAATTGGTGCTTCTGAATTACTCTTCCCTTCTGAGGTGCAGCTTATTAACATAACAGTTTATCTTAAAGGTAGTAACTCCCAGCCTTCTGCTCCAATCCATTATGCCCTGCTTAAGTGTTTTGCTCCTGCTCCTCACTGCAGGTAGCTCCAGCCAAGCCTTTCCCTTTGGCTGGTATGAAGAGTTTCATCCCTGGCTTTTCTAACCCTGGGTCCCTTCTGGGTTTCCTGCAAGTCTCTCTACCTTTGTATTAGCTCTGGGCTATCACCATGGGATGCTTGGTCACCTGACACAACCACTGGCCCAAGCCCAAACTCGTCATGAGTGGTGGGGTGGATAACTATGCTCAGTTAAACTGTGGGGCTAAATTAGAGCTGGTTGGAAAATTTTTGATGAAACAGAATTTCACTGGAATTTTTCACAAAATCAAGCTGGGTTTGACACACTTACGCCAAATACCAGGCAGGGTTCCATTGGTTCCCTGCCAGTTCACCTAGTGAGCTACTGGGAAGCCCTGCCAGCTGGACAGCTTCAGGATGGAGGATTTTAGGCTTTCGGGTTCCATGGTGGTAGGATAGCCCTGGGACTAGGGACACTGGGCTTCCAGGGTCCACAGCTCGGGGGCAACCCTTCTATGCCAGTGCCTTCAGGCTTCCTGTCATGGAACCAGGCAGTCTTGGAAGTCTTGGGAAACACAGCTCTAGCCAGGGGTCTCAGTCTAGGCCCCCAGCTCTGCAGCAGGGAGCCTGGAAACCCTCACGCTTGCAGAGCTGGGAGCCTGGAGGTACTGGGATAGATTCCAGGGCCCACGGATCTGGAGCAGCCCCACCATTTGGACTGCCCTGGGGCCAGGAATCCCAGGGTATCCAGACTCCTGGGCCAGCTGGTGCCCCATGCTGTTCGAGTCCTGAGCAGGCAGCCCTGAGGGACTGGAAATTCCTGGAGTCCCTGGCAGTCTGTATGATGGGGCTGCCCCAGATTCTGGGAGCTCTGACAGCCGCTGACCGAATTTGACATTAATAGTAGTAAAATTGAGAAGAATGTCAATTTTAGTGAGTCAGTCACTGGTCAGTGGAGTGTATGTTGTTTCAGAAATACCATGTGTCAGACTTTCCAATGTGTAATTGGTTTTGGTTTTCCTGTTCCCAAGAAATTTTGAAAAATTTGGTTTTGTTACAAATAGGAATAAAACCAAATTCTGAATCACAGAATCATAGAATATTAGGGTTGGAAGAGACCTCAGGAGGTCATCTAGTCCAACCCCCTGCTCAAAGCAGGACCAACACCGACTAACCCAGCCAAGGCTTTGTCAAGCCGGGCCTTAAAAACCTCTACGGATGGAGATTCCACCACCTCCCTAGGTAACCCATTCCAGTGCTTTGCCACCCTCCTAGTGAAATAGTGTTTCCTAATATCCAACCTAATATCCAATCTAATAGTGTTTCCTAATATCCAACCTCCCCCCACAGCAACTTGAGACCATTGCTCCGTGTTCTGTCATCTGCCACCACTGAGAACAGCTGAACTCCATCCTCTTTGGAACCCGCTTTGAGGTGGTTGAAGGCTGCTATCAAATCCCCCCTCACTCTTCTCTTCTGCAGACTAAATAACCCCAGTTTCCTCAGCCTCTCCTCATAAGTCATGTGCCCCAGCCCCCTAATCATTTTTGTTGCCCTCCGCTGGACTCTCTCCAATTTCTCCACATCCGTTCTGTAGTGGGGGAGGGACACCAAAACAGGACGCAATACTGCAGGTGTGGCCTCACCAGTGCTGAATAGAGGGGAATAATCACTTCCCTCAGTCTGCTGGCGATGCTCCTACTAATACAGCCCAATATGCCATTGGCCTTCTTGGCAATGAGGGCACACTGCTGACTCATATCCAGCTTCTCGTCCACTGTAATCTCCAGGTCCTTTTCTGCAGAACTGCTGCTTAGCCAGCCTGTAGCAGTGCATGGGATTCTTTCTTCCTAAGGGAAGTGTTAACATTTCTCATGAATCAAATATTATTGAGTTTTGGCTTTCTTTACTCAACTCCCCTTAAAGGACCAGCCCACTCTGTGACAAAGAGTTGCAGCTAGCAAGAGATGTTAAGAGTAACAAGAAGGGTTTCTTCAGGTATGTTAGCAACAAGAAGAAAGTCAAGGAAAGTGTGGGCCCCTTACTGAATGAGGGAGGCAACCTAGTGACAGAGGACGTGGAAAAAGCTAATGTACTCAATGCTTTTTTTGCCTCTGTCTTCATGAACAAGGTCAGCTCCCAGACTATTGCACTGGGCAGCACAGCATGGGGAGGAGGTGACCAGCCCTCTGTGGAGAAAGAAGTGATTCGGGACTATTTAGAAAAGCTTAACGAGCACAAGTCCATGGGGCCGGATGCGCTGCATCCGAGAGTGCTAAAGGAGTTGGCGGATGTGATTGCAGAGCCATTGGCCATTATCTTTGAAAACTCAAGGCGATCGGGGGAAGTCCCGGATGACTGGAAAAAGGCTAATGTAGTGCCCATCTTCAACAAAGGGAAGAAGGAGGATCCTGGGAACTACAGGCCAGTTAGCCTCACCTCAGTCCCTGGAAAAATCATGGAGCAGGTCCTCAAGGAATCAATTCTGAAGCACTTAGAGGAGAGGAAAGTGATCAGGAACAGTCAGCATGGATTCACCAAGGGCAAGTCGAGCCTGACTAATCTAATTGCCTTCTATGACGAGATAACTGGCTCTGTGGATGAAGGGAAAGCGGTGGACATGTTGTTCCTTGACTTTAGCAAAGCTTTTGACACAGTCTCCCACAGTATTCTTGCCAGCAAGCTAAAGAAGTATGGGCTGGATGAATGGACTATAAGGTGGGTAGAAAGTTGGCTAGATTGTCGGGCTCAACGGGTAGCGATCAATAGCTTCATGTCTAGTTGGCAGCCGGTATCAAGTGGAGTGCCCCAAGGGTTGGTCCTGGGGCCGGTTTTGTTCAATATCTTCATAAATGATCTGGAGGATGGTGTGGATTGCACCCTCAGCAAGTTTGCAGATGACACTAAACTGGGAGGAGAGGTAGATACGCTGGAGGGTAGGGATAGGATACAGAGGGACCTAGACAAATTAGAGGATTGGGCCAAAAGAAATCTGATGAGGTTCAACAAGGAGAAGTGCAGAGTCCTGCACTTAGGACAGAAGAATCCCATGCACCGCTACAGACTAGGGACCGAATGGCTAGGCAGCAGTTCTGCAGAAAAGGACCTAGGGGTCACAGTGGACAAGAAGCTGGATATGAGTCAACAGTGTGCCCTTGTTGCCAAGAAGGCCAATGGCATTTTGGGATGTATAAGTAGGGGCATTGCCAGCAGATCGAGGGATGTGATCGTTCCCCTCTATTCGACGTTGGTGAGGCCTCATCTGGAGTACTGTGTCCAGTTTTGGGCCCCACACTACAAGAAGGATGTAGAAAAATTGGCAACAAAAATGATTAGGGGACTGGAACACATGACTTATGAGGAGAGGCTGAGGGAACTGGGATTGTTTAGTCTGTAGAAGAGAAGAATGAGGGGGGATTTGATAGCTGCTTTCAACTACCTGAAAGGAGGTTCCGAAGAGGATGGATCTAGACTGTTCTCAGTGGTAGCAGATGACAGAACAAGGAGTAATGGTCTCAAGTTGCAGTGGGGGAGGTTTCGGTTGGATATTAGGAAAAACCTTTTCACTAGGAGGGTAGTGAAACACTGGAATGCGTTACCTAGGGAGGTGGTGGAATCTCCTTCCTTAGATATTTTTAAGGTCAGGCTTGACAAAGCCCTGGCTGGGATGATTTAGTTGGGGATTTGGTCCTGCTTTGAGCAGGGGGTTGGATTAGATGACCTCCTGAGGTTCCTTCCAACCTGATATTATATGATTCTATGAAAGCATATTCTGGGAAGCCTATTTAGTTCCATTTAACATAGTGAATCATGAATGCTTGGAGCTACAATATAAACCAGTGGTTTCCCCTTTTTTTCAGATTGAGGGCCAAACACAGTATTTCACAAAGATCAAGTTGCCACAGTCAATACTTTGGAGCAGATGCTCTATCCTGTTCCTCTTCCTTTATGCCACTCATATGGCACAGCGGGAGGTGAAAGCAAACATCAGTCCCTTGTTGGGGATTTTCTCAACATAGTTGTTCCCACTCCCAGTGGGCATAGAGTTGATATAGTCAGATCCTATGTCTTCCTCCCCACAGTCCCTAGTGTAGGAGACATATTAGAGATGGAGACAATGTGGGATGTCTGTCAGGAGCACACTATGCTCTAGCTTCTGCAGCTGGTATATGGTCCCTAGGGGACTGTTGCCAACTGATGCAAGTTAGAGGAGCTCCTGGACTTTAATTGGGGCTGGAACAGAGAATGAGGGATCTATGAGAGACTTGTTCTCTCAGCTTCTCCTCACTTTCCTCTCTTCTGGGTTGCCTGTGCTGTGTGTGTGTCGGGGGAGGGGTGTCTCTCTTTTGCTAGCTGCTATACTAGGCTCAGGCAGAGCCATTTGAGTTCCTGTCCTTCTGGGGTTCATATAATTCAGCGGCTGAGCAGCCAGAGCTAGTCTTTCTTCCCTTCTTTGTGATCATAGGTGCTGGAACTGGGGGTGCTGCAGCACCCCCTGCCTTGAAGTGGTTTTCATTATATACAGGGTTTATCATTTGGTTCAATGGCTCTCAGCACCCCCACTACACAAATTGTTCCAGCACCCCTGCTTGGCTCAGGGAATGCAATTTTGATTTAGAATTAGATATCAATTTTCTTAACCTAGATATGCTCAAAGGGCCCCCTTTTAGTACTTCAAGGGCCACAGGGCAGAAACCACTGTGATAAACAAGTGTGTGTGGTGGGGGGTGGTTGTTTCAATGCTAAGTGGGTCAGCTCTGATGCTTCTATAGAATTAAACCTAGCAAAAAGACAGTTACTTAAATTTGGTGCAAGCTCTTGCAGTGTCATTTGGGACATACTACAAAGATGAGTCATCCAGAGGTCCATTTAAAAGGAAGACAGATTAGCAAAGGACCTGAGAATACTAATGTGTCTCTGTTGTCAAGGTCCCACTACAGATATCTGGGGTAAATTGACCACATGTCTGGATTTAGCTGGGTATCTGTGATATTAAAATCAGCAAATGGACGCCCAAAACACTTGAAACTGTGAGCTGTGCTTCTAAGGTGGAATGATTCTATGCAACAGCACAGCAGAAGTGGCCATTTGTGTTGAAGTTAGGAGCAGTATCTCCTTCACCGGAGGAGAGATTCTAATTGAACTAGTGAAATGTCTGAAATTTGAAAGCATGTTAAGTGTATTTTGTAAACCAGAGTATTCTGGCAATAGTCCAAACAAATCCAGTTAAATGCTGTTGCTGTCTTGTGAGAAAGTTGGCCAAGAAAAGGCCTGCTATTTAATTTAAGGCAAGCCAGGAAAGAGATTAGCAAGTGCCTAAAATGAGTCCTTCCATTAGTTTGGAAAGTGCACAAACCCCCAAGCTAAATGGGCATAGCTTGGCATTACCTAGTATGCACACAGTTTCTCTGCTCGTTTGGGTGTTTAAATAACAATAAAGGAGACTTTGGTATTGAATCTGAAAAACAGGGAAATTGTAGATGCTGGCTCAAATATGATTTTTAGGCCAGAAAAACTGAAAGAGCTAGGAAGTGGAGAATCAAAGAAAATGAGTGAGCACCAAACTAACTGGCACTAACAATAGTCCAAAAACTGAGTTGTGAATTTGATTTCTGCAGTCTGGGAATGACTTCTGGGAAGTTGAAATAGGTTTACTTATGTTAAGTTTGAATTGAATAGGATAATGATGCCAATAAAGAGCGTTAAATTTAATTAAAAAAATGTTTCAGATGAAATGTCTCATAAGCAGTAAGACATACGTTTTTTCTAAAGTTTTGGACAGACTTTGGACTTCAGGTTTGGGACTCTAGAATTATGATTTCTGTCCTGCCTAAAATTGGACTTCCATACCCAAGTTCATGGCTCAATTTGGGAAAAATCTAAATGCATGCAACTGAAAGTATCATGGGTCTCAGATCGCTAATAGCATCTGAAATTTCTATGTGACAGTCATTGGTGAAAGATACAGGACTTGGATAGTGGGATAAAAAAAATTCTATCACACTGTGGGTTTACCAATCCCTTCCTATTCGTCTCATCTAAACTCTTTGGCTACTATTTAAAGGTCTTGTCAGTTCAAGGCCAACTCTGCCAACTGCAGTCAATGGGAACTGCAGGGGCGGTGCCTGCGGGCAGCGGCACGCAGAGACCCCTCCGTGCTCCCCCCGCCTAGGAGCTGCTGCCAGGAGGTGGGGGGGGTCGCTTTCGGGAGCTGCCTGAGGTAAGCACTGCACCCCAGCCCAGCCTCCACTCCCAAACTCCATCCCAGAGCCCATGCCCCTTCCCGCACCCCAACCCCTGCCCCAGCCCAGAGCTCGCACCTTAACTCCCTCCCAGAGCCTGCCCCCGCACCCACTCCTTCATCCCAACCCCCAGCCCAGAACCTGCACCCAAACTCCCTCCCAGAGCTCAAACCTTCACCCCTCCCGCACCCAAACTCCGTCCCAGAGCCTTAGGCAGGTGGGGAGGAGGGCGGACTTGGACCTGTTCTGGGCACCACCTAAAATTATACAAACCTGCCACCCTTGGAGCAAGGGGCAGTGCGGGTGGACTTCCTTTTCCTTTCCCCCCACCCTTTCGGGGGAGCGAAAGGCAGCTGCTTTTCCCACTACCCCACTTCTGGCACACGCCTCCCCAGAGCCAAGCTGCCTGGAACCGATGCAGAAGCTGGGCCAGTCTCAGGCAGTGTATGTGTGTGTGGGGTACAGTAGTGGGGGCTTGGCTGTAGGCTGCGGGGGGAGGGGGGGGCTGAAGTTGCTGTGCCTAGGGGCACATAAGGTGTAAATCCAGCCCTGATTATAGTATTTATTCTCCATCAAGATCTGGAATTAAAGGAAAATGGGGACAATCCAATCTCCTCCAACCCAGAATGTTTTCATAGATGGTCTGTTCAGAATGGACCTTGGATAACTATAACCTCTAGAGTGCAAGATACTAAATCTCCAAAATATAACAATTATAGGTAGAGAGGAGATTCTTCTTAGGAATTACTGAAGAAAATAAACTATGTTTTCATTTACAAGCTGTCAAGGTTCCTTCCCCACTCTGAACGCTAGGGTACAGATGTGGGGACTTGCATGAAAACCTCCTAAGTTTACTTTTACCAGCTTAGGTTAAAATTTCCCCAAGGTACAAACTATTTTACCTTTTGCCCTTGGACTTTCGCTGCCACCACCAAACGTCTAACACCAGTATTATTAATTATTATTATTATTAGGAAAGAGTTCGTTTGGAAATGTCTTTCCCCCCAAAGTCCTCCCAAATCTTACCCCCTTTTTTCTGGATAAGGTTTGATAAAAATCCTCACCAATTTGCATAGGTGACCACAGACCCAAACCCTTGGATCTTAAGAACAATTAAAAAAGCATTCAGTTTCTTAAAAGAAGAATTTTAATAGAAGACAAAGTAAAAAGAATCACCTCTGTAAAATCAGGATGGTAAATACCTTACAGGGTAATTAGATTCAAAACATAGAAAATCCCACTAGGCAGAACCTTAAGTTACAAAAAGACACAAAACAGGAATATCCATTCCATTCAGCACAGCTTATTTTCTCAGCCATTTAAACAAACAGAATCTAACGCATATCTAGCTAGATTACTTACGAATTTCTAAGACTCCATTCCTGTTCTGTCCCTGGCAAAAGCATCACACAGACAGACAGAGAGGCTTTGTTTCTCCCTCCCCCAGCTTTTGAAAGTATCTTGTCTCCTCATTGGTTATTTTGGTCAGGTGCCAGCGAGGTTATCCTAGCTTCTTAACCCTTTACAGGTGAAAGGGTTTTTCCTCTGACCAGGAGGGATTTTAAAGGTGTTTACCCTTCCCTTTATATTTATGACACAAGCCTTTATGTTGAGGGCCTCCTAGCGGCTGGGTGTGGTTCTGCAGTCCTTTTCTCGCCCCTGTTGTGTCTTCAGTGGCTTGGTCCCCTGGCCAAATCAAAAGTCAAATAATTAACAGTCTGTTTGCCCTCACTAGGGTCTTCAGCCCTAGCTCTGGGCTCTTTAAATTTGGCCCTTTGTTTGGGCTCCAAAATAAGGCCTATCACTTCTTGGGGTTTATGCCACTTTACCTGGGGAGGAACCTGGGCCCACCCATTACTCCAGGTTCCAACCCAGGGACACTATACACAGCAGCCACATACTACTTATTCTAGTCCGTCACTGCTATTTCCCTGGGTCTCTTTCTACTCGGCCCTTTTAGCTTCACCTTATCTCAGGGTTAAAGTTCTTAGGTTCTCTCTCCCTGCAAACCAAGCTAAGCAAAATGCAGCCAGAAACCAACTCTGGCTATCCTTCAAGCATCTGTGGCCAGAAAGGAGCCCCATTTCTTGCCCCTCTGCTTCCAGCCAGGAACTAACCTGCTAAGGCCCTGCAACTCCTTTTATCTGAGTCTGCTGGGCTCTGACTGGCTGGTTTTGAGAGGCCTCTCTGGGCAGATCCGGAGTACCCATTTTCGCTGCTCCTTTTCTGTCAGTTCACTACTTCCTGGGGCACGGTGTAGGAGGACCGTGGGGCCTCCTGTAGGGAGCCACAAAGGCCAGGTGCACCCCATCACACTGAGACTAATCTGTTATCGCTTGTTACACAGATGGATGCTTTCCAGATTCCATCTGGAAGAAAAAAATCTGTTCATGTATCCGTGTCAAGCCAGGAAGACATTGCTGCAGATCATTGAAGCTGATAGTACAGAGCACATGTGCGTGTTCTAGTGGAACACTGTCTCACTCGTGCGTTGTATAATGTTTTGTACTACTATATTTTACATTTACTGTCATTTAAAACATCTTCAATGTCAGCTTGTGGGGTTTGGGAGATGAGAAATCCGGGCCTGATAATTGTCACCTGAGACTCAGACCCTAGATCTATACGGTCCTGACCATGTTAGTACAGTATAATCAATTTGGCAGCCCAACACAGAAGGAGCCTCACTGTTTAAAAATGTGGTTGAGACTAATCTGTAGACTGGAGGTAAATTTTTCAAAATGCTTAAGTGACTTAGGAGTGCAAGTCCCATTTTCATGAGTGATTTAGGCACTTTGGAGACTAAGTATAATTGAAAGTCAATAGGATTTAAGCTCCTACGTCCCTTAGACATTTTAGAAAATATTACTAGGAAAATCTATATTCTTCTGGGCCCTTGACATTTGGGAACCAAGGGAGGATTGAGGGGGATTTTGAGTGGCAAGGAGAGTGTTGTGCGACACCTCATAGCTCCAGAGATGCATAGTTGTCATTTGCTGGTGCCCTTGACATTAACTACTGGAAGTCTGGTCCTCCCTTTCCCCCCCCAAACTGAATCTCTAGGAGGAAGGGGAAGGTATTTATTTTCCTCTGGCTCTGACAGTTAGGGTTGCTAGGTGTCTGGTTTTTGACCAGGACTCACGGTCAAAAAGGGACCCTGGTGGCTCTGGTCAGCTGGGCCGGATCATGGGCTGGGCCGTTAAAAGTCTGGTCAGTGGTGCAGCAGGGGCATGGGGCTAAGGCAGGCTCCCTGTAGCTCCCGGAAGCAGCGGGCACGTTCCTGTGGCCCCTAGGCTTTGGGGCAGCCAGGGAGGCTCTGTGCACAGCCCCCAGCGCTGTCTCCGCAGCTGCTATTGGCCGGGAACCATGACCAATGGGAGCTGCAGGGGGTAGCGCCTGTGGGCGCGAAGGCAGCGCAGACCCGCCTGGCTGCCCATGTGCCTAGAGGCCGCAGGGACCTGGCAGCCGCTTCCTCCGAGCTGTGGAAAGTGCTGCTGGGACCCCCCGCACACACACACTCCCCCGCAGCCCAGAGTCCCCTCCTGAACCCCAAACCGCTCATCGCCTGCCCCACCCCCAGCCGGCGCCCCTGCCCCAGCCCAGAGTCCCCTCCCGCACCCCAAACCTCTCACCCCCCTCACCCCAACCCCCTGCTCCAGCCCAGAGCCCCCTCCTGCACCCCAAACCCCTCATCCCCAGAGCCTGCACCCCCAGCTGGAGCCCTTGCCCCCTCCCACGCCCCAGCTCCCGCCCCAACCTGGTGAAAGTGAGTGAGGGTGTGGAAGAGTGAGCAATGAAGGGAGGGGGATGGAGCGAGTGGGGGTGGGGCCTCAGAGAAGGGGCAGGGCAGGGGTGTTTGGTTTTGACAAGGTTAAGGCTCTGAGTGATGAAACAGACTGTTATCTAACCTCATCCCTTTAGACCAGGAAATGCAGTCAGGAGTTGAAGGTTTCTTATATATATATGAAAAACATTTTAAACTTAAACTCAGACTGGGTTTAGACTTTGAAAGCTCCATCCACATTTAAAAATTGAGTTTCCATGTTTTAAGAGGCTGAGCATATCAGAGGTGCATGTCTGAGAATAAAGACTAGGACTGTCTATAATGCAATACCTGCCTTGCCTACTGGACTACCGACTTTATCCTCCTCTGAGCAAGAGAGGAAGAAAACTTAAAATGAAAAGTTCCTAGGATGCATGGGGGTTTTCAGAACCCAACTCCTGCTTGTCTATTACAGGTATCATAGCAAGAAAGTTGCCTTTGGAGAACAGTGGTGGGGGTGGAGAGAGCACACAGTGTTTTAAATGATTTCTGAAATGGCTTTGGCTCCATCTGAGTTCTTCATAAGCTGTCAAGTTAGTTAAATTCCCAGTTGCACAAAAAGCTAATGGATGAATGTCATTGGTGGCTGAGGGTCTTATAATATGGATAAAGAATCAAAGTTCGATGTGTAGGAAGGAGGTAACATCATTATTTTTTTTACTAAATAAAGGGTTCTCTTGTTTTCCTGATCCTGGTACCTGTCAGGGAAATAATTACAGAGAATTTGTTTACAATTGCTCAGATTTGTTGACAATCTCTAAACCTGCTGGTAACTGATTTAAAACTGATCTGGAAGAGTGCATTATAAGAAGGATGTTTTCTCCTTTCTGATCCTGTTAAGGTTTAAGCAATGATAGCAGTTACTTTTAATCTTTCTAACCATGTCTATTTAATATTGAGTGTTCATTTTGGAGTAGATATGCTTGGGTTAAATCTGTGCTGGCAAATATACGAAATGTCAATGCAGGGGAGCAGAAGAAGCCAAAGAAAAATCAATGAGAGGGGAAACAGACAAATGAATGTTTCATCAGTAGTTTTTTCCCCCTTTATTTTCTAGGACTTGCTCCTGAAGCTAATAAGTTAGTAAAGGCCCTGAAAAAAATGCCGATGATGCATGATGAGGTATATGCGAAAGAAACCAAACTCTATGATTTCCACAAATTTCCTGATAACACCTTGGTGCTTCCGTAAGTAACTGAAAAAACATGTCTCCCCTACTCATATTGAGAAATTTTTGTAAAGTGCGCTGAAGTCTTAACATGAAGACTCCAATGTTGTTCTTGTGAAATTAGTTTAACATAATTTAAAATAAGATAACTTATTTTATGAGTGCTAAATTGTTATGCCTTGCTGGGTCATTAATCATGACCTTTTTAACTGGTAGAAGGCAAAATAATACCTTCTTGATCAAATTGTTGAGACCGTCTAAAATAAGTAATTACAGGTATTTGGTAAATTCTGGGATTTCAAGTAGATAATCCTCTGGATATGAATGTTTTTTAACAGTCAAGTAGTTCTTAGGCTTTTTTGTGGCCAGAGGGGAATATCAAAAGAGAATGTGTGGCAAATAAAATCTATTCAGGTACCTGTCTTAGCTAGTGGAGTTACCTTTCATCCATGTTCTAACAGCTGTTGTGTTAAGACCACAAGATAAATCCCTGTAGGGTTAGCAAAAATATTTATATGACATTACTTTAAAATCAGAATACCAAACACATTAGTTAACCATAGTATGTACTTATTTTGATCTTCATAGTGCCTAATACAATCTCTACTAGTTGCCAAACACAATTATGTTACAAAATAATTATCAAAACCTAATACGCAATCAACCATCTCACAGTCAATGTATGTCATGAAGCTTAAACCTTTTCCCCCAAATATACACATGGGTGCTTATTTGCCATGGTACTGTCACATACTGTATAGAGCACTATGTGAATTATCTCCAGTATATGTTTGAAGTAGCAGCAGCAGCTAATTATTGCAGCCTTGAACTGGCTTCATGCTTTAATTCTACAGTCCCTGATGCTGTGTAGAATCCCTAAAAGCCAATTGTCTCTTTCTGCCCCAAACTTATGGAACATCATGGTAATTAGATATGGGCTTTATAATTAATCTGCGTGGCTTTTTAACTGTTGGGCAATGGTTAACAGGCTTATAGGTTTTATTTAGAGGCCCATATGCTAATTTGATGTCTTTCCCCAGCTGTGACGAATGACTGAATCCCTGTAAACGTGCTACGTTACACATAGATTGCAGGAGTATATTTTACAAAATATTTGAAAAGTTAAATAGAATTATGGCTGTTTTGCTACAAGAAGTGGTGATTGAGGTTGATTATGGAAAATCATCTCTTTAAGGGGAAAATTAGGAGACACATAAACCAAGCAATAAAGTAAATTTTATTTGAGTTCAGGCCTCAATAAATTGAAGCACTTAAAACAAAGAAATTAGGACAAAGGAAAGTCCAAAGGAGCCAATAAAAACATGAGTTTATGATATACTTGATCTTGTTAAATATTTTGGTTATTTTAAGAAAAATGTGTTTTCTTACTGATAGATGACTTTTTATTTGTGCTTATAATTGAATAATTTATTAAAGACATTGTTAAAGGAATTTAAAGGAATAGTGGAACTCTACTGATGTGTCCTTTTTGTGTCCTAAGTGCATTTCATGTGAAGTGTACAGATAGGGGAAAAAACAGATGTATAAATATATAAAGTTTAAAAAATATGTTTCAGGTGAAGGACTGTCAAATTGTCAAATAAAAATCTTTTTGGTTCTTTAATATTATTGATTACTGTTTCACGAAGGTTAGTGTGGCAAAATTTTGTTTGCCATTGTCCTTTTTATATTTCAGTGATCGCTTAGTGATATTTTAACTAGTCAATTGAGAAATATTGTATGTTTTGGGGGAAGAAAATGGGAACATTTGTGGACTTTGTAGATCAGTCTGATAACTCTAATGTAATGAAATGGAACATTCTGTTGACTCAAAGATTTGTTTTTGTGGAGCTATTTCCACCACTAGTAAAAGAGTTGACTGACCATACTATCGTGTGTCTCCTTCTTAAACAGCACTGGCTCAGAGGATCTCTTTTCACTACTGTTTCTTGACTTCCCTTCTAGTTGTTTTAAAACCTTGCTCTCATACAGAGTGTTTGTGTTCATAATGGTTAACGTTAACAAGGCAAAATCCTGTATGAAACCTACATTTCTTAGTTACAGTATGTCAGTTATGTAAGGTTGAAAACAGTAGAAAGTTTGTTTGAACATTCACACTATAAACTGTTCAAATATGCAGAACCACTCTGCAATGATACCTATAAAATATTAGCCAATTAATGATGGATTTATGGCAGCTGGGGATAATTGACTCCTGTTTTGACATATTTCTATTGGTTTATAAATAGTGTATATAAGAAATGTATAAATCTGATTTTTTCTTCTCTCCCACCATTTGTATGTTTCTTGTAAGCTGCTCAGAGCAGGGTCTCATTATGTTTTTGTACAGCACCTAGCACATGGGGATCTGATCCTTATTGGAGCTTGTGAGTGCTACTGCACTATAAATGTTAATAATAAAAGGTTTTTAAAAACTAGATATGGTAACTCCCCTCTATTCCATAATAAGCATCAGACTGTAACAGTACTTTATAAGGATGTACTCAATACTTAATCCTCAGATTCATAGGTTTATAGATTTTAAGGCAGAAGGGACGATTAGTCTGACTTCCTTCATGACACAGGCAAAAGAACCTCACCTGGTAATTTCTGCATCGAGCTCATACTCCAAATGACCATTCATCTTAATCACATCAGTATTCTAGGGAACCCTGGACCTACCTGTTCAGAAGAGAAAATATCAAAAGCTGATTTGGCCTTCAGATATCTTTTATTTCAGCTAGCTTCTTGTGTGCCAGTAGCTTGCCATTTAGGAAGCTAGTTGAAATAGAAAATATTAACAGCGCACTGCCATGTTTTCAAATGTTTGGATATCTTGCCAGTTTAACCTTGTGACTGAATTTCCTTTAAGAGTTTTTACTAGCATGTACTCTCAACCTTAAATTCACCTTAACAAATTTCCCTGCTTACCTGCATTTTGCTGTGAGAATCTCCTCTTAAAAAAATACACATACGTGCGCGCGCACACACACACATTCCTAATGAGGACCAGGGGAGAGAAAGGGTTCTTATGTGATGGGTATTCCATCTTATTCCCTGAAGTTTGCAGTGAGCCGTATCCCACTTTTGGGGGCTGATTAAGGTCTGAAGGAGAAGAGATTTGTTTCTGAAGCCTTATGAGGAAGTTGTGAGGGGAGCAAACGGTTGCGTTGCTCTCTCGTTTAACATGGACCTTATGAGGGCCACAAGAGACCCATTCAGGGGAAGCTTAAGGGGTGAAGTACTTCAGCTGCTGTAAGTGCTCCAACCCCATGGCAAGCATTAGAAGGCTTTTCAAAGCTGACCAACTTCTCTGTGTACTCCACAGGCAATGGGCAGCTTGTGGAGCTGCTTGACCAGCCTTAGGAGTTACTTTAAAATGTTAACATGCATCCGACAAAGTGGGTATTCTCCCACGAAAGCTTATGCTCCAATACGTCTATTAGTCTATAAGGTGCCACAGGACTCTTTGCCGCTTTTAAAATGTTAGTAACTTTCTGAAGTAGAGTTTAATAAACTAACTTTTAATCTTCGGCCCTAGAGCTTGGTAAGGTGAGTCCAATAAACTAGGTTTCGTTTTTCCCTGCCTTCCTACTTTTTGGCACTTTACAGCAAAAAGCAAAAGTTAGGATTTTGTAAACTCTTTATAGTTAGGAAAAAGAAAAGGAGTACTTGTGGCACCTTAGAGACTAACAAAATTATTAGAGCATAAGCTTTCGTGAGCTACAGCTCACTTCATAATCGGATGCATACAGTGGAAAATATAGTGGGGAGATTTTATATACACAGAGAACATGGAACAATGGGTGTTACCATACAGACTGTAACAAGAGTGATCAGGAAAGGTGAGCTATTACCAGCAGGAGAGCAGGGTGGGGGAAACCTTTTGTAGTGATAATCAAGGTGGGCCATTTCCAGCACTTTACAAGAACAGTAGGAGGGGAAATAAACAAGGGGAAATAGTTTTACTTTGTATAATGACACATCCACTCCCCGTCTTTATTCAAGCCTAAGTTAATTGTATCCAGTTTGCAAATTAATTCCAATTCAGCAGTCTCTCGTTGGAGTCTGTTTTTGAAGTTTTTTTTGTTGAAGAATTGCCACTTTTAGGTCTGTAATCGAGTGACCAGAGAGATTAAAGTGTTCTCCGACTGGTTTTTGAATGTTATAATTCTTGACGTCTGATTTGTGTCCATTTATTCTTTTACGTAGAGACTGTCCAGTTTGGCCAATGTACATGGCAGAGGGGCATTGCGGCACATGATGGCATATATCACATTGGTAGATGCACAGGTGAACGAGCCTCTGATAGTGTGGCTGATGTGATTAAGCTCTATGATGGTGTCTCCTGAATAGATATGTGGACACAGTTGGCAATGGGCTTTGTTGCAAGGATAGGCTGTGTATGGTAACACCCATTGTTTTATGTTCTCTGGGTATATAAAATCTCCCCACTATATTTTCCACTGTATGCATCCGATGAAGTGAACTGTAGCTCACAAAAGCTTATGCTCTAATAAATTCATTAGTCTCTAAGGTGCCACAAGTACTCCTTTTCTTTTTACGGATACAGACTAACACGGCTGCTACTCTGAAACCTTTCTATTTAGGGTGTTGTAATTCACAAGCTCATGGTTCGCCGCACCTCTACCTTGATAGAAGAATTCTACCATGTCTGCAGGCCTAACCTACCAAACTTGATGTCACTATTCCATTGCGTATTTTTACACATGTGAACAAAAACAGGCTTACCATGAATCATTCATTCAGTTAAAAGTTAAAAAATTATGAGCACACAATAGTTCATAGCCTAAAACTTTTTCATATTCTTGTCCTTTTCAGCCTCTCTGAACAAAATAAAAGAATTGTCTACACAATTCTGGAACTTTCACCACTGCTTGATTCTTCAAACATGACGACAGATGATTGGGCTAAAATTGCCAGGAATATTGAGGTACTGTAAGTGTGAGAAACCTTGATCATTTTTCAGGTGATATATTGCAGTTTAATTATTTTCACTTTCTGATAAAATAATTCACTTGTACTCTGCTCATATCATTTATATACTTATTAAAAGTACAGTACTATTCAGTATTTTACACAGCACACTAGATTGCTGATGACTTGTTCACTTTTGTGTGCTTATAAGAACTTGATGGAAAGATATATAATAAGTAATAGTTTTGCAAATAAGAGCCAGGAGAGAGATTATGCTTTGTGAAAATGTCAGATGTATTAGAAATGTTTGAGCATTTAGCTATCATTGAAATAATTTTATATAACTGATAGTTAGCTTATGCGATTTATTTTTACAAAATTATGTCAATTATAATTGACAGAAAATAACGTATCTGAGGCTCTGTAGTACTAGTAGCATGGATGATTAAAACTGGGAAGAATGGATTAGTTTTTTTTTTCTGTCCCGTATCTTGGACACTGAAACTAGACTGCTTAGCTTCATTAGTCATTAGAACAATATTATTGTGGATGGATTTCTTACACTGGGAGAAATGTCTATGTGCACAAAAATAACTGACATTTATGAAAACAAACTTATGAAATCCTTGAATTTTGTGTGGTTTAAACAAAAATCATCCTCATCCCCCAGTCTAAATCAGTTGTGTGCTCTTAGGAAGCAGATCTGTTGTGACAAAACGTTGGGAAACATGAACATGTAGTTGTTAATGTGCAATCGTTTAGGAAATTAGACGTGACTTCTTGTAAAATGAATCATTATGAATTTGGCTGTAGAAAACACTGTGCTCCCCTGGTTCTGTTCACCCTGCACGTGGGTGATGACTTTTCAGCTGGGCTTGTGTATAGTGTGTCTTTTTTTCCTCCGTCACTGGAGTAGCACCAAGGCAGCTCCATCAGCGCTAGCAACTCTGGAGCCCTACCGAAGACCAGCTGCCAGTGTTGTTCCCGCCATGTCTTCTGAGGTGTAGGTGACATCACTGGCTGGCCACTCCCGTTCTTGCTACCACCACTGGAGCTGCACTGCTGCTGCGGCCATGAGGGGAAACTTTCAGACACCATAAGAGTAGATTGAGCCAAGATGAACATATGCAGCCTTCAGCTCACATTGCAATGACCTCAGTGGTTTATGTTTGACTTTTTAAAAAAATATTAATCTTTTAAAATATCAAATTGTTTATGAAGGCAGTTGCTCATGTAATCCACTGATGAATGTATGCATGCTATAGGTCTCCCTCTATGCCTATGCCACAGAGGGTAGGAGTCTGTTATAGCCCCCAACCAGATAGTCTTGGCTTTTTAGCTCAAGATGTACCCCTCTCATGCTTTTAGTTCTGACGGTCCCTGATTCAGTCCTGTATGTCACACTGCAAAAAAAATTAAACAAACATGCAGAGTTACAGCCAGCAGACTTTATATCAAAGAGCCACTTTTCTGCAAATGGGTGACTGTGAAGGATATTTGCACTCTGATTTTCACTTCTGCATGTTGGCCTCTCTCAACTGCAGTTCCAGTACAGAAGAGAGCACAACGCGACTGTATTTCTTAAAAATTGCATGTTAGCTTTATTTTAGCTTCAGCTCACAACAAAATCTCCTTTTTCATATGAGCTTTCCTGCTTGCTTATTCTGTCAAGGAACTCTTTCCTCTCTGTTAATCTGTAGCTCTCATTTCAACTTTCCTGCTTAAGTGCATGCTACCACAAGGTGGAGAGACATAATTTATCTTGAACATTTATAGAGCATAATGGTGGCACGCTGATGACTTGTCAAAGAGACACGCTTTGTCTAAGAAATATGCATTTTGATTGTTTTCTATTGTTTTGGAGCATGAGAGAGAAATCAAGATACATCTTTTGATCAGCGTCCTACTCTTAGCTTCTGTATCATCATATTGGAAAACTGCCTGGAAGGAGGTGGCTAGTGGTGGTGGATTTGATCTTAGTCTGAGGGGTACATCCTTAAATGATGTAAATCTGCATAGCTCCATTGAAGTCAATGGAACTACACCAGTTCATACCAGATAAGAATATGGTCCTTAAAGTGAAGCTAAATTAAATTTCCACCCATGTGTTAGTAACACTTAGCAGTAAAGTACAAATAAAATAGGACCCTAACAGTCTGGTTCCATGCTGAAAAATAACTCTGTAAAAAATTGTGGGGTTTCACATTTGTGAATCAATGATCTTCAGATCAAATCTCCTCACGTTACAAGTTAAAAGATGGTTTGTTTTTTTCCTAATTGCCAGCGCTTCAAACTCAGAATTTAAGTCAAGCTATGTTCTTTCTGGCTGATACATCATTCTTAATAAAGATTCTGCCACTGAAACCTCAGTTAACTATATGTTGATGATGCACAGGCCAGAAGCAAATCCAGCTCGCTCTCCCATAGCTCTTTTAGTACTACAGTGCTAATGAGAATATTAAATAAAAAAATTTACTTTTGTAATGTAAGCAAATGAGACTCTGAAAAAACACCGGGAGCATATTGGTTGAGTAAGAAGAGACACCTGATTATTTTTCTGACCATAACCGCAGTTTAAGCTTGATTGTCTTGGGCAGTCTTATCATGACATACCACCACAGTATCATTTTAGAAGTTAAGTGCGGACTTTAGCATGTTGCAATTTGGCATCATAACATGGTGATTTGTCCCCAAAGAGATTTTTGAACCATTTTATTTCCTGCATGCTTAGCTTGCAGAACTGGGAATGGCCCTATCAAATTCTGAGTAGGTGGTAATAGTACTCATTTGAGTATCTGTAGGAAAGTACAGAGGTAGAAATCGGCATGTGGTAGAGGAGGTGATATTGTTGGATGAAATAGTAGTGCAAAACTTAAACTAATGCTTGCTTATTCTGGCAAGTAACATCATTAAAAGAAATATTCCATTTCATGAAAACAAACAAACATGCTCGTGCTGACTTCCATGCTGTTGCTAGCACATGCTCAACAGAAAATCAAAGGTAAAATAGTAGTTAAAAAAATGAAGAGAGCAGAATTACTAGGAAATGTCTTGTATGAACAGCTCATTAAATAGGGATTTTGGCCTTCCTCTTCCCCCTTCTGAAATCTAGCAGAGACCTTTATTCCAACAGAATCTGCTGTGAACTGTGTGCCTTTGTACTATTACAGCCCAGAATATTATGAGGCCTTCACATTCTTTATTTTTTAAATGTGTACATGTCTTGAATAGTTCACATTAACAATAGCAGAGGTCCTTTTTTGTGAGAGCTCTTTCAGTTTGTTACTTAGCCATGGACCTACAGTAGTGACAATTTCATGCTTGTTCATCTGCCTTTGTTAGAGAATGCAGATTCATAGTAACATGACCAATGAAAAGTTAAACATCATACAATAGTTACTTCAGTGTTAACTTTTGAACGGAAGAGGGCACTCTTACACTGGCAAATTGCCTTTCTGCCAATTGGATTAAATGAGCTGTTTTTGGTGTAGTACGATCGTATTGGTTTGCCTAATCTGTTCTTGTAAATGGTGTAATCTCCAGAGTAAAAACAGCTACAAGAAATCAGACTGTGCGACAGATTTGCATATGTTAACATTCCTGTTTAACGCCATTGCTAAACTTTTCTTAATTAGCAGCCTTCTGCTTTAAAAATGTTGCATTAATATGTATACATAGACTTTGACTCTTCCATAATTAGTTAGAAGAACTAGATTTTATGTTGATTGCCTTATTAACTCTTAATTATGTTAAACTGAAAACCTGGTCTTCTCTAGGAGGAAACATATTTTATATATAAAATATAGTACTTTTAACATATAGCAGTTAAAATTGTCACCCTGCAGTAGTAGAAGTAAAGCAATATGTGTCTGATTTGTGTCAGCACCAGCACAGCATTGTTCTAATTCTCCTTAATGTGAAAAAATGTCTTTTCATCTCCAGAAATACTATGAACAATACGATGGTTTTGTGATCCTTCATGGCACGGATACAATGGCATATACAGCTTCGGCTTTATCCTTCATGTGTGAGAACCTGGGTAAAACCATTGTTCTGACAGGATCTCAGGTAAACTTTAATTTTAGGCTGAGGTCAAAATTTTAGGCATTTTTGTTTTAGTGTGTCTGTATGTAAATTGCATAGTATATTGATTAACGCTATATGCTTTAGACTTGCAGGGGCAGATTCTCAGCTGGTATGAACTGTCACTTGTCATTGATTTCAGTAGAGCTATGGCAGTTCACACCAGTTGAGGATCTGCTCACAGGTTTTTTTTATTGTTCGTGATTCTAGAAACATAAGAATTGCCATATTAAATCAGACTAGTAGTGGTTCTAGTCCAGTTGCCAACAGTGGCCAGTACTGGATGCTTCTGAGGAAGGTACAACAAATCTTGTAGTGGGCTATTGTGTAATAACCTCTTTATATAGGAAACAGCTGCCTAAAACCAGGCTGTTAGTGGTTTTTTAAGCCCAGGAGCACGGAGGCTTATATCCCTTTATAAATTGTTATCCTGTCCTGGGTGGTCGTGTGTGGATTATTTTTGCATCTGAATGTAGCAATTGCCTATCTCTTTGTTGGGGGGCAATGAACTTCAATATTCTTTGTCCCCATTTTGAACCCTTTTATGATTGCCAGAACAGGATGCATGTGGTCCCTTGGCCACGGTGTGTCTAACGTGTGATAGGAGTGGGATGGCTTATGCCCAACTTCATAGTTGGCATGCTTCCTTTAATTTATTAATCTCCGTCAGCCTGGTGATTGGGTCTTACCACGTTGTGTCTGAGGCTGACTTTTTATGTTGCGCCCGTGAGCATTTTACACCTGCTGTTTTGCCAGAATGGCCACTGCTGTTTGTTTAAACACAAAAGTGCAACTCTAGTCTTAAAAGTGACTTGAAAAATGGCATTGTGAGATTTCATCTTTTATCTCCCAGTAACTTCCACATCAAATGTGGTCTGTTTGCAAATAAAAATAGCTCTGAAAAATGAACTTGAGATCTGAGGAACATTCATTTTCCCAAGTAATAAAGGCCCAGGTCATATTATGCTTTTATTGACACAACAGGTAAGCAGGCAGCAAGTTATGATTACCACTCCTGATTGACTAAGAATTATGCACATCCTATTATTTTGTTACCCTGTCTTCTCAACCTGCTTGTTTGTTTCATCCATCCGTTATGTTATTTTTCTTTTTAGACTGTAAGCTCTTTGGGTCAGGGGTTATCCTTTCCTCTATGGTTGTACAGTGCCTAGCACAATTGGACCCCAGCCTGATTGGCATCTAGGCACTATCATAATTTAATTAAATAACAATAATTGTGTATTCCTCTTGTTTTCTCTGGTTTTGTGCAGGAGAGGCAGTGTAGTCTAGTGTCTAAAGCACTGGACTGGGACTCTGAAAACCTAGGTTTTATTCCCAGCTGTGCTACTAATCTACTAGGTGACCTTGGGCAAATCGTGTCATCTCTGTGCCTCAGTTTCTCCATCTGTAAAAAGAGGATAATGATACTTACTTTCTTTATAAAATGCTTTGAGAGATTCGGATGAAATGTGCTATATAAGATCTGAGTGTTATTATTTATTACATGATTGACTTTGTACTTGGGACTTAGTAAAGAATTTGGATGATAAAGAAGGAATAGAATGCAGGTCACTGTCTCTAAATTGTGCGGGGTCTGTAGGGCTAGCTATAGTGTTTCCTTTATAAAACAAAACATTAAGGGTTTTACTTTCATTTTTTGCTGTATTGTGTTCATGGTACATGAACCAGCAGCAGAGCATGCAATCTTAACTTTTGCATTGTTTAAAGGAGCTCAGACTCCTTTAAACATGGGGATGATTTTTCTAATAAAGATTCATTCTAAAAAAGGCTTAGAAGTTATCATCCTTTAAGTAACCACACTAGGTCTCTACATTTAGCCTTGTCCTGTTCTGTCAATAACAAACTACCCGTTTACCTTTTATATCCAGCCAGGAAGGGTAGGGCAAATTATATCCTCAGATGATGCTATGGGTAACTCTGAATGAAGTGAGGCTGTTGTTCATCTTACTCTCTGTACGCTTTTCTCCCACATGCTTCCTCATTGAAGAATTGAGTACACACATTTTTTGATATTGTTGCTAACCTGGCTTTCACTTCTGAAAGAAAATATGCAGTTGCTTAATAAGACCAGAATAATTTCTTTACTGAGATGTTTCTTTAAATATAGCTATTACAATAAGAGGAAAAATATGAAAAAGCCAGTGATATATTTTATGAAAAAATTCTGTTTTACATTCAGAGGGAGCAATTCCACCATCTGCTTCTGTCTAAAATAGTTAGTTTGGATGAAGAAGTAAATCGTATTCACTGTAAATGATATAATGGGAGATTGCCTTGATTGTTAGCTTCTAAAATCATTCTGGGAGCTTCTAAACAAGGTTTGAAATCTAGAAACCTCTGTTCATTGGCTGAGCCTCAGTCAGGGGGCGGGGCTATCAAGAAGGCAGGGCTTTATAAAGCAGTGAGCAAGTGACCAAGGAGCTTTGTGAACAGGGACTGCTAACAGGGAGTTTCGAGAGGAAGTTGGAAAGGGGAATGGGAAGGGGGCAAGGTACACGTGCCATCTTTAAAACCTTTAAACTAAACTATAATCAAAACTTCTTGATTTAAACAAAAACCCTATCATTAACCTAGGTAACTGTAGGAGAAAATGCAGGCAGAAACCCAGCAGCAGAGTGGGGGCTATCCTGTTTATTGCGTTCAGTGTAGCATGTATGATTACCTGCCCTGTGGGCAGGTGGCGTATGTGTGCATTTGGTGCAAGGAGCTCCTGGCCCTCAGAGATCGTGTGTGGGCTTTGGAGGCCAGGGTGGCGGAACTGGAGGAGCTAAGGGAGGCAGAGAGGTATGCTGATGAGGCTTTCCAGGACAGTATAGATTTGTCCCACCTCCAGTCAGACAGCCCCTGCGCTGTTAAGAAGGATGAAAGGCCCAGAGAAGGAGAGCAGTCAACGGTAACAGAGGGAAACTTTCCCATAGATGGGACATCCTCTCTCACTGAGGTTACCTCTCTGGGGACGAGAACTCCAGTCATTAGGAAAAGGCAGGTGTTAGTAATGGGAGATTTGATCATTAGAAACCTAGATAGCTGAGTTTGTGATGACTGGGAGAACCGTATGGTGATTTGCCTGCCTGGTGCGAAGGTTGCAGATCTCTCGAGGCATCTAGATAGACTTACGTGTAGTGCTTGGGAGGAGCCGGTGGTTGTGGTACATATAGGTACCAATGACGTAGGGAAGGGTAGGAGAGACATTCTGGAGGCCAAATTTAGGCTGCTAGGAAAGAGACTGAAATCCAGGATCTCTATGGTGGCATTCTCAGAAATGCTACCAGATCCCGCAGGGCCAGGTTGGCAGGCAGAACTTCAGAGTCTCAATGCGTGGATGAGACGACGGTGTAGAGAGGAGGGGTTTAGGTTTATTAGGAACTGGGGAAACTTTTGGGATAGGGGGAGCCTATACAGGAAGGATGGGCTCCACCTAAACCAAAGTGGATCCAGACTGCTGGACTTAACATTAAAAACTGCTCTGCAACCTTTTTAAACTAAGAGGTGGGGGAAGCCGATTGCTGCAGAGGCGCACGTGGATCAGACAGAGACTTCTCTTAAAGGAGAGTCTATTGATAGAAAGAAAAGGAGTACTTGTGGCACCTTAGAGACTAACCAATTTATTTGAGCATAAGCTTTCGTGAGTTACTCTGAAACCTGTCTATTGATAGAGATTCTCTAGGTTTTAGTCAGGAGGAGGGGATGAAAGAGGATAAAGTATGGGCCAGATCAGATGAGAAACATTCACATAAAGAATCTGACACATCAGAAAAGGGCAGACAAATAAACAGTGACAAGTTTTTAAAGTGCTTGTACACAAATGCTAGAAGTCTAAATAATAAGATGGGTGAACTAGAGTGCCTCGTGTTAAAGGAGGCTATTGATATAATAGGCATCACAGAAACCTGGTGGAGTGAGGACAATCAATGGGACACAATCATTCCGGGGTACAAAATATATTGGAAGGACAGAACAGGTCATGCTGGGGGCGGGGTGGCAGTGGCACTATATGTGAAAGAAAATGTAGAATCAAATGAAATAAAAATCTTAAATGAATCCACATGTTTTATAGAATCTCTATGGATAGTAAATCCATGCTCTAATAAGAATATAACAGTAGGGATCTATTATCGACCACCTGACCAGGACAGTGATAGTGACGATGAAATGCTAAGGGAGATTAGAGAGGCTACCAAATAAAAAACTCAATAATAGTGGGGGATTTCAATTATCCCCATATTGACTGGGTACATGTCACCTCAGGACAAAATGCAGAGACAAAATTTCTCGATACTTTAAATGACTGCTTCTTGGAGCAGTTGGTACAGGAACCCACAAGGGGAGAGACGACTCTCGATCTAGTCCTGAGTGGAGCGCAAGATCTGGTCCAAGAGGTAACTATAACAGGACCGCTTGGAAATAGTAACCATAATATCATAACATTTAACATTCCTGTGGTGGGCAGAACACCTCAACAGCCCAACACTGTGGCATTTAATTTCAGAAAGGGGAACTATGCAAAAATGAGGAGATTAGTTAAACAGAAATGAAAAGGTACAGTGACTAGAGTGAAATCCCTGCAAGCTGCATGGACATTTTTCAAAGACACCATAATAGAGGCTCAACTTAAATCTTTACCCCAAATTAAAAAACACAGTAAAAGAATTAAAAAAGAGCCACCGTGGCTTAACAACCATGTAAAAGAAGCAGTGAGAGATAAAAAGGCATCTTTTAAAAAGTGGAAAGTCAAATCCCAGAGAGGTAAATAGAAAGGAGCATAAACACTGCCAAATTAAATGTAAAAATGTAATAAGAAAAGCCAAAAAGGAGTTTGAAGAACAGCTAGTCAAAAACTCAAAAGGTAATAACAAAATGTTTTTTAAATACATCAGAAGCAGGAAGCCTGCTAAACAACCAGTGGGGCCCCTGAACGATCGAGATACAAAAGGAGCACTTAAAGATGATAAAGTCATTGTGGAGAAACTAAATGAATTCTTTGCTTCAGTCTTCACAGCTGAGGATGTTAGAGAGATTCCCAAACCTAAACTGTCTTTTGTAGGTGACAAATCTGAGGAATTGTCACAGATTGAAGTGTCACTAGAGGAGGTGTTGGAATTAATTGAGAAACTTAATAGTAACAAGTCACCAGGACTTGATGGCATTCACCCAAGAGTTCTGAAATTGTGGAACTGTTAACTATGGTTTGTAACCTGTCCTTTAAATCAGCTACTGTACCAAATGACTGGAAGATAGCTAATGTAACGCCAATATTTAAGAAGGGCTCTAGAGGTGATCCTGGCAATTACAGACCGGTAAGTCTAACGTCAGTACTGGGCAAATTAGTTGAGACAATAGTAAAGAATAAAATTGTCAGACACATAGAAGAACATAAATTGTTGGGCAAAAGTCAACATGGCTTCTGTAAGGGGAGATCATGTCTTACTAATCTATTAGAGTTCTTTGAGGGGGGTCAACAAACATGTGGACAAGGGGGATCCAGTGAACATAGTGTACTTAGATTTTCAGAAAGCCTTTGACAAGGTCCCTCACCAAAGGCTCTTATGTAAATTAAGTTGTCATGGGATAAGAGGGAAGATCCTTTCATGGATTGAGAACTGGTTAAAAGACAGGGAACAGGGTAGGAATAAATGATAAATTTTCAGAATGGAGAGGGGTAACTAGTGGTGTTCCCCAAGGGTCAGTCCTAGGACCAATCCTAATTAACTTATTCATAAATGATCTGGAGGAAGGGGTAAACAGTGAGGTGGCAAAGTTTGCAGATGATACTAAACTGCTCAAGATAGTTAAAACCAAAGCAGACTATGAAGAACTTCAAAAAGATCTCACAAAACTAATTGATTGGATAACAAAATGGCAAATGAAATTTAATGTGGATAAATGTGAAGTAATGCACATTGGAAAAAATAACCCCAACTATACATACAATATGGTGGGGGCTAATTTAGCTACAGCTAATCAGGAGAAAGATCTTGGAGTCATCGTGGATAGTTCTCTGAAGACGTCCACGGAGTGTGCAGTGGCAGTCAAAAAAGCAAATGGGATGTTAGGAATCATTAAAAAAGAGATAGCGAATAAGACAGAGAATATCTTATTGCCCTTATATAAATCCGTGGTACGCCCACATCTTGAATACTGCGTACAGATGTGGTCCCCTCATCTCAAAAAAGATATACTGGCATTAGAAAAGGTTCAGAAAAGGGCAACTAAAATGATTAGGGGTTTGGAACGGGTCCCATGTGAGGGGAGATTAAAGAGGCTAGGACTTTTCAGCTTGGAAAAGAGGAGATTAAGGGGGGATATGATAGAGGTATATAAAATCATGAGTGGTGTGGAGAAAGTGAATAAGGAAAAGTTATTTACTTGTTCCCATAATATAAGAACTAGGGGCCACCAAGTGAAATTAATGGGTAGCAGGTTTAAAACAAATAAAAGGAAGTTCTTCTTCAATCAGCGCACAGTCAACCTATGGAACTCCTTGCCTGAGCAAGTTGTAAAGGCTAGGACTATAACAGGGTTTAAAAGAGAACTGGATAAATTCATGGAGGTTAAGTCCATTAATGGCTATTAGCCAGGATGGATAAGGAATGGTGTCCCTAGCCTCTGTTTGTCAGAGGGTGGAGATGGATGGCAGGAGAGAGATCACTAGATCATTATCTGTTAGGTTCACTCCCTCTGGGGCACCTGGCATTGGCCACTGTCGGTAGACAGGATACTGGGCTGGATGGACCTTTGGTCTGACCCAGTATGGCCATTCTTATGTTACATAAATTATTCATGTATTTATACTGGATTTGTATTGCATGAACTGGAATCTCTTCTGCTGTTTATGCATAAGAAATGGGGTGTAATTTCACTCTCTTCTTTTTAGGTCCCCATATATGAATTGCGGAATGATGGTCGAGCCAACCTACTAGGGGCGCTGCTGATCGCTGGACAGTTTGTAATTCCTGAGGTCTGTTTCCCTAGCATCAGAATTTGTTTTCCTGAACCTAGTAAAACCAAATGTTTACACTTTTAAAATATATCTGTTAACCAACAAGGACTGTGCAATGATATTTAAAGGAACCCTGTCAAGGTTAACAGACCCCTATCTGACACAGTGCACACGCTGTTGTCAGGCTTAACTTACCAGTATGTTCCTAATATATTGTATAGACTTGTCATGTCTCTGACATACTGGCTGCAGTAGACTTGAAATCAAAGATTTTCATTTGCACATTGTGCTTGGTACTGGAAACAAGTAGTAGAGTGGTGGTGGTGGAGGTGGGAATAGTTAAAATTGAAGAGAAGTTAAGTACTGGTGAAATGTAGAGAATTTCTGTCTCTGTGGAGACTGTAGTGCCAGTTATGTTAATAAAGGACTTCACACTCAGCAGCTGTGGAAGCTTCCCCACACTGCCTCACTAATATGCCTGAAATCTGACCAGCAGAACCCACCCATAAAGCTGAGAGAGAGAGTAGTACCATTTTCACCCTCATTCAGTCTCTCTGTTCTGACACTGCCAGTTTCATGTGGGTTAAGACCAGCAGCTTACTGACCAAGATTTTCCAAAGTGACTAGTAATTTTCAGTGCCGTAATTTTTATGGAGTTCAGCTTGAGACACTTTTGAAGGGGACTGACTTTTCACTAAGCATGGAGTTGCCTGATGCCTTATAGGCATCTTAAGTTGGGCAACCAAAAATGAATGTATCCAAAACCACTAGTCCTTTTGGAAAATCTTGACCATTTTCTGTAGGCCACCAAAAAGCCATTGGACTCTGATTTTCAGATGTTTATGACAGCTCTTTAAAAGTCTTCTCTTTTCTTTTCACCTACCTCCACTTAAAGATGACCAAAAAACCCCAAAGAAACAATCTTCACTGTCTTTCCTAGATTTTGCCTGCTCTTGTGAGGGAATTATGTAACTAGTTAACTTTTAACTTTTTACGAGTTAAGGAACAATCCATAAAGTGACAGGCATGCCACTTTTTAAAAAAAATTGTGTCAGAATTGTAAATCTGCCAACTTCTAAGTAATGCTCATTACTTTAAAGATTTAGAAAACATTTTAAAAGGGGCAGACAACAGTATCTGCTTATATCTTTAATTCCTGGCTTCTACACAGACATGTTTCTTTATTTTTCTTGTAGGTGTGCCTGTATTTTTATCATAAACTGTACAGGGGAAATAGGGTGACTAAGGTGGATGCTGGGAGTTTCAATGCCTTTTCCTCACCTAACCTGCCTCCACTTGCAAATGCTGAGGTTGATATTAAAAGTAAGCAATTTCATCGTTTAAGCCCTGTAATTTATGACGCATGCAAAAGCACACTGCCTTCCTCAAGAGCTGTTTCAGGATTTGATCAGTACTTACACAATTGAGACACACATTTACTTAAGTATGGATGTGATTTAAAAGCGTTGTGTTATGCCGTTTGTGTCTTGACACTGCTCCATGTGCCCTAGAAGCTGTTAAAATTATAGTTGTATAAGGTATAAGAATCAGCGATTAAACAGCAGGTAGATTTTGTACAGTACTCTATTATACACAGACATGGCTGGATTGATTCTTACTAAATATCCAGATTCTTGGGAGGGAAGCATTTTGGGAATATGCCCTTCTGCCACGAAAATGCTTGGTCTGGGGATAAAATAAGTTAGGGAAAAATGAAAAAACAAAGTGGTTTAATCTCTTTAATGATTACACTGGATCCTGAAATAAGGCACAGCAGGTGGGGCAGCATCTGTACACTTTCTGACAGATCGTTCATGTCTGCACTTTGGTTCATAGTCATTTGGTAAGGTGCTTTATTAGGTGCTTCAGAAACTAAGATCCTTTTAAATCAGAGGGACGCTGTTAATGTTGTTAGGTCTAAAATGTGATCTTTCTTCCTAATTTATTTAGATGTTAGGCAATCTGGATGTGTGTTCCTGTTTTTTTTTTGTTTGTTTTTTAATTATTAAAAAAAATACACAAGGATTTCAGTACCAGTATGCAAAGTTACTGTCACAAATGATTGAATATATGTGATGGATGAAGTTCCTTTTTGGTGAAGAAACTTATTTAAAACGTCAAGGTGTCAAGGGGTTGCTACCAACCTTGACTAAGATATATGTCATGCTCTGAAAATTATCTGTTAGTGCCGGTGTCTAGCTAATCTAAAAAATATACCTGGGGGGTAGAAGTGGTGCAGGGGATGGATGCACTAACCTTTCACTTCCTTCCCTCATTTCTGAGTTAAGTTTCAGGCTAGTCCCTAGTGGATGTCCACCTAACTTGAAAAACCCTTTCCTGTTAGTGTTGTTGAAAAGACCGGTACTGTGACCAAAACATTAGATTAGAATTTGGAAGATCTGAGTTCTATTCCTGGCTGTGCCACAGGATTTCTGTGTAACCTTAAGAGGTCTCTGTCCTCAGTTTTCCCCAGTTGAAAATGTAAGTTAATAATACTTCTCTACCTCAGAATGCTCTTGTAAGGATAATTCCATTAATGTTTGCACAGATACTATGATGATGAGCACTGTTAAAAAAAAATCCTAACTTTAATTTATTTTAATTTTTTTCAAATAATTGACAGTCCATTCAGCCACATTCCAAGATTGGAATAGTAGGTATGTATCTCTCAGAACTGAGGTGCATCTTGTGAGATTCCCCACAATAATTGCCTTCAGAACATCTGGGAGATAAAGGGAATCTCTTTCTTACTATAGCTATTTAGTTAAAATTAACTCAGGCAAATAAATGACTTGTGCAGTTAAGGAAAAAATACAGCTATTTAATGTATTAGGTTAACCAGAACACTTTCCTTCGTACTATTTCTGTATATTAGGATGAGTTGTCTTGAATTTTTCTCTGAATTTTTATAAACTGGGACAAATGACATTATAAATATTCAGGTTTCTGAATGATCAATAATGGAATCAAGCTTTATGTAAATTCTTTCTTGGGTTCAAATGATCTGCTTTATGAGTACCTGTTTTTGTAGTAGAAAAACGATAAAGCTATCAGTTACTTTTCCTGGCCATAATGTCCCATTAAATTTTAAGCAGAACTTCCCCATTGAAATCAATGGGGAATTTTGCTTAAAAATTGGTGGCATGAATTGCCCCATTATTACTATTTGTTTCAATTTATTGCACTGTTAGTGTAGTGTCACTTGTCCAAAGTGGAAGTGTCAGTAGTGAATGATTGTTTCATTTTGGAAAAACATAGTTCACAGAATACAGACAGTAACTATAACCAGTGCAGCTTTACTCTGTCTAAAATAAATTGTTTGAAACATGGTTATTTTCCTTGAGTGCACTCTTAGAATCCTCATGAGAAGCTCTTGTGGAGAAAAGGAACCATTTGGGGCTTTTAAAAACAAAACAAACCAACCCAGCTATTTTTAACCTCTTAAATTGCTTGTGTACATTGTCTTGCTTCACTTTTTTCAGACAAATCCATTTCTTTTGCTGCTTCAGTCTGCTGCCAATCTGCTCTCAGTTCCAGAAGGAGATATAGGCAGTCTACAGAGACTTTCCTCTGAGAATCCAGCTCCACAGGTCTACAAACTGGAAGACAGGCTGGGCTTGGAAGGTGTGAGAGACAGACTAGGCGGAGCTGATTATCTGTTTCCAGCAAGAGAATGGAAGGTGGGAGTATAATGAGACCAGAGCCCACTGTGACTGATTAATTGGTGCAGAAGGACGAGGTGGAGAGATACAGCTGGCGGTTAGAGAGCTATGGTATGCTGTATCTGTCTCAGCACCAAAGAGTGAGGCAGAATAGAGAAGGTTAGTCTGCACTCTGCATCTGCAGCAGCCTCTTCACCTCCAGTTGCTCCTCTCATTTATTTCCCCCCACTGGTCCATGCTCCCACTGATCAGTCCTTGTGGTTGGTTTCTGACCTCATCAGTCCTCTCTTCCTTTAATGCCCCTGGTCAATATTTAGAAGTTTCCTGTGGCTTTGTCAGCACCTTCCTTCAGTCCCTTCCATTGTCCATCTCTGGACCCACTGGCTATATCAACTTCCCCAAAGTTTTGGCTCTGGTGAACTTGATTCTTGTAGGCAGCGGTGAAAAGATTCCAGAGTGCTGTTCATGTGAACAAGCCTCAGGAAGCTCCCATGAAATACTTACTTTAAGCTCCTGATGCAGCATAGGACAAAAAGCATTGGAATACATTGAAAATATATTTGTAATATTTTCAGTGATCAAGAATAGACCTTGACTCCAGTGGTGCCTTACAGATTTGAATGGGGCAGACAAAAAAGAAGCCCAGGCTAATTAGTAACTACAGTGTATAAGGACACAGTCTCTGTGCATTTCATAACTTATTTCTCACTTCAGCTACTCTTTATTGCCTGAAAGTATCAAACTAAATTATGCTTCTTTATTCTACCTAGTTTTTCTCAATCAAACTTGCATGTGGTTTATTAGCATAGGGATTTTGAGTGCTGAGGTTGTCATCATTGTGGTTTTGTTTGTTTGTTTGTTAAAGAAACATTGAAAGATTTATTCAGGAAAAATCAAGTACATAAAAAAATTGCTTGGATTTTGCAGATAGATACAACAGAGAGATACAAGAGGGAAAGTTGAGAGGATACACACTATCAACCTTAATAGCATCACTAATGTAAAAGAGAGAGGATGGTTAGTTATCATTGGCCAGGTTACTGTGCTTTGCTTGGCGGGATTAGGCAGTTCCGGTTGTATATAGTTAAAAGCCCAAGTTATTTATTTATTCATATTATCAAGGTAAATGCCAGCTCTGTACATTGAGGTATTTTTTTCTTACAAATACAGCGTGATTATTGTTGTAATGAATATTTAGTTGGGATAGACTCCTTTCAAAAGGTGTGTATCAATTATGACAAATTATTGCCAGAAGAAGGTGGCTGTATTTTTAGTCTTGCTTTCCACCTTTAAGAACCATCCATAAGTTGGTTTGTGCTCTCCACTCATTGGCTGTCACCCTGAATTCTAGTGAACACTGGTGTAGCTTATAGAATGGTACGGCTTGCCTGTCACTTTGCAGAGAAGGGTGAGAAGAAAGTGCTGCTGTTTGACTGGAGCTTTCAATCATTAAAAGCTGTATTTCTTGTTTGATTTCATAACTTTGAGTTCAGTCACCACACCTTAGGGAGGTGTCACTTTTAAAGCTACTGTACTTCTATAATAAATGAGTTTAAACCTGTATTGTGGCTTTTGTGTATGTGTTGCCTAACAAAAGTTTGCTGCTTTCTAGAATGTGTTGTATTAGTTTGATTTCTTTCCCTCTGTCCTGATGTATGGTCTTGTCTTTATTAGATTAGACCGAAAGAGACAAGACTTTCACTATCTATACTTCTGTAAAGGGAAAAGAGGTTTTCACTTACCTTCCAGGACCTATGACCCTGGAACCTTTCACATTCTTACTCCTTTCTATTCAGTAATTCTAAACCTTTCAAGTGAACAACATCCTCAGTACAGACATTGTGACATCCTATCTCGGATATCTCAGATATTACACCTTGTGGGATATAAAACACAAATTTAAAGTCTGCACAATATACTAAACCAACCTCTTCATATTTCTACTGGATTGTATGGTAACGATGGTGTCATAGTCTGGTTTGTGCTGAGGCTTAACAGTGGAACAGAAGCTAACCAGACTTCCGGACACCACCACTTCTGTCTCTCAACCTCTCCTCCAAAAACAGTTTAGCATACAGTTATGTATGAAGGTCAAAACTTTCAAACTTGGTTGCTTAAAATTAGACTCCTCAAAAAGTGGCCTGATTATTTCAGAAAGGTCTGAAGTCACAGGGAATTGTGAATGCTTGGCATATTTGAAAGTCAGACCACATTTGTAGGTGTCTAATTTTTGGCACCCGATTTTGAAAACCTTTAAGGTTTACAGTTTTTGTTTTTATAGCTCATATGCTTTGGCCTGTTTGCCTTCCTGCCCCAGGCCATGTTGGACATTTAGTACACTAAAATATAATTACCTAACTTTTAAAATAGTGTACATCCTCTTTAGGGGCTTGCCTGTTTCTGAGAAAGATGAGTAATGTGCTATCTTTGTTCCTAAAATAATCAGCTTTGTACTCAAATTTACATAATGCAGAGGAGTATGTATTCTACATCAGTTGAAAGCTTTTTTTTACAAGCATAGCCCATCCAAGTCAGAACAGGTTGCTCGTTATCTGTTGCAATGTGCCAAAAGCTCAATGAATAACTTCACTAGTTATTCAGTTCATCATATAGGATTCCATAAAGTATTATTCTGAACACAGAAAGGTAGAATTTCTCATACTTAATCCGCCTATCCATAAGCTTCCTTACTTCATATTGGCAGTTCTTAAGATTATTTTCATCAAACAATCCATACAACCTGATGTAGCTGCAGAAGTTGTGGGATAGCATGTTCATCCAACAGAATGACATAAATTGAGCCATTACATGGAAAATTTCTCCATTCCTTGGATGTTGTATATGGTAACACAAACAGTGCAAAAGAATTACTGAATGAGTTTGTGTACGGCTCTCTGCCTGATTTGAAATGGCTCAAAACAAGCCTTAGCTGGACATGGAAGGATTTTACACTTTTGTTTGTTTGAGAACTAATCCGGCTCAGTTGGATTGATTAGCTAGGAAGCCACAGCAGAATGTATGAGTGGTGGTAATTGCAGGATGGAAAAATGTCATTTGTAAAGACAACTGCTACTCTTATCCCTGAAGTCATGATCTGCATTAAGCAGATCGACAAAACTCTTGGTGTGGGGAATGATGCTAACTAGAGGAAAGTTTTCTGGCTATATTAATTTATTTAAAATAGATATCTCTTCTGGGCTAAGTTACTTTCCTCCATTAATGCTGTAACATTTTGAACACAGAGCATTATTCAGTAGAGCGCATTTTCAGACATAGGTTCAGAAAATATAAGGTAAACATTAGACCTATCCTGGTTATCTCAGCTTTAGTCTTCTTATCTTGGCATGGATCTCTAATGAGAGATGGTTTAATCTTATTTTGGCAAAGTTAACCAGGATAGGTCTAATTCACTCATAAGTACACTGATAGTTTCCAAAGTAGGTAACATACATTCTGAAGGATATCTCAGCAAAGTCTAATCTTTGACTGATATGGAAGAAAAAAAGCTTTCATGTCCTTTAGGTGACACTGGCTTTGAGTGTAGATGAGACTGTTCGTTTTTTAAAAAAACCCTAGTTGCAGGGGAAAAAGAGAAGTGAGGATTCTTGGGCATCTTAGTTAATACTGCTGCTGCTCTTTCTCCTCCCACCTATGAGTATGATGAACAGGGCTCGAAAAATTTCTTTAACACCCACTTGCCTGGACAGCCTACTGGCCTGGGTGAGTGAGATTTCTACTGCTTGAGCTCTCAAGGCCCTACTCCAAGCCACACCTACCAATAACTTTGCCCCAGTAAATTCTTCCTTGCTAAATAGAGTCAAGGGGTTGGAATCAAACTATGGGAGACTGAGTGATGGGGATTTACAAGTCTAGTTAATGTTTCGGTACAGTTCATCACAGGCACATATAAGAGTTTCCCTTGACAGAATCCCAGAAAGAAGCTTTTGTTTGGGATATGCGTTATAACAGCTTCCAGATGGCTTCTTTTGTTGCGGCTTCTTTTGTTGCAGCTTCTTTTGTAAACCTTGTAGGCCACTTTTCCCCTGTTTTATTTAAACCCTAAGAGTACTTCAGCTATTCTGTATATGAAGAGGAAGCCATGCTGGATGCAGGAAGGGGAACAGTTGGAACATTGTGGGAGACAGAATCTTAAACCAGTGTAAAATGGCATAAAAGTGAGGCGAATAAGTGAAGCTCACTATTATCATCAAATACTGGCTTGCTGCAGTAGAGTTGATCCATCTTCAAAGGCTAGGTATCGTGGTCTGTAAGGCTATTGTGGTGGAATGCTTTTCGCTGCTGATTTAGGATCCTGCTTTGCAGTTGAAGTTTTATCAAACACAGTGTTTTTCAGATTATAGAAAGCATTTGCACGTTACATGATTGAACATATAGACATGATTCATTTGAGCCATTAGGACTTGATTAACACTGAGCATCTGAGCATACATCCAGTGCCTTCTGTCTTTCTGCTATTAATTTTACTTTAGTCCATGGACCCTTCCTCTGCCCTGCTGCAGGAATTAAATTTTGTAGCTGTACGTGCTCAGGTTGAATCTGCACATACATCCCACTGCTCTCTCTCATCCTCAGCACAGTGGGGATCCATTTGCTCATGAGTGGCTGATTCTTTCACCGTCATGAATATCACTTTCAATCTGTTTCACAATGTATGAGTAAAAACATTTATCCATATAATCCCCTTGTTTGTTTTTTCTGTAAGCGCTGTGCTGAGACCCTTGTGACATTTCTGGTATCTTACTTGCCAGGCAGGGGATAGTGTTGGGAAGTTCATGATAACTTTATGCTTGTAGATGATATCAGATATGTATAGCCTATCTTGATTGTTAGAAACCTGTCTTGTCCTAGCATCAATGAGGGGAAAATTGTTTTACTGGGATTTGGAAGGAGGCTTTTAAATATATTTTGGATATTCTTGAACGCAGCTGTGACTATTGATTGCAAGAAATCGGGATAGTAGCTGAATGTTTTCAGGAGTGACTAATACTTTACAAGACACAGGACAAGTCTATAACAATATGTATCCTAATTTTTTTTTCTGTCCTTGCAGCCTAGAGGCTTCTCCATAAGTGAAAAGAAACAACTTGTTTTCCATTGTGAGCTAAGTTTTACAGCATGGCCTGTGCTTTTAGTGAAATATGGTACTTGAAGCCATGGGTGGTTGTATGCCAGTGTACTACTGGTGGAATTCTGCACCACTGCACATGCGCAGAATTCATGTCCCCTGCAGATTTCTTTGTTTTCCCTCAGAAAATGACTTTCTGATGGGGAAGCAAAGGGAACCCATAAGTGTAGTCATGAGACCCTCCCCAGCAGTATGTTTTGGGTGCCTAGGGCAGCCGGTGGAGAGGTAAATCACTGTGGGGCAGGGGGCGGGACTGGGGAAGACCCGGCTGGTGGCTCCTACCCTGTGCTGGGTTCAACTCCTAGTCCCGGCTGGGCTGGGGAGGATGGGACCTCCTCTTCCCCTGCACGGCATCCAGGGCCAGGTCAGACCCACCCCCAGATTTCTCCCTAGGCTGCAAGAAGCTCTGCAAACTCCCTACCCATTGCTCCTCAGTTGCAGGGGGAAGGATCACTGTACGAGGAGCTGCTCCTCCATCTGCCCAACCCCCGTGCTACTATACCCCCCCCATACACAGACCCTCCTGCTGAGCCTCACCCCACCCACATCCAGAGCCTCCTACCAAGCACCACTCCCCCTGCACCACCCCAAGGAGCCACCCGCACCTGTATCCCCACTCTATGGTGCCTCAACCAGCAATGCACCTGGATCCCCACCCCACTGAGCCCCACTCCCCCAGCATCTGGACCCCCACGCTGAACCCACCACACCAGACCCTCCTGCCAAACTCTATTCCCCCCCCATAGATCCTGCCCAGCTGAGCCCCAACCACCTTCACCTGGACCCCCCTGCAGAGTCCCATTACCGTTGCACCCAGAACCCCCCAACAAGCCCCTGTGCATCCAGATCACTGCCTGCACCCAGATTGCCCCACTCAGAACCCTCTCCGCCCACACCTGGATCCCCCCACACTAAGCTCCTCCACACTTGGATCCTGCCGGGCTGAACCTGCCTGCCCACATCTGGTGCACCTGACACAGAAGAGCAGGGCCCTGGGGTGTTTCTAGGGCAGGCTTGGTCCTTGCACTGTGTCAGGGTTGGATGCAGCCTCACTGCTGAGCCATGTCCTGGGTGTGGGGGGGAAGCTGCTGAGTGATCTCCTACCTCTGTGCAGCCAGTGGTCTGTACTCCCCAATGCCATGGTGGAGCTTCATCATTTATTTGACAAAAAACATTTGCAGAATTTTGCAGAATTTTAAAATATTGTGCGCAGAATTTTAAAATATTGTGCACAGAATTTTTTTTTGGCACAGAATTTTTAATTTTTTGGCGCAGAATGCTCTCAAGAGTATTGCCAAAGCCTCTTCTACAAGTTGTCAGTTATTGACATTTCTCTCTTGCATTGGCGTAGTAAACTTTTTGAAATCCATAATGCATGATTTGGCTTTTAATAATGGAACACAAACAGACTATTAAACAGCTGGCATCTGGCTTTAAATATATAATCACAGTTAATTGAATCCTTGCTATTTTATTTAATCATTAGTAACTACATTATAAGGTCTGGAGATGATTAGTGGCAACAGTAACAACATCTGTCTTTAATATGACATTCGGAATTCGTGTCACATCTTTCATATTTGAGAAGATGTATTTTTTCTGACTTAGAGTACTTGTTGGTATAATTCCAATTACAAAGTAATGAAGTCCTGATTAGAATGTGTGAAAAATACATGTTTCATTTACGTTAGACCTTCTTCATACCATTCTGTTGCCCCCAAACCTTCCGAGTATTCTAAACAGGTGACGGTAGAGGGAGGGTAGTTTATAACAGGGGATAGTAATTATGGCATAGGTGTAAGTGTATTATTAGTCAAGCACTTTGCACAATCACTGAATTAACTTTACATTTTCAGAAGATAGTATTAGAATGTATTGTCAACTTTTTTTAACAGCAGATCATGCTGTTCATTAGTAAGGACCAAACAGATACACTTGCATTTAACATTTCTTGTCTTAAATTAGTATTTTATAACCAAGCTGCTGTATTAGAAAAAATCTCTCCTGGGGGAGTAATAATGTGGAAACTTTGCTGCTGAATAATATTGATTTTTTTTCTGGAGATCTAAATTATTTGGAATTTTAAAATATAATATTTTAAAATACAGCATGTTAAGGCCTGACCTAATGGTTCCTTTAGATGCTGTTGAAATATAGGATCATAATAAACACAGTGAGTGAGATCAGCTATTGTTGCTACTCTTGATTATCCCTTCACTTCTCCTTTTTAATTTTTTTTTGTATGAAGGTCATATTAATGAATTATAGTACAGACTTTAAAAATAGGGAAGTGTGAAGTACTACAAATACACTTGATATAATGTTGTGAAGTTTAATTAAATGAGCAGTGAGACTTCTCTTTCTTTATGGTGTTCTATTTCTCTTTACCAGTTAACTGGGAGACAGTGTGGAGAGCCAACACCACAAAGAAGTTTAAGGTCCACACTAACATGAACAGGAATGTTGGGCTGCTGCGAATCTTCCCAGGAATTAATGCTGCCACTGTAAGTATTCTGTTTTTAATTGTTGAAATGGTAGAGAGAGTATCCAAACACATGGCTGCTTGGTCTAACAGAGCTGCAGTGATGCAATACCTGTTGTTATAGATGGAAAAACAGATAAGATCTTTTTGTAAAGGGAAACCATGCCTCACCAATCTACTAGAATTCTTTGAGGGGGCAACAAGCATGTGGAAAAGGGTGATCAAGGTCCCTCACCAAAGGCTCTTAAGCAAAGTAAGCTGTCATGGGATAAAAGGGAAGGTCCTCTTGTGGATCAGTAAGTGGTTAAAAGATAGGAAACAAAGGGTAGGAATAAATGGCCAGTTTTCAGAATGGAGAGAGGTAAATAGTGGGGTCCCCAGGGATCTGTACTGGAACCAGTACTGTTCACATAATCATCAGTGATCTGGAAAAAGGGGTAAACAACGAGGTGGTAAAATTTACAGATGATACAAAACTACTCAAGATAGTTAAGTCAAAAGCAGACTGTGAAGAGTTACAAAGGGCTCTCACAAACTGGGTGAATGGGAAAGAAAATGGCAGATGAAATTCAGTGTTGATAAATGCAAAGTAATGCTCATTGGAAAACGTAATCCCAACTATACATATAAAATGAGGAGGTGTAAATTAGCTGTTATCACTCAAGAAAGAGATCTTGAAGTCTTGGATAGTTCTCTGAAAACATCCACTCAATGTGCAGCAGCAGTCAAAAAAGCTAACAATGTTGGGAATCATTAGTAGAAAAGGTATAGACAATAAGACAAAACAT
The DNA here is from genome assembly GCF_965152275.1 of Natator depressus. Classification (NCBI taxonomy): domain Eukaryota; kingdom Metazoa; phylum Chordata; order Testudines; family Cheloniidae; genus Natator; species Natator depressus. The sequence continues at coordinate 112,385,471 of NC_134239.1, forward strand.
ATCATATTGCTTCTGTATAAATCCGTGGTACGCCTACATCTTGAATACTGTGTGCGGTATTCACCCCATCTCAAAAAATATATATTGGAATTGGGAAAGGTACAAAAAAGGACAACAAAAATGATTAGGGGTATGGAACAGTTTCCATATGAGGAGAGATTAATAAGACTGGGACTTTTCAGCTTGGAAAACATGACTAAGGGGGGATATGATAGAGGTCTATAAAGTCATGAGTGGTGTCGAGAAAGTAAATAAGAAAGTGTTATTTACTCCTTTTTCCAGAAGATGTTGTGAAGGCCAAGACTATAATAGGGTTAAAAAAAGATCTAGATAAGTTCATGGAGGATAGGTCCATCAGTGGCTATTAGCCGGGATGGACAGGGATGGTGTCCTTAGCCTCTGTTTGCCAGAAGCTGGGAATGGGCAACAGGAGTGGATCACTTGATGATTACGTGTTCTGTTCATTCCCTCTGAAGCACCTGGCATTGGCCACTGTCAGAAGACAAGATACTGGGTTAGATGGACCATTGGTCTGACTCAGTATGATCGTTCTTATGTTCTTAAGATTTTTAATTGTTTTGGAAACAGTCTTGAGCAATGTACCCCAATTGTGTTGATAAACATTCCTAGTAGTAATATGACTGACCAGTCCTAGCATGGAAAACTATTTAGGAAGGTTTTAAAAGTACCTTTAACCTGAATCACATGGGCTTTGGAATTGATAATGTATCCCTTCCACGTGTTTGGAAGATGTATTTGACCTCTTGACAAGCATGTGCAAGCTATAGTGACCAGAAGTGCCTATTTGCCATACAGTCAAGTGTATATGTATAATATACACTTTGCCAAAGGTATGCATGCATATACAATATGGGAAAATGGAGTGAGGAAATCATGCCCTTTTCTACAATTCATGCTTCTTCCTGCAACTGGTTTAAGGGTTCAGGGCTCTGATCCTGTTCTATGATATGCTAATGTGAACTCCTGCACCCCTGTGAACACCTGGAGCCCTATTGATAACAATGGGATTCCACAGAGGCCAATGCTAGGAGGTTGCTTTGCAGAATTGGGGTCTTACATGGTATGGGCTAGATTCACGAGAGGAAGTTAGGTGCCTAACTGCTATTTTAGGCACCTCCATTCAACATTTAGGTGCCACTGACATTCACAACCCCCCGTTCAGGTCCACCTAACCCTGTAGGTGCCTAAAGTCACTAAAGCACCTAAGATCCCACCTTAAAGTTCCCTAGCTGCCTAAATGTCTGCTGAAGGGCATACATAAAGCCACCTAAGTCCTGACGCCACTGAGAAGCTTTGTGCCTAACTCACCCCTGGGTCCTGGCAGGATTCACAAACTAGGCATTTCCCCGGCCTATCTTGCCTGTGGGGCCAAATCCAGTAGGTGTATAGAGAGACCAACTAAAAGCACCTGACCAGATCAGGCCCTACACAAAATGTGGTGAAGTGGTGCCCCCCCCCCTTATATACTTAATCGCCGAGTGGTTAGAGCACTCATCCAGGATGTGGGACATGGGAGTTCAAATCCCTCCTCCTCCTGATTTTAGACCAGGGTCTTGAACCCAGGTCTTCCACATCTCAGGTGAGTGCCCCAACACTTACTAGCCACGAGTCAGAGGGTATTTTGGGATAGGTCTGTCTCTCCTGTCTGAAGCTCTTTCACTTTGCATGAAATATGTAGGGCTTGTCTATACAGAAAGTTAGTGTGTGGCAAACTGAGGTGTAAATCTACAAGTGTTCTGATGTGCCGTGTGCAAACTGGCCGTGTGGATCTTGGGGCTGCATACTAAAATTCCATAGTGTATTTTGACCTACTGATGTGTCCACTAGGCAGAAGGGTGCCTAAAAGTTAGGGGTTGCAAAGTTCAGTATTGAAGCGCCTGTGTGTCTGTTTTTGAAGTTCCGCCAACCTGAGTTTTTATTTTTCTCATGGCCATAGTCAGCTTAAATTGCATCCAGTAGTTTAAGCAGAAATTCCTCAATTATACTAGACTTTTTTTTTTTGGGGTGAATCTGAACAGATGGAAATGCAGTCGGGTGGTAGATTTGTAATAAAACTCCAACTGTATAGTTCGCCTCATAGGTGACTGTAATGTATTGCAAGTAGTTTATGTGGTCAACAAAGAAATATCTAAGTTGTCTAAAATAATTTCACTAGATGGCTACTTACGTTGATGAGATACATTAGCTGCGTAGTTACCAATTGGCCCACAAAAAACTACTTCTCCCTCCCCTCGACCCTTCAGTTAAATGAACTGTCTCTTGAATTTAAATTAATTCCTGCAGGCTTCATTATGATTTTGTTTTCTAATGTTTGGAAGGCATATGTACTAAACATGGTAGATTTTATCATTGTGGTTCAAATGTATCAAGTAAGAATTCAGAGAATACGTTGTTCCATTTATGAATATTTCTGTATTTACAAGTAATACATTTACATTTATCAAATAGTGTTCTGTCATCATGCAATTGCATAGCTTATGTAAGAGAGATAAGATGGGTGAGGGTAATGCCTTTTATTGGATCAACTTCTGTTGGTGAAAGGGACCAGCTTTTGAGCTCACTCAGAGCTTGAAAGCTTGTCTCTTTCCCCAGCAGAAGTTGATCCAATAAAATATATTACCCTCACCCACCTTGTCTCTCTAATATCCTGGCACCGACATGGCTACACTACTGCAAAAAACCTATGTAATATATTTAAGTAATAGCTTACCCTCCTTTTCTCCCTAAGGTCATTTTAATCAGCCCTTCCTGTAGAAAATTGCCATTATTTTAAAATATATCCCTCTGGGATTTTCATAGGAGTCTAAAGAAATTGTTTCCCAACTCCCATAGCCTTCTTTTTGAAAACCCCAGCCTTATTTTATAGAAATGATCATCACAAATGGCCAGTGTAGATGAAGGACTTTTATTTTGGGGGAGGGATAGCTCAGTGGTTTGAGCACTGGCCTGCTAAACCCAGGGTTGTGAGCTCAATCCTTGAGGGAGCCATTTAGGGATCTGGGACAAAAATTGGGTATTAGTCCTGCTTTTGAGCAGGGGGTTGGGCTAGATGATCTCCTGAGGTCTCTTCCAACCCTGATATTCTATGTTTCTATGATTATTTGTAAGACTCTGATTCCTGCGTGAGACATCATGGCATTTTAACTAAACACTTCTTTATGCACCTCTTATTGAGGGAACTTGTTTGAAAGTATCATGTAATTATTAGTAATCATGACATCACTTTTTGACAGTGCCCTTGCCTTGGAAAGCCATGTGTCAGAAGTGGTATGAAAATAGTTTTTCTAGTTGTGCAATTTGTACAGGCCGCACCCTTATTTATTAGTTGACAACTTCACAAGTGTAAAACATGCCCTTGTGATCGTGAGGTTTCATTTTTGCAATTCATTTCTGCGTAGGGGTTCGAAGAGAGTTCTTTTTCCCCCCTCCCTGCAATTAGTTCAGTATTCAACTACATATTTCCTCACTGGCTTGAGAAACTCTAATCAAATTAAGTGTTTACCCTGTAAATGTTTTTATATTGACTCCTGTTTTGTGGTGATTGACTTTAAAGCTTTGAATATGGTTAATACGTTTGTGCTGTGGTTAATATGTTTGTGCTACTGTATGGTACCTTGGTGGGGATACTGTCTATAAATGCTGTCAATCATGGTAGCAAGAAGTTTAATTCCTTTTTTTTAGCTCGTGAGTGCCATCCACTGCTTTTGTAAGATCTTTTGAAAAATATGTATGCGGGAGAAAGGGCTTGCTAATCAAATTATATAGCATTAAAGACATGGAGTTGTAATATTTTAACACTTTATTTTAAATAGGTGAAGGCATTTCTTCACCCTCCAATGGAGGGCATTGTACTTGAAACGTACGGAACTGGTAATGCACCAAATAATCGAGAAGATTTGCTAGAAGAACTGAGGAAAGCAACAGAACGAAAAGTAGTGATTCTTAATTGTACCCAGTGCTTACGCGGGAGTGTTGCTGCAGTCTATGCAACTGGACAGGTGAGGGAAATACAGCAATTTCTGGTTGCAATGTTATGTAAAAGAAAGTTTCACTGATGTGATTGGCTGTATGTTTAATGTGCTAGAAAACAAACATCTAGCTACAGGAAGATGTTGTCTATAAAACAGCCAGATTAGATTAGTTTTTAAATGGTTCAAGCTGATCTGCAAACAAGATTTTTAAAAAGCCCTTTATTCTAGACTGAATTCTGTAATTAGCTAGACCTGATCCCATTTTACTGATTGATGGCTTCTGCTATGTGCGTGACACCCCAGCATCCATCTGCAAAATACTGTTGATGTCAATCCCAAAAGAACTCCAGTGAGCGTGGAACTGGCTCACGGGGCAGACCAGTCAAGTGATGTCTTTTCAAGTTTGCAGTTACTTTAATAGTTACAAAATAAGGGCATTCAGTAAGGTGGCAAACTTCCGAAATACTCTAAACCTCATTGCTTACTTGACCCTCAAGACTCCCATTAGGCTATCTTCATGTGCCAATGAGTTCAGCAGTATAGTATGTACTGGGATGGCCCTCTGAATGGAGGCCAGTAGTCTGTGACTTCTGGAGATCTGAAAGCAGGTGTAGGCTAGTTTAAAGCAAATTTATATGCAGACACTGACATTCTTGGTATTCAGGGTATTCAGCATATTTTAAAAGAGTTTTCCTAACCTTATTTGCAATTCACAACCTTTTTGGTTAGTCAAAATACTGGTAGGACTAATGAGCCTCACAGACCCGACCAGTGTTCATAACCTGTGTGATAATTCTGAATTGTGGAAGGAAAGTTCATTTGTCTTGCTTAACTTTCCTCCTATTCCCTAGCCTATGCCTGCTTTCAGATCTCCATTGACTATTCAATGGCTAACCTTTTTAATAGTATGCCTTGTTTATAAATATCACTTCTTTGTACAGTAGGACTGAACTATTATTGTTTCTTATATATGGGATAGCTCAGTGGTTTGAGCATTGGCCTGCTAAACCCAGGGTTGTGAGTTCAATCCTTGAGGGGGCCATTTAGGGATCTGGGGCAAAAATTGGGGATTGGTCCTGCTTTCAGCAGGGGGTTGGACTAGATGACCTCCTGAGGTCCCTTCCAACCCTGAGATTCTATGATTCTATGAAATATTTTGATGCAGCTTTATTTATTTTTTGTTTCAACAACTTTTCTTATAACCTAATATATAGCTGAGGAAAAAAGGAAACATAAATTGTGACATTACCCAGGGTACAACCTGGACTGTTGAACAGCTGTGTCCCCTCAATTCTCCAAACAGGGTTTTACACCAGCCTTTTACACTGCTTTGCTGTGATAGCAACCACTCCTGGTCTGCTCTCACACAGCCTCCAGCATGTAAATTACTCCAAGCTATACTATATGAGTGCTATTGCCAGCCACTCTTGAATTACACTGTAGAGCAACACCAGCAAACTCCCAGTCCTAGACTGCCCCCAGAAATGTGCATCTTGGATTGCCCAGCCCTCTCCTGGACAAAGAAACTCATATAAAGCCCGTAATTTTATTAATAGAAAATGATATGCTTAAATCCTGTTATCTCAAGTGAAGTGTCCCGAACACTTCAATCAAGCACACTGGTTTAGATAAAACAAGTTTATTAACTACAGAAAGATAGATTTTACATGATTACAAGTAATGAGGCATAAAAGTCAGAATTGGTTACAAGGGGAAAAAAGGTAAAATGCAACTAATACCTAACTTAACAAGCTAAGTGAATTCAAAGCAAAAGTCTCTCTCACCACATGTCCGCGGTCTTACTGGCTGAACTCCTTTCAGACTGAGCTCCTTACTGGCTGAACTCCTCTCCCTCCCTCAGTCCAAAGTTGTTTCTTTGTTCCTCAGGTGTAGTAGCTGCTGTGGGTAGAGAGAAATAAGGAAGGGATAACTTGGGGTGTCTATTCTCCATTCTTACACTTTTCCTCTTCTTTGAGAGTCATCTCCAGCTGGAGCTCAGGAGACAGACACTCTGTGGGGATGGGAACCTCCAGCTGTTTCTTTGTGAAGATGTAAACATCTCGCTCATATCCTTTTTCCTGCCAAAGAATGGCCACTTAACTAGGTGATAGTTCATTTGATTTCATTGACATCTGGCTTGCCTTTTGTCTCCGAGGAACTAGTTTGTGGCGGCTTTTTAAAACTCGGAACATGTCTCAGTAATATCGTTACAGTAGAATGTTATAGCTTCACATATGATGTTGCCGCACATATTTTACCAGGACAGTAATGATTAGTAAATTATGAGTTTTCAAATAATACCTCACAAGGAATACTTTGTACAAAATTTATCATAGTCTTGTAAAAGGGGTGAACTTAGAGGGGTAGAGACTGTCACAAATGTCAAAAGAGCAGGCTTCATAAGATTTGAACTTGAGACCTTCTGAAACATAGTCATACCTTTTACTAAGTAGGCTATAAAGTTTTGGGCTAACATCAGTTGGGAATTTAGAGGGATTGCTTTGACCATCATGGAGCTCCCATACATTTTGCAAAAATATATGGAGAATGAAAAAAGCAATCGATAAACAACTGAATGTAAAAATGTTTACAATGTAAAGTTTGTTCACTAAATAATCCCAAGATACCCGAAATGGCAAAATTTCATGAGAAAAAAATCTAATTTACTATATGACATTCTGCTTCAACAAAAATGTGTATGGGGTGGGGGGGAACAATTTTTTCCCTATATTTTGGCTGAAAAATTCTCCATAAGTAGAGCACCTCTGCAAATGAGTTCTTGTGTTTGAGCCAAAGTGCTGTTTTCATAATTTGACTCAAGTCATTAGCATTCCCCCTTCTTATTAAACCTTTATAGGGTTATTTAGTCACTTTCAGTCACTTGTTAATTCCTGCGTCCCAGCTTTTCAACGTGGTGCATGTATTATGTGGCTTCACCAACTTCCACTGATGGACGCTATACCCTATTTATATTGGTATCTGTACAGGAGAACGTTGCCAACGTGTACAGAGCCATGATGTGTTCTGGCTGAATTCTACATAATTTATTTAATGCTGGTTTTTCACTGTCGTTCCCTTTTCAGAGTAACAGCTCTGTGGAGGAAACATGTTGGCTGAGTTCTGGAAATTTACTATAATATTAATTTCTTTCAAAAAAGCTTATATTAAATTTTTTATATTTTAAAAAAAGTAAAAAACATTTTGTCTGGCTGGTAATAATGTTACCTTCACTACATATGGCATTATCCTGTCATTTGTACATATTTTAGCTAGTCAGGTGATTTAGTGATTAAATAATCACGGTTCATCTCAAACTCTTTTAATTAACTGAATATCTGGACTCTGATCCACCTCCTCAGCACAGATTATAATTGAGGGGTCTATGTGGTGATAGGAAGCGGGGGAAATCACTTCCCCTCCTATCCAGACCATGAAAAAGCCTTAGCTGTTCTTTGGCTGAAAACACTGTGTAACTTTCCAGCACAGAAGGAAGTTTTAAATGGTACATGAAGATCTTAAGGAAACCTCATTTGTCTTCACTCCATGGTTGGTATGCTCTGTAAATATACATAGTGAAGGTAGGTCAATTTGGTTTTGCTTTTGCATTGGTTCAATCATTAGTTAATTGCTGAATTGTATAGGAAAAGCAATCTTTCTGAAGCAAGCACTATTTGGTTTTTGCCAGAACTGTAATTATTCAGTCTAGTCTCATATCCTAAATCATACAAAGGTAATGCAGCTTAGAGTGGTCTGACAACACCCGCATTGGTAGCACACTGCAGTACTGAAATACATCCAGGGAAATACCCCATAATAAATTGGTCAATATGTTTGTGGGAAAACAACATATCTGGCAAATTTAAAAACACCACTGATTTTAAAAATTAGTAACTGCAGCTTTATAATAAGGGCTGACCTAACAACCGTTTACGTAGTTAATACACACCCATAACCTTTTCCTTTTAGGGTAAAGAAATGGTCATTCTGGGTCTTTAGTAATCCCATGTGCATCAATACTGTATAGAAGTGTTTCTGAATACTACACTAATTAAGTTAAAGTTTCTTTTCATTCACAGACTCTCACTGCTGTAGGAGTAATTCCAGGGGGTGATATGACACCGGAAGCAGCCCTAGCTAAACTCTCATACACATTGAGCAAAAGCCATCTTAGCTGGGAGGAGAAGAAGGAGGTAAATATTTCACTGTTAGTTTAGTAGACTTTTAATAGTGGTTGGTTTTTTAAATCAAATTTTTTAATGTTTACTGCACTGACTGCTGTCTAGTAAAATTATTTGACTTTTTATGTTAATTTTTGAGCATTCGCTTCCACTATCTAATGTGAAGGCATCACACCCTCTTACTTTATGCAAAATAATGTTGTTATAGAACTATGAAAATAGGTAGATTTGCAGGGGGAAGAAAATCCTCAGACCTCTACATAGAGGTCAGTTGAAAACCAACACCGATATTTAAAACTTCTGCTTTTAAATTCAGCAGTGGATCTGTCCTGCAGCTTCAGCACAGACTCCAAATAAATAATGTGCAAACTGAAACTGAGAATGGAGGTGAAATCCGGGCTCCATTGAAGTCAATGGAAATTTTGTCCCTGATTTCAGTGGAGCCTAGATTTCACCCAGGGTTTATATTTGAGTCTTCATGTAGTAACTGGTGCATCTTATTATGCTTGTCACTTTATTTGAAGTCTGTGAGTCTTGAGTGTCAATGTTAGACATAATTTTGTTAAGATGAAAAGATTTGTATTATGTTCTTTAAACACAGACCGTTTCTCTGCGTCCCTGACTCTCAAGTGTTTATTAATTGACTATATATTTATAATTACTAGTTAATGACAGATTCTTTTTGGTTAATTAATGTCTTAGGTGTTGGGAAATAGAGAGAGAGTTAATACAACATATACAAATATATAGCCCTGTGTTAAACATTCTCTTTTCGGTGGTGGAATGCTAGCAAACGTATACACTAAAACTTTTGTTTTTATATGCAGCAAAGTCATAGTCCTGATGAAGTAAAGTTGTTATCCTGATTTTTTGGATGATATCAACATGAGTCATTCTCTAGATTTAACCTATCAAACTAATGATTTTCCCCTCCGTTGGATGTGCTAGGTAAAACAAAGCCTGATCAGTTGTGGAAAAAAATCTATTTCAAAATCAATACCTTCAAATAATGTCTGTAAAAAAAGGTATTCTATAGGATTTTCATCTATGTGCATGGGGATGGAGGGTGGTGGCGTTTCCTTTCCTTCCAGCTTTAAATTTAAATAGTCTCCTTGTAAACTTTGTAAGAGATTTACTAGCTGTCTGAATATGAAATTTTAATATTTTTAGAACTGTCAGCCGTGTCTTTTTCTTACCACTGTCTAATTTAATAGTTTTTTATTTTTAAACATATTCTGTGTGTGTAACTTAACAAATCTTTGTCCTGGAAAGGAGGGGGTCTCCTTGCTGTGGGAGGAGCAACTGTGCACAACGTACTTTATGCAGGAACACATTCAGCAAAGGGTGTAGTAGAGAATATGGCTTATAGGTATAGCACCGCTCAAGAAGCAGTGGTCGTCCATATGTGACCCCACAGCAATGAATGTATAATTTCTACTTTGCCTTTTTAAAAAATGTATTTTTTTAATGAAAGCTCTTCAGTGGTGTCTTTTAGCAGGCTGACCAATCTGAATTAGGTCAGCCTGTCAAATCTGAAAATTTCTATGCACCATACATAACTTCCACTGATATACATGTAATGGGACTCTTCCAGCAGACAGTTACAATATTGTAAGTGTTTAGGGGTGGTTTTTTTTATGAAGGGCATGCCTAGACACAGGTAAATCTGGGGCACTCTTTCTTCCCACATCACACCTTGCTTTCTTGCAAACTTGCACAGTCCTGCTTCTTAAAATTCTAATTGAGACGACTTACTGCTTAATAGTTGTGGAGGCACCTTGGCGGGAGAAAGCCAGCATCTAAAAGCATCAGAGTTGGAGAAACCAGTGGATTTGTTAATGTTCATGATGTTCAGATTTGTTCCCTCTTTCCTCAAGCTTTTATGGAACCTTATTTCTAGGTTTAGGAGTGTCTCTATTTAGGAGTGCTGGAACAATTTGTATAGTGGGGGTGCTAAGAGCCATTGAACCATTCTGTAAACCCTGTATATAATGGTATCCACTTCAAGCCAGAGAGTGCAGCAGCACCCCTAGTTCCAGCACCTATGTCTCTGTTCTTCTCCAGTCTTGTTTCAGAGGCTGCTTCTGAGCAGGGAGTTTCTCATTGCTGCTTGATCCTGGTTAGTGCTAAGGCTCTCATCCTGCAAATACTAAATACATGTTTAATGTTGAAACACTGAAATCAATGGGGCTATGCACATGCTTAAAGTTAAGCATGGGCCTAAGGGTTTACAGAATCAGGGCCAAAGGTCCTGATTCAAAGCCTATTAAAATCTGTATGAATCTTTCCATTGATGAACCTTTCCATTGATTGGGCTTTTGATTAAGCGGTAAGTGTGCAGTCAGTGCAGGGCATACTAGTTAAACATTGCCTTGCTTCGTTACTCTAAAACACTGGACAAAGGCAGGATCTCAGAAGGCCCAGTGCTTTTCCTAAAGTCACCACTGGTCTCCTAGTTTTATTTTCTCATTCAGTCTTTTAACTTACTGTTCGTTTAAATAGGATGCTACTTACCATGCAGGGAAATCTTGACTACTTAAACCAAACTGTTCTCACACACCGCCCCCCACCCCAAACATCTTGCTTCGCCTTCTGGATTTTCCAGTATGTTCTGACGTTTCTCTATCTTTTAGGTTATAAACTCTTTGGAATGATAACTGTTTTTACCTTTGTGTCTTCTCCAGTGCCACTTATACAGTGCTAAGCAAATAAATAATAGGCTATAGAAAATATTAAGTAATGTCAACTGTGTTCTTATTCTATGGGGCAAAACTAATTTTTACAGTAAATTGCACTCATTTGCATTTTCTGTAACTTTCTAGCTTAGGCTAGTAAAAATTAACATCATCAATCCTTTTTTCTCTTGCTTTTTACAATGATTTGATTGTTTGCTCATTTTTCAGATGCTGAGTGAGAATCTGAGAGGAGAAATGACTGTAGTACCCACAGGAGCCAAGATCTCTCTTACAGATAGCAAGTTTATTCAAGTTATTGCCAAATCTCTAAGTGTCAGCTGCAAGGAGGTACCTACTTTAAATATTTAAAGTCAACTCATGTACAGCAGAAAGTTAACTTAAACAAGTATATCTTAAAGGTGAAATACAGTGCAACGTTGAAAATGAAACACAAATTTCCTTGCTAAGTGTCCCAGCTAACCAGGCCATGGGGGGGCATTTGGTACAACAATAAGTTAAACCTTGAATTTCTTTTCTATGTCTGTAAAATTCTCTTGATTACTCCTTGGTTCACTGATGATCTAGGCTATCACAAATACTACACAGGTCATTGTCATGCATGGTACTTATGGTGTGAAAGAAAATACTAAATTATTTTGAATTTTCTACATATTTTGACAGTATGGAATAATTCAAGCATAGAGGGAAAATACTGTAATTATACACAAAATTATCAATGACCAGTACAATGGGAGGCATTCTGTGAGTAGTTATTAATGCGGAGTCAATATTGGTCACCGTTGATTGCACAACAAATGTTCTATGGAGAACATTGCAAGACATAATTATTATGGTCTTCTCTTGGCTTGTTTTCAGGGAAGGTTTAATTTAATTTAATACATACTCTACAGTGCATGGGGGTAGGAGAGAAGGAAAAAGGGTGAGGGACTGGGGTCACATGGAGTGAGTTAAGCATAAAAGAAGTTGAAGACTAGGTTTAGAAGGTTACAAGCTCTCCTGCTCATTGAACTCATGGAATTGGCAAAAAGAACAGGAGTACTTGTGGCACCTTAGAGACTAAAAAATTTATTAGAGCATAAGCTTTCGTGGGCTACGAGAGTTTTAAAACTAACAAAAATAACCCCCCACTTATAGCAGGGACAGTGTGTTCCAGATTTTCTGGGGTCATTCTATTAGCGTCCGCGGAACTTGTTGCTGCTGCTGTTTGAATTTTAGGTCACTAAGCTCTTTATCATGCTTTATGAGATAAGATCTCGCTAATGACCCATTGAGGAGGCTTGGAATGACCCCAAATAAGACTCCAGGGCTTGGGTAAATACAGTTTTTGTACTGCTTTAACTTTATCATTTAGAAACTGTATAGTTAAATCAGTACAAACCTCTAATGTGGACACAATTATACCAGTATAAAGGTGCCTTATAGTGCTATAGCTTATAACTCTGAATGCTAGGGGGTTGTACAAACTTAACTATTTTGGTTAAAAAAAAAAAAAAACCACACCACTACTCAAAATAATTAATTTGGAACAAAAACTGCACATAGATCAGATCTAAGGAAGGGTACAAAGTAAAGCTATTGGACTCTTTGGCTCTTTCCTCTTTATGAAGTTGGTGTCTCCTAATAAAGTGTCTCTTGATAGTCCTATCAGAGATGAGTCAGAACCTTATTGACCACACTCATTTTAACATATGGCTTAGAGTGAAGTAGGAATGGTATGAAACTTGCAGGGGTGAGGTACATATTGAAAATATTTCTCTCTCTTTCTCTCATGTTTAGGTAGTACACAGGAAGATCAAAAGTATCTTCATGCTGCGTTTTTTTGTTGGCTTTTGTGAATCATAGATTCAACTTGTGCTCTCAGAGGCTGAGATCAGAGAGAATTTTGATAGAAAAGTATTAGCCCTGTGCTGTACCTCTGGGAGATGCTGCATTTTGCTCCTATTTTGATTTTAGGACTGGGAGCTGAGACAGCATCCTTATTAATCTGCAGGTCAAATGGGTGAATCTGCAGACATTGGGAAATAGCTTGCTCGTTCTGTTTGACCTGGATAACAGCTGGTAGGCTGATAAATGCTTTGTTGCGGAACAGCTACACCATTTCTAATCTCACGCACCTCAGGTCAATAAATACATCTTTGGTGCAGTTGGACTGGATCAACACAGAGGTCTGTAAGGGGAGAATACATATATTGCTTGCTTTTGGTAAACCCTGACCCAGCTGGTCAGACAAGGAGCTTAAGGACCCAAATGCCTGGTCCACCAGGGCTAAATGCAGCCTCAGGACTTGAAGCAGAAAGTTGACCATGTTAACTCAGTGCATGTGGGTGAAGGTATCTACCTGTAAGCCATGCCACTGAGCACAGTAGTACAATAATAGGTTAAATTTGGGAAAGGAGAGCCCTAAGAGACAACAGTGTGTTCCAGTACATATGAGGGTCTAGCATAATGTGTGTTAATGTTGAAGGCCTTGGTGGGTGCCTACGGAGTGTTGAGTGCACCAGAAGTTTATTGATGCTCAGTCCTTGTTGCGAGTAGAGTTGGGCAAAGTTTTTTACAAAACATTGTGTTTTTTGCTGAAAACTGCATTTGGGGGGGCCTGAAACGATTTGCCAAATTCAGGTCAAATTTAATGAATACTTCCGGTTGGAAAAAAAAGCCTTTTAATTTCAAATTTGGCCAATAAGAAAGGTGAAGAACAGCCAAATCAAAACAAAAAACTAAAGGGGGAAAAAAAGAACAAAAAGCAAAATTTGTTTTGAGTCGACCAAAATGTTTCGGTTGATACAAAATGATTTTTTATTTTTTTTTATTAGACGAAAAAATGTTTTGGTATGAATTGAACCAGATTTTTTATCTGATTTTTTTTTTCTGGTTTGGCCCCTGTACCAGAAAAATTCATTATTTGCACAGCTCAAATAGTGAGTTATTGCTTAGTAACATAGATCTAATTTTTGGAGTTTATGCAGCATATTCTTCCACTATGAAAAGCATTTCCAAGCAGAATGATTATTAAAAAAAAAAAAAAAAAAGCCAGAGCAAAAGCAAGTGTTGCTGCCCTAGGTTCAAAACATCAGCAGAAACTTCTCAACATAGTATATATTAGCACATGGTGTTCTATGTATACTTTAAAATGGAGTTCAGTATTGTTCTCATAGAATGTTCATTGGTTTAAAATCTCAAAAATGACCAGTGATTCTGGGATTGTTTCTATGTTTAGGTGCCCCATTTGAGACACCTTATAGGGGTCTTTCTTTCAAAGGGTATGTCTACACTACGAAATTAGGTCGAATTTATAGAAGTCGGGTTTTTTAGAAATCGGTTTTATATATTCGAGTGTGTGTGTCCCCACAGAAAATGCTCTAAGTGCATTAAGTGCATTAATTCGGCGGAGTGCTTCCAGAGTACCGAGGCAAGCGTCGACTTCCGGAGTGTTGCACTGTGGGTAGCTATCCCACAGTTCCCGCAGTCTCCGCTGCCCATTGGAATTCTGGGTTGAGATCCCAATGCCTGATGGGGCTAAAACATTGTCGCGGGTGGTTCTGGGTACGTATCGTCAGGCCCCCGTTCCCTCCCTCCCTCCGTGAAAGCAGCAGCAGACAATCGTTTTGCGCCTTTTTTCCTGAGTTACCTGTGCAGACGCCATACCACGGCAAGCATGGGGCCCGCTCAGGTAACCGTCACCGTATGTCTCCTGGGTGCTGGCAGACGTGGTACTGCATTGCTACACAGCAGCAGCAACCCCTTGCCTTGTGGCAGCAGACGGTACAATAGGACTGGTAGCCGTCATTGTCATGTCCGAGGTGCTCCTGGCCACGTCTGCCAGGAGTGCCTGGGCAGACATGGGTGCAGGGACTACATTAGAAGTGACTTGACCAGGTCATTCTCTTTAGTCCTGCAGTCAGTCCTATTGAACCATCTTATGGTGAGCAGGCAGGCGATATGGATTGCTAGCAGTCCTATTGTACCATCTTCTGCCGGGCAGGCAAGAGATGAGGATGCTAGCAGGCCTATTGTACCATCTTCTGCCGAGCAGCCATGAGATGTGGATGGCTTGCAGTCCTTCTGCACCGTCTGCTGCCAGCCAAAGATGTAAAAGATAGATGGAGTGGATCAAAACAAGAAATAGACCAGATTTGTAAGCCAACCCTGTAAGCCATGTCGTCAGTCGCCCCTCCCTCCGTCAGAGCAACGGCAGACAATCGTTCCGCGCCTTTTTTCTGTGCGGATGCCATACCAAGGCAAGCATGGAGGCCGCTCAGCTCACTTTGGCAATTAGGAGCACATTAAACACCACACGCATTATCCAGCAGTATATGCAGCACCAGAACCTGGCAGAGCGATACCGGGCAAGGAGGCGACGTCAGCGCAGTCACGTGAGCGATCAGGACATGGACACAGATTTCTCTGAAAGCATGGGCCCTGCCAATGCATGCATCATGGTGCTAATGGGGCAGGTTCATGCTGTGGAACGCCGATTCTGGGCTCGGGAAACAAGCACAGACTGGTGGGACCGCATAGTGTTGCAGGTCTGGGACGATTCCCAGTGGCTGCGAAACTTTCGCATAGGTAAGGGCACTTTCATGGAACTTTGTGACTTGCTTTCCCCTGCCCTGAAGCGCATGAATACCAAGATGAGAGCAGCCCTCACAGTTAAGAAGCGAGTGGCGATAGCCCTGTGGAAACTTGCAACGCCAGACAGCTACCGGTCAGTTGGGAATCAATTTGGAGTGGGCAAATCTACTGTGGGGGCTGCTGTGATGCAAGTAGCCCACGCAATCAAAGATCTGCTGATATCAAGGGTAGTGACCCTGGGAAATGTGCAGATCATAGTGGATGGCTTTGCTGCAATGGGATTCCCTAACTGTGGTGGGGCCATATCCCTATCTTGGCACCGGAGCACCAAGCCAGGGAGTACATAAACCGCAAGGGGTACTTTTCAATAGTGCTGCAAGCTCTGGTGGATCACAAGGGACGTTTCACCAACATCAATGTGGGATGGCCGGGAAAGGTACATGACTCTCGCATCTTCAGGAACTCTGGTCTGTTTCAAAAGCTGCAGGAAGGGACTTTATTCCCAGACCAGAAAATAACTGTTGGGGATGTTGAAATGCCTATAGTTATCCTTGGGGACCCAGCCTACCCCTTACTGCCATGGCTCATGAAGCCATACACAGGCAGCCTGGACAGTAGTCAGGAGCTCTTCAACTACAGGCTGAGCAAGTGCAGAATGGTGGTAGAATGTGCATTTGGACGTTTAAAGGCGCGCTGGTGCAGTTTACTGACTCGCTTAGACCTCAGCGAAACCAATATTCCCACTGTTATTACTGCTTGCTGTGTGCTCCACAATATCTGTGAGAGTAAGGGGGAGATGTTTATGGCGGTGTGGGAGGTTGAGGCAAATCGCCTCGCTGCTGGTTACGCACAGCCAGACACCAGGGCGGTTAGAAGAGCACAGGAGAGCGCGGTACGCATGAGAGAAGCTTTGAAAACCAGTTTCATGTCTGGACAGGCTACGGTGTGAAAGTTCTGTTTGTTTCTCCTTGATGAAACCCCCCGCCCCTTGGTTCACTCTACTTCCCTGTAAGCTAACCACCCTCCCCTCTTCCCTTCGATCACCGCTTGCAGAGGCAATAAAGTCATTGTTGCTTCACATTCATGCATTCTTTATTCATTCATCACACAAATAGGCGGATGACTACCAAAGTAGCCCAGGAGGGGTGGTGGAGGAGGGAAGGAAAATGCCACCCAGCACTTTAAAAGTTTACAACTTTAAAATTTATTGAATGCCAGCCTTCTGTTTTTTGGGCAATCCTCTGTGGTGGAGTGGCTGATTGGCTGGAGGCCCCCCCACCGCGTTCGTGGGCATCTGGGTGAGGAGGCTATGGAACTTGGGGAGGAGGGTGGTTGGTTACACAGGGACTGTAGCGGCAGTCTGTGCTCCAGCTGCCTTTGCTGCAGCTCAGCCATACACTGGAGCATATTGGTTTGATCCTCCAGCAGCCTCAGCATTGAATCCTGCCTCCTCTCATCACGCTGCCGCCACCTTTCAGCTTCAGCCCTCTCTTCAGCCCACCACCTCTCCTCCCGGTCATTTTGTGCTTTCCTGCACTCTGACATTATTTGCCTCCAGGCATTCGTCTGTGCTCTGTCAGTGTGGGAGGACAGCATGAGCTCAGAGAACATTTCATCACGAGTGCATTTTTTTTTCTTTCTAATCTTCACTAGCCTCTGGGAAGGAGAAGATCCTGTGATCATTGAAACACATGCAGCTGGTGGAGAAAAAAAAAGGGACAGCGGTATTTAAAAAGACACATTTTATAAGACAGTGGCTACACTCTTTCAGGGTAAACCTTGCTGTTAATATTACATACATAGCACATGTGCTTTCGTTACAAGGTCGCATTTTGCCTCCCCCCACCATTTGGCTACCCCCTCAACCCTCCCCACTCCCCCTGGCTAACAGCGGGGAACATTTCTGTTCAGCCACAGGCAAACAGCCCAGCAGGAACGGGCTCCTCTGAAGAAAAGCACCCTATTTCAACCAGGTGACCATGAATGATAGCTCACTCTCCTGAGGATAACACAGAGAGATAAAGAATGGATGTTGTTTGAACGCCAGCAAACATACACTGCAATGCTTTGTTGTACAATGATTCCCGAGTATGTGTTACTGGCCTGGAGTGGTAAAGTGTCCTACCATGGAGGACGCAATAAGGCTGCCCTCCCCAGAAACCTTTTGCAAAGGCTTTGGGAGTACATCCAGGAGAGCCGCGAATGCCAGGGCAAATTAATCCTTTCACATGCTTGCTTTTAAACCATGTACAGTATTTTAAAAGGTACACTCACCGGAGGTCCCTTCTCCGCCTGCCGGGTCCAGGAGGCAGCCTTGGGTGGGTTCGGGGGGTACTGGCTCCAGGTCCAGGGTGAGAAACAGTTCCTGGCTGTCGGGAAAACCGGTTTCTCCGCTTGCTTGCTGTGAGCTATCTACAACCTCATCATCATCATCTTCTTCTTCGTCCCCAAAACCTGCTTCCATGTTGCCTCCATCTCCATTGAAGGAGTCAAACAACACAGCTGGGTAGTGGTGGCTGAACCCCCTAAAATGGCATGCAGCTCATCATAGAAGCGGCATGTTTGGGGCTCTGACCCGGAGCGGCCGTTCGCCTCTCTGGTTTTCCGGTAGGCTTGCCTCAGCTCCTTAAGTTTCACGCGGCACTGCTTCAGGTCCCTGTTATGGCCTCTGTCCTTCATGCCCTGGGAGATTTTGACAAAGGTTTTGGCATTTCGAAAACTGGAATGGAGTTCTGATAGCACGGATTCCTCTCCCCATACAGCGATCAGATCCCGTACCTCCTGTTCAGTCCATGCTGGAGCTCTTTTGCGATTCTGGGACTCCATCATGGTCACCTCTGCTGATGAGCTCTGCATGGTCACCTGCAGCTTGCCACGCTGGCCAAACAGGAAATGAGATTCAAAAGTTCGCGGTTCTTTTCCTGTCTACCTGGCCAGTGCATCTGAGTTGAGAGTGCTGTCCAGAGCGGTCACAATGGAGCACTCTGGGATAGCTCCCGGAGGCCAATACTGCCGAATTGTGTCCACAGTACCCCAAATTTGACCTGGCAAGGCCGATTTAAGCGCTAATCTACTTGTCAGGGGTGGAGTAAGGAAATCGATTTTAAGAGCCCTTTAAGTTGGAAAAAAAGGGCTTCATCATGTGGATGGGTGCAGGTTTACATCGATTTAACGCTGCTAAATTCGACCTAAAGTCCTAGGCCTGGGTGATCTTTTGAAACTCAGACCCCTTTTTAAATTGTCTCAGGTTTGGTTCCCAAAAATGGAGACACCCATAGTTGTTAGTCCCTTTTGAAAATGAAGGCCTTGATCTCTTTAATCAGCCTGAGTTTTCTATGAGCCTTATGATGGTGGATCCGTGGTATGTCCATCATATTTATATATTTTACCCTTTAGTCTGACCAGCTACCACAAAAAGACAAAATATTGTAAATTTCTATGTGAATCAATCAGAGGAGGCCTCAAAATTTAAGAATCTTTAACAAATGTGGTTCAAAAAGGTCACACCTTAGCGATATTAGGATGTGCCATATTTTGCAGGATCCTACTTAGCTATGGGGCTTGTAAATACTGAAAAAGGTTGTTTAAACAAAGGTTGTTTAGTAAATAGCTGTTAGAATCAGCACAGTCAGACAACAACTCAGAAGTGTCCTAACTCCATATTGACTTCAGGAAACTGATATCTGTAGTTAGTAAGGAAGTGGTAAGTTTGGTAATAATACAATTTTCAGGCATTTAATTTATTATATTGATTACTTCTTTATTATTTTGGTTTTTATCTGAAGTGGGAGATTGTTTTAAAATTAATTATCAAACTTTAAAGATGGCTGCTTAGGGGCTTTTTCATTTCCATTTGAACTAGAAGAACTGGCGTTCATTGTTCAGGAAAAAAGACTTTTAAAAATATGTTATTCCAGTTGCATATTTTTTATTGGCCAAATCTGGGACCAAAAATTTTCCAAAAAACTAATATTAGTTTGAGATGAGCACATCTTGATAATATGAGGGAGTTTTGCTATGTAGAATTCACGTAAAGACAGGGATGTCATTTGAGGGATCTGAAAAAAAACTAATTAGCACGTGGGTCTGAAATAGCATAGTTTAGAAATCCTCTTTATTTAATTCTAGTATAACTAGGAAGTGAGAGAAGTCCACGTAACTATGGAAACAGGTTTCAGAGTGGTAGCCATGTTAAAGTATACATGTGACTTCTTTTCCCTCAAAGAATATGAACAAGATTGTTTTTACTAACTGGTATCCTCAATTATTATATTTGTATTATTAGATCTACAAGTAAACGTGGGTGCAATATGGTTCTTCTGATGTAGGTATCAGTAGTTCTAAGGACACAAATGGTAAATAAAAAGATATGTATGATACTAAAACTTTTAAATTTTATTTTGTGTTTCTCAGGAGCTAGAAGCCATTAGAGATGCATTAATTCCTTCTTTGGCCTGTGCTGCAGCTAAAACAGGTGACATAGATGCACTAAAAGCCATAGGAGAAATGGTAAAAAAAATTAAACTCTTTACAAATCTTTTATTTATAGCTTAATACAAAATGCATTTGTAAGAGACTGGAAGCAAGCAATATGTCTGTATAATAGAGTATGATAGTAACACTACAATCAAGGTGAGATGACAAGCATTTATTATTAGGTACTTCAGTCTAGTCTTTTCAAAAATGCTTTATTTCATGTGACATCTTTCAGGCTTGTTCTCAGCCTGTCACTTGTGACTGTGTGAACTAAGATAAATATGCAAATGCATTCTACCTTCCCCTTAACTATTCATTTCCATACTTTTAAATGGTTAGGGTTCTTTTTAACTGCAACCATAGTACCCACCTTTATGTAGAGTTTAAACATGGTTTTGTCAATTTTCTTTTCTTAAAACAACAAAACAAAACAAAATACTGGGCTAAAGCAGAATTTAGCTCCCCATTTCCCCAGCAGCCCACTCTCTCCCTGCAATGTGGAGCTTAGGAGCTCTACCACATTGCTGGCATTTCCTATCTTGTTCTGGCCTGTTCACGTTTTGAGCTCTCCAGATAACACCACCCCACAGAGTTCTAAGCTCCTACTGCCATTCCTGGACCACTCTGATTCCCCAGTTTCCTGGCTCACGCTGCCATACAGCACTTAGGACTGATCCTAAAAAAAAATTAGTTTCCCTATGCAGAGTTAATAAAACCTGAAATTCAACCCTAACTGTGCGCTGGCTGCTGAGTGATTCTGTGTTCATGGTAATTTGTAATTGACCATACAGCAAGCAGCTTAATCTGTTTTCTTCGTACTTTGGAGAAAAATTAATTGCACTGTTAATAATAGAATATCATTTATTTAAATATTTTGGATGTTTTCTATACTTTCAAATATACTGATTTCAATTACAACACAGAATACAAAGTGTACAGTGCTCACTTTATATTTATTTTTGATTACAAGTATTTGCACTGTATAAAAACAAAAGAAATAGTATTTTTCAGTTCACCTAATACAGGTACTGTAGTGCCATCTCTTTATTATGAAAGTTGAACTTACAAATGTAGAATTATGTACAAAAAAAACTGCATTCAAAAATAAAACAATGTAAAATTTAAGAGCCTGCAAGTCCATTCAGTCCTACTTCTTGTTCAGCCAATTGCTCAGACAAACAAGTTTGTTTACATTTGCAGAAGATAATGCTGCCTGCTTCTTGTTTACAGTGTCACCTGAAAGTGAGAACAGGCATTCTCATGGCACTGTTGCAGCCAGCATCGCAAGATATTTACGTGTCAGATGCACTAAAAATTCCATATGTCCCTTCATGTTTCGGCCACCATTCCAGAGGACATGCTTCCATGCTGATGATGAGTTCTGCTCGATAAGAAGCCAAAGCAGTGTGGACCGACATATGTTCATTTTCATTATCTGAGTTAGATGCCACCAGCAGAAGGCTGATTTTCTTTTTTGGTGGTTTGGGTTCTGTAGCTTCTGCATCGGACTGTTGTTCTTTTAAGACTTCTGAAAGCATGCTCTACACCTCGTCCCTCTCAGATTTTGGAATGCACTTCAGATTCTTAAACTTTGGGTCGAGTGCTGTAGCTATCTTTAGAAATCTCACATTGGTACCTTCTTTGCGTTTTGTCAGATCTGCAGTGAAAGTGTTCTTAAAATGAACAACATGTTCTGGGTCATCATTCGAGACTGGTATAACGTGAAATATGTGGCAGAATGCAGGTAAAATAGAACAGGGGACATACAATTCTCCCCCAAGGAGTTCAGTCACAAATTTAATTAATGCATTACTTTTTTAACGAGTGTCATCAGCATGGAAGCATATCCTCTGGAAAGGTGTCCAAAGCATGAAGGGGCCCCCAAATGTTTAGCATATCTGGCACGTAAATACCTTGTAATGCCGGCTACAAAAGTGCCATGCAAATGCCTGTTCTCAGTTTCTGGTGACATCGTAAATAAGAAGTGGGCAGCATTATCTCCCACTTGTTTGTCTTAGTGATTGGTTGAAGAAGAAATAGGACTGAGTGGACTTGTAGGCTCTGAAGTTTTACATCGTTTTGTTTTTGACTGCAGTTATGTAACAAAAAAAATCTACATTTGTAAGTTGCACTTTCACGACAAAGAGATTACACTACAGTACTTGTATGAGGTGAATTGAAGAAGACTATTTCTTTTGTTTATCATTTTTACAGTGCAAATATTTGTAATAAACAATATGCACTTTGATTTTAATTACAACATAGGATACTATATGAAAATGCTGAAAAACATCCAAAATCTTTAATACATTTCAATTGGTATTCTATTGTTTAACAGTGCGATTAAAATTGTGATTAATCGCGATTAATTTTTTTTGAGTTAATTGCATGAGTTAACTGCGATTAATTAACAGCCCTAGCAATAATTCTTCCTTGCTGTTTTTAAATATGCAAGCTCTTTCTGGTTGTATTTAACATATGAATGCATATTTATGTGTGTGTCTGTATGAGCGGTGCACATTCTTAGATTTGAATATTCATTCTTTATGATGTGTGGTCAGGCATCTGGTTGGTATGGTCAGGCATCATGGTAGGTGTAGTTTGGCATCTGGACCTGTACTTTTCCATCCACAGGCTGTTCAAAGTATTGGAACTGGAGAATTCACCAAAGAATTTGGTAGGGTATCTTTAGCCACTTGTGAAGGTTCCAGAGCAGGAGGAGGTGCCAAGGATGATCTTGATATACAAAACTACTGTTTGGTTTCAGAGTAGCAGCCGTGTTAGTCTGTATCCGCAAAAAGAAAAGGAGTACTTGTGGCACCCTAGAGACTAACAAATTTATTTGAGCATAAGCTTTCATGAGCTACAGCTCACTTCATCGGATGCATTCAGTGGAAAATACAGAGGGGAGATTTATATACATAGAGCACATGAAACAATGGGTGTTACCATATATACTGTAATGAGAGTGATCAGGTAAGGTGAGCTATTACCAGCGGGGGGGGTGGGGGGGGGAGGGGGAGTGGGAGTGGACCTTTTGTAGTGATAATCAAAGTGGGCCATTTCCAGCAGTTGACAAGAACATCTGAGGAACAGTGGCGGGGAGGGGGGAGTAAACATAGGGAAATAGTTTTACTTTGTGTAATGACCCATCCACTCCCAGTCTTTATTCAAGCCTAATTTAATTGTATCCAGTTTGCAAATTAATTCCAATTCAGCAGTGTCTCGTTGGAGTCTGTTTTTGAAGTTTTGTTGTTGAAGAATTGCAACTTTTAGGTCTGTAATCGAGTGACCAAAGAGATTTAAGTGTTCTCCGACTGGTTTTTGAATGTTTGTTATATCCATAGGTCTATGAATCTCAAAGTAGATACGTCTACCAGTGACTACTGGACACCATTATGAACTTGACTAACTAATTAGTTTCACATAAGCTTTTGAGAAACTGTCTCATGTTTAATGATTTTTGGTCATTGGATTCAAACTGTAATATTGGAGTATGTATCATTATGTGATTTGAGACCCTGAACCAACCAGCCTCAAGTGTACCATCATTAGCAGTTGTTGTGTATATGTTGCAGGGTGGAAACTTGAGCTGTGAAAATTATGATGGTCGAACTCCACTTCATATTGCATCAAGTGAAGGAAATTTACAACTAGTTGAGTATTTACTGAAGTATGGAGCAACTGTTTATGCTAAAGACATGTTTGGTGCTACCCCACTGAAGTATGCAGTCAAATTCAGGTATTAAAAAAATACATTTTACACAAAGATCTATGAGAGAGCTAACCCATCTCATTTCAAATTTATGTCACTTTCAATTAGTGGGTTTTGTCAGCGATCTGCAATAGTGAAAAGCAGTGATCAATTCTTTGACAGCAAATTCTGTAGTTTTAAAGGATGTGTAAATGGTTTGGATATTTAGGATATTGTAGCTGAAGAAAACAGCCTTGCTGATGCCAAATCCCAGAGCTAAGTAAGTCAAGATTATGTTTTTTTATCCCTGCCCCCTACTCCAGGACTCCATTATTTGTGGTGAGATTTCTTTATAAAAGAAAAATTTGACTTATTGTTAATTTTATTTTTGCAGAAGGGAGAGTTCAGGAACTACAGCAATAGGGAAGAGGGGGCTGTCTCTTTGTACCTTCCTTTCCTCGTCAGGAACAGAGGGTTTTAAAATAGAACAGGCTACTCCAGTACGCTGAAGGGTTTTGTACCCACCCTTTGTTTCTGGGTCACCATTTCTCTGATTTCTCTCCCACAAACTCTACACATTTATCAGCAGAGGCATGCACAATAAGCATGTGCTGGCTGCCTCCCTCAGTGATTTTCTCTCCGTGTTGGCAATGACACGAATAATCCTTGAAGTTGGTCTCCTAGGTGGTGGTGGTCTGTGGGCTAGTCATTCTGCTGGTCTTTATCCTATTGTGTAGGTTCATAGTGCCACAGTTTATCAGAATGTAAAAAGATGTCAATTACTGTAGCTGAAATTAAGGCTTGTAGTTTGGAGATTTACATCCTTATTTGTCCTTCCACCCGTTTGAAGCTATAGATTGACTCTGTCTCTCAGTTACCTATGCTTTCCCTGTTTATTCACCCTATCCTTTAGGCCCTTATTATGTGTTTACAGTTTGTGAACACCATTTGTCTGTATTTTTGAGGGACAGTGCCCATTTTATATTTAACAAAATATTTATCCTTTTTCACTCTGTGCCTCCAAAAGGTCCCTCAAGTCCAGTGCGTGTCCTGGTCTTTCTCTACAAATGTCTCTGTTACAGCTTTCAAATGTTGGCAGGTTCACCTGTCTGTGAGGGCTGGATCTGGCTCCCTGTGGAGTCTGACTGTTCTGTTTATCTAACAACTGAAGAAATCTCTGCAAAAAGACATAAAGCTTTCCCCCTCTACAGGAGCTCGGAAGCTGGCTTAGCACTGATCCCAGTTTCTGCTAACCCAGGACCCTCAAAGCTCTGGATGGCTGCACATTGTGCTACTGCTAGACCATTGCGTGCCCCCTACATCTTTATAGTTGTCACTGTCGTTATCTTAGAACTATCCAAACCTTTTTGACCTAAGAAATATTTATAAAAGTCATAACCCCCCCTCCCCCCACACACACAACAACAAGAACTAGCTAAAAGCAAATCAAACAAACTTGCAGTTGAACAGAGGTGCCCCTAGTCCAGTGTGAGAAAGCCCTGCATCACTATTAGATGTTCCTGCAAATCAGATACCTGCATTTATTTTACCACACCCAACTACTGCCTGAGGAATTTCACATGAGTTTGTTGTTTGGATTCCTTTTCATTGCCACTCCTATATTTGACTCCTACGATGCCTCTTTAAACCGGTACACCCATTCTGAAATGAGGAGTGGTAAATGGAAAATGAATCCTAACTATTTTTAGTTTTTGTTTGTTTGTGCCCTTATCAGAATGAGAGGAAAAGCTAAATAAATATGCCATTTTATTGTCTGTAACAGTAGCTTCAGGCCTGTAGTGCTAAGATACTAAACTTTATACTGAAGCTGAAGTGGCTCTGGACATTAGAAATCTTGCAGAGCTAATTTACCTCTGATGTAGATAGGGATGTATGGAATCAAATATATGCTAAAAAGGTGTGATTACTACAAAATATATTTGAATTACATTCATAAAACAAATGCCTGTTGAAAGTGAAGAGAAACAATATTGATGTTAAACTTTTGCATTTTATATTAAGTATCAAAAGGGGGGAAATGGCTGTTTTAAAAATTTAATATTAATAAGTATTCTGTGCTTTATATCATGGTCAGACTTGCAAAATATAAAATTGTGCTTTTTAAAACAATCTTAGAATTTGCCTTAACTTCACAGAACTTTGCACTGATTGATTCCATGTTCTGGAGATTAATATTTTAGTTGAATTGGAATAGAATCACCGATTTATTCTGTACAGTGTCTACTCCTCTCAAAAGCTTTGTTTTAATGTGTGTGTCACTTCTCTCAATGATTTGGGGGTTTTTAGCTGATCATGCAAACCAGAAAAATGACCGGTGATTTCTCTCTTCCCTTATCATTAGTATGAATGGTCACGATTTGTGTTTCTGCCAAAAAGCATCTTAATGGAGCACTGTCAACCTGTAGGCAAACAAAATGGCCTATGTCAACAGTGGTCTTATGTTTAATCTCTTAAAGCTTTCCTTAATTTTTAAAAAATTAACTTGATATTTTCATTGCTGTTAAAATTAGAGTTCTTTTAAAAACTATGGTAATCTACTGCAGGTCCATCTTCTGTCCCATAATACATGTACTCATCCTCTTTATTACTGTGTGTATACACATTCTCTTTATTATAGGGCACTTCACACAATATCTCACACCCAGGAGATAATGTAGGTCAGTTGTTTGGACCTATCAAAGTTAGCAACATCCCTTTAACTGCCATTTTCCTAGTGCCTTAATAGAGTGTTCATTTTCAAAACTGTAAAATAAATACTTTTATAAAGTAAACTTTTCTAAGCATGAAACAGATGTCTCAAATCAAAATTTCATATATTTTATTTATTATAACCTTTTCCTTCTACTTTAAACTTAAGGACTAAAATGGCTGCAAAGAAAAAGTTGTATACAGTATGTGTTGCACACTGCTGTCAGAACATCAGAGATTATTGTTGGTAAAGTCACTTCCCACATAAACATGCATTGTAATACTTGAAATCTGCAAGGTTATGGTTCCATTATTTTAGTACCTCTGGGATAGAGGGAGAATCTACACTTCACACTGACTCTTTAAAATCACATTGTAGTCTGTCTGATATTATACAGTGCTTCGGAGTTTGAAAATCATAGTGGTTCAACTTTGTGAAAGTTGAATGAGAAAAACTGAGCCAATCCTGTCGTAGCCATCATAGCTGCTAGAGAAGCAAGGATCAAAAAGAACGAAGCTAATCAAGTTTAAACATATGTTATACCTGCATTTCTTTAAATGGCTGGTGGAAAGTATAGCCCAAGGTCCTGAGCCTCGTACACATGGGCTTAATTTTGTGCACTCACAGTACATAAACTGATGTTCAGAAGTCCTTGCAGAATCCGTGTCTTAGTTACTTTTCTAAGGATCATGAAATAACTCTGATAACTCAGATTACCGCCTGCGGTGAATATCGACTTTTTAATGGTGACCATGGTATGTACTGGTTTTTAGGGATCCCAAAAGATAGAGGGCCAGATCATTCTTCTTGATTTTAGCTGTAGAGAAGGAGACGACAGGCGAAAAGAACCCATGCAAATGGCCAAAAATTTGTCAGAGGAAGGGAAATTTGAGCCCAAGTAGCAGGAGCCTGTTTATGGCTTTTCGGGAGCTACTCTCTGCTGGCAAATGTGTGAGAGAAATACCCGCACAACTGAATTCTGACCATCAGCACAGATTCCCAGCCTGCACCTTCATACGTCCACATGGAAGGAAAAGCATGGTTTTGTGGTCCAGACATGATTGTAATGCAAGGAGAGCCTGGTTCCTGAGTTGTGTTACCAGTTAGAATAAGGAGCCACGGGGACTAGCGGAGAAGGTCTGGCCCTCCATAGGGGCCCTGAGATTGGAAGGATTTCTATATGGATCTAAGGTCATCTGTGGGGCAGGAGGGCTGCACCTCCTACCACCTCTAAAGATCTTCAGACTCTATCTACTAGACGAGAAGCTGTTGCAGTGGAAACAGTTGGCTCAAGACCATGGAGGTTTCCACTTAATTTCAGTTTATTTAAAAAAAAATAAAACACACTTGCCCACACACACTTTTCTCCTCCTCCCACCCCATGCACTCTGTTCAGTATATTTATTTATTGCTGCCAAAAATGCCACAATGGAGCAATGGTCTTTTTAGGAGTGTTAGAAATGTTGAGTACTCCAGGACAGACCACTGCCAAGGAAACAGATACAGACACTGTTTGCATGTAGTCCTGTACAAAATACAAGTTTGTGAGTAAATGTAAAAGCTTTTCTGCTATAATCTGTTATCAGTTTCATTTTTCAAATGAGTACTGAACTGCTTAATATGTCTTGGTTAAATCATACTTTTATGAGTTGTATTGTGTAAAGAAAAGTAAATACAGCACTAGTTCCTACTTGCTGTCTCCAGGAGACTCTTACTGACAACCAGCCATGTCTCAAGGGACTCTTCTGATGAAATATTTAAGATAACTAAACCAACTTACAATATGTGCAGTTGCAGTAACTGATCATGCTTACTTTGCTGCAGAGAAACAAAGAAATGAAGATTTCAGTTTCACTCTGAGCAAAAAACTGGCCGCATGATATAAATGCTAAAATTCCATTGAGCAACTGAAAGAATTTAATTTTTGAAAAGGCAAATTTTTAAAAACCTTGTCATAAAGTTGTTACCAGAATAGCTTATAAGGAAATGCAGATCTTATATCAAATTAAAAATTTTATATTTTAATTGGGCTTCATCGTGATAAGCTTTAAAGTAACTTCTCTTTGTCAAGATGAAGATTCCAGAACACAAGCTGTTTGACCTACTGTCCAGTTCTAAAATAGGAAGGTATTATAATCTTCAAGAAGAATAAGAAATGTAGAATAAACTGAACATACATTTGAACTTATTTTTTTATTTGTTGTTGAATTAATATTGAGTGACTGGTTTGTTCCTAAGGTTTTGAATCCAGCCGTAGATTGTTGATTTGGTTAATGAGCAGCCTTGTATTTTTCACTTTAAAATGTTCCTATAGTCCCCTCCAAACAAAGTCACAACAGATGTGGTTATACTTGAAATAGACATTCTGGAGCAGTTATATTTTGGGTGTGGGTTAAATTCTGCCTTTGAGTTTGGGAATTAGGCAGCACAATAAATTAACATCCTTTGGTCTCTTGAGATCTGGATCCAAATTCTACAGGGCATTAGGTCAAGTTCTCCAACTATCATATTTTGGTTGATTGTTTTCCCACAGCTTGATACAGTGCCTCTTTATTATTACCCTTTTGGGTAATATAGAGTCTATTGTCAAATTTTGCATGCATCCCACAGCATTGTAATCCAAACAAAGTTTTAAGGGGCCATTGCAGTGGCCTCAGCAGAACTATTTCTGAGTTCTGTGGCTGAGGAATGGGAGCCAGGCTGGTCACGTAGATCCTATGATACCTATCAGGCAGAAGAATGTGTACTCACGGGAGAGGGCCAGCCAAAACATGATCATGGGTGGACTAGTAGGCCATGAAGAAGACTGTATCCAGTTGGGAATAAACTTAGCAGCAGAGGGGTATTTTGTGGGAGATTCTCCCAAAGGTCAAATAAGAATCTAAATGTATGGGTGCTTATATCATCCGTGAAGTCATAGGAACTTTGGCATCTCTCATTTTAACCCACAAGGTTTCATTGCTAACATTTAAAAACAACAGAGATCTTACCTTGGAGAGAACCAAAACGCCTGCCCAATCTATCCCGTTATGTGGAAAATACACAGAGAAATACTGTTACTCTGTGAATGCCTTCATTGTCTATCTGCATTTCAGTTCATGAATTAACAAGAGCTAGAAATGGGGACAGTCATGGGGACAAATAAATATAGAATCATATTTGAAAGGTATTTGTGTTCCTGTCTCTTTGTTTTGGATTCAGTAAGTGAAAATGTAGCATTTTTGTAAATTCAGTGTGCCAAGGTAGTTAAATGATGTGATAAGCCTTTGCCTCTTCTTTGTCCTACATCAGTGCAGAGGAAACTGAGTGGGGTTTAGTGGCCTGTGATGTGCAGGAGGTTAGAGATTATCTGTTGGTCTCTCTTGGCTTTAAACTCAGGCTCCTTGAATGGAGAACATACTTGTCAGTCTCTTTGTTTTGTTTTGTTTTTGGAACATACAAATCTGAAAAATGGTGTTTATGGAATACTTGTTTTGATCTGTAGATGTTTTCTCTCCAGGATATTTAATTGTTAAAAATAACTTTTTCTTTTTATCAATTTTTTCATAAAGGCACGTAGAAGTGATTCAGTTACTGCGTGAAACTGGAGCTCACCTTTCCAGCCAAGAGCTAGAGAACATAGGAACAGAACTTTGCAGGTAAAGATGACATAAGTCTGGATATTGCATTGTAGTGTGGTCCAAGTGTCAGGAGCACAGCTAGCTCCCAGCCTGGTAGCTAGGCAACACAGCGAGCTCCGCTGGGATCAGTGAGCCTTCTCCAAATGTTTGCGTTCCTGATGGGGCAGGGGAGCCAGCAGCCTGCTACTTGATCCTTGCAGCAGCTGTACCACAGCAACTGCTCAACTCGTACCAGGCCCACAGCCGTACCTGCCCTGCCTTGGCTTCCACTTCTTGCTCCAACCCTTGTTCCTGCTGTTTGACTCATGTCCGCTTCAGTCTAGTTCTTGCCTCCCTGCCCTTTTCTGACTCAGACTCTGATCTGTGGCTTGGCTTTTTGGTTGTGATTTTGGCTTACCCTTTGGCTTGATGTTCCCAATCCTGATTCTGGTTCTGACCTTTTGGCTTGGCTCCTCAATCTTGACTCTGGCTTCATCCTCGGATTGGTACCTGACTCCTGGATCTATGCTCGCCGTTACTCTGGTCTGCCGCCACAACCACCAGGTAAGGTCCTGCTGCTACCACTAGGTAGGCCACCCATGCCCCGGCATCTGACACCAAGTCAGCTGTGCTAATATGCAGTAGTTACAGTTACATCATCATCCGGTTATCTCTATTTTCAAGGGTAAATGATTGAGTTGTTAATATGCCCAGGACTTGCTTTGAAATGGGAAACAAATGGGGGGTTTATTATTGAAGCAAACCAATGTGGCTGGTTATAAATTACCAGAGTGATACAATAATACGTTAGTGCAAACTAGGAATCCACACAGGGGAGTTACAGCACAGCACTTTGGTGTGCACTACAGTTCACACCTCCATAGTCTGAATTGTGGTGCAGTGTAGCAAGGCCCTACGTGAGGAATTCTTGGGTTGTAATCTTGATTCTGACACTGCTGTGGCCTTGGGTATCTTTATCTCAGTGCCACAGTTACTCTGTCTGTAAAACAGTGATTTTTGATAGTGACCTGTTTCAATGAGTGATGTGAGAATTGTTTCTCAAATACTTTCAAGAAGGAAAGCACTATATAAATAATTATTATATATGCCAGGGACCATTGGGTACCTGACATATACTATTTTGGGGCTAGAATTAATAACTAAAATGCAAGTAAAGGGACCAAATTAACCATTGACTGTGTGACACACCTGAAGTAGTATAGCAGAACTCCACAAGTGAAATGGAGAGCATTATGGAAAATGTGTAAATGAATTTGAAGCAAATCTGTCCCTCTTCCTGATACATTTTTATACATTTTATTACTATTGGGTTGTAGGGAACTTATGTTTTTAGTATCTGGATCTTGAGATTAGAGCAACAAGGACAATTTATATTGAAACTATGGAGTGGTTTTATTAAAAAAGAATAAATACCTGTATTATGGAGGAATGGCTTCAACCTTAACTGTAGAGCGAGAATAGCATCTGTCTCAAGAAGAATAACAAGAAAATCCAATAAATATGGGTTCAGACCTGCAAATTGGTGGGAACTCTAGCCCCAGTTCACCATATCACTTAAGTACATGCTTAACATTAAGCAGATACATAGTTCCATTGAAGTCAACACTTTCCATACACTGCTTTTCCATGCTAATTTTTCATTAATAAAAAATTGCAGTATTTCATCAACTTAAAAGAAAATCATATGGCTTTTTTTCAGAGGTGCTGGTGACTTGACCACCTGCAGTTCCCTCTGAAAATTGTCTCAGTAGATTCTACAATTCTTAAAGTAACAGGCCTTCCCTTCTTTCTTCCTCATTCCCCCAACAATAAATTAAATACTAGTCTCCTCACCCAGACAGAATACTGAACAAAATACATTGTACCACGTCTTCAAGGACTACAGCTCGGCTACCTCCACAGAAGATATGGATTCCACAGTTGAGGGCCTTCTACTAATTACACCTTGCTACCAGCTTTTGGACATCTAAATATAGGGACTCTTAGGTGGAGTTCCTCAACTGTTATGACAATACGCAGGAGAGAGACTCTCTGGCACATAGCCTGCATCCAAACCATATAGAGCCATACTACGTATTTCCCAGAGCATTGCAAGCGAAGGAAACAATGGAAAGACTTTTCAAATTAAGAGTTTACTAACTCTGAGCCACCTGTCAGAAGTGTTAGGGGAGTGGCTCAAAAATTACATTCTTTCACAAATAAATTGGCCCGATACATAGCCCCCTCTACCCTCTGCATTTAAGCAGAACCTGCTTAACTGGCTAGCCTGATAGTAGTACTAGAAAAATGAGAGCATGCGGCTTTAAACAAAAAGTGAATGTGATGCAATTTGTGGAAGTACATTCAGGGAATATTGTGTACGCTGGATCTGTATTGTGTACATTGCGTGATCTCTTGTATTTTGAATGAAGTGGTAATGAACCCCGAGGCTTTTGAGGCATTTTAAATTGGTTTTTAATGGTATTAAGCTAACAGAGGACAAAAAACCCCATTTGTTTTAAAGATCTCTCCTGTGCAGAGAGTGGAATATACATATGTGGAGAGGAGAATGAGTGGGCTTTGTGCATGGAATGATTGCATGGATTTCCTTGTCTTGAGACTTTCCACCACACAAAATGAACGAAGCATGAAACAGCTCTTTCACAGCCACTCCACACACAAGAATAGTGGCGTCACACCTATGGGGAACCCAGGACTACTGCATCAGCGTAAATCCTGTGGCCATGCCCCTTGCATTGGCCTACACAGAGCTGATGTGGAGTCTGGTTCCACAATGCACATGGTATTGAGAGAGACACTGAACTTTGACTTATCAGCAGGGCACTTTTGCACAAGGGAACCACTTGACTTATACTGCTC
Source organism: Natator depressus (assembly GCF_965152275.1). Lineage (NCBI taxonomy): Eukaryota > Metazoa > Chordata > Testudines > Cheloniidae > Natator > Natator depressus. The sequence goes on from NC_134239.1 coordinate 112,418,268, forward strand.
TGAAAGGCCTTTGGTGTCCCTTTGCAGAGAGTTGAATTTCCTCCAGAGTGTATGAGCCAAAATGCTAAAGTGTTTGTAGTTAATATTGTCTTGTTGCAGGTATTCTGTCCTTCCAGGGTGTCAGGAATACTCACTTTGGGATATGACAGCTCTTAGATGATTTGAGCAAAACTCAGTGATTTATTCTTCCATGCTATTCAATTTCACGTTATCCTCCACCCCTGCACCATCTTCCTAGGGAGTTTTCTTGTACTAGGCATTGGCATATTGGTGAGGCTGTTGCATGCATTTAACCTGGTTAGAGTTGCCTTTGGAACAAATAGGTGTTTTATTGACGTCTCCTTCTGTCTAATTTAAGTGACCGGCACCATGGCAATATGCCCAGCCCCCAGGGTGTGGAGAGCGAAAGCTGGTTGGTTCCTAAGTAGCATTCAAGGACTGGTTTAGCTAATTTTAGCATTGTGTCAGGAGTCATCTTGTATTGTTCTCTACCTGAATTAAGATCCAAAAGCCAGTTTTTCTCACTGCTTCTCTATTGTCAAAATAATTTGGCTTTATTCTGTACTCATTCATCTCCATGGCTAGTGTTTTTGCTGTTCTAACACTAGCCCCTTAATTTCCTTGTCTTTAGACATAAAATGATTTAGGATTTAGAAGTGTTCGGTTTAGTACATTTGGTCATCGGTTGATAACTGTAAAATGTCAGTTGGAATTCTTTCTAGTGCATCTAGTGTTGGAATTGTACTTGCAAACAAAACACTATCACGTTATCCAGTCTTTTAGCTGCCTCTTTTAAGGGTTAATTCATCCTGTTGTTTTTAGAAAGTGAGATGAGAAATTTGCATTTTTAAGACGTTTAGTTCTTTGATCTCACATTTCCAATTTGTCAAGATGAGAACTAAGTTTTCTTACCAGTCGTCCCTTAGAATCTTCCAAATCTGTTTTCCTACTGCAGGGTCATTGTTGTCTTTATGCAAAACAAAACTGTGACAACTCCCAAGACATATAATGGTGACTCCCCAAATTTGTTCAGAAAGCTTCTCTGCTAGATCCAGTTTAGCCTCAAATTTGATTTATACTGGCTGGGTTTTTGACTGTCAATTAAGTGAATGTCACCTCTTCTGAACGTCTGTGCTCAACAGGCTGAAATAAGGGCCGGCGAGCAAGCAAATGAGTTCACTCACTCATATCCTCATATGTTAAAATATCAGTTTATGAAATGCAAGGATGTTCTTTTTCAAACCTGTTATCAGGATAACATACCTTTTTAAGTCTGATCCCAGATGTTGGGATAAATTATAGTTCGGAAGGTACTAGAACCATGCTTCTAATATCTGATTAACTTTCTGAAGAAATAAAATATGAAGCAGGCTTTTATAATCTTAATCTCCCATCTCTCCTTGCAGTTACGAAAAATGAATAAAAAGGCCTGGGGACACTGGATAATATGAACTGTATCCTTGAGTGCACCGTAGACAGAATTATTTTAGTCCCTCACAGAATCACTACCTTGCTTATCAAGAATCTTCACCAGCAGAGAAACATAATTTCTTTACTGTCTGGGTGGTGCTGCAGCTACAAATATCTCACCATTTCCCAGTGGCTTTAGTTACACCTTGAACAAGCAGGATCCCCACATGGAACTGTGTGTAAGAGCCCCAGAGAAAGATGAGGTCCTGAGCTCACCACGAAAAAGGAACTCAGCCTCCCCACCCTTTGCAAAATCCCACAGATGAGTCATCAATACCTCATGGTAAACACTATCAATAGCCGCTATGAAACTTGTACTTTCTTCTAAGCCAGTTAAAATGTTACCAACTTTTTATACGTATTTTGCTGTCACTGCAGTGCGTATTTTGAAGGTCATGAAGCACTCGTAACAGTTTTTATGCTTGTAATCTAGTGCTACCTGCACATACTAGCTAATATTATTACATTTATCACTTTTCTGCTATCTTGACTCTTCTACAGTCAAGTCATTTTGCCCATAATGGAAATTCCTGTATTATGTAACTGTTCTATAGTCATCCTTCCCAAATGTTAAAAATCCAGTGGTTGGTAGTCTCATCTATGCTTCCTGCCGACTATATGGTAAGCCAAGTGGCACAAGAGCTTAGCAGTGTGGTGTTTTTCACACTCAACCAGTGCTGAAGAGTTATCTGTTTTGGAGGGTGGGATTTCCTTTTTTAAAACAAAAATATATGAAGCCTTGAACGTTTGAAACTGGGTTGGCATTAAAATATGTTCTGCACCAGACACACTCCCATTTTTCTATAGAGCCAGGCCCTTCCTTCCCGTGCTTTTCTGCATGTGTGCAAGAAAGAAGCTCCTGTCTTGCAAACCTCAGGATCACTTCAAAAGCTTCTTGGGGTATGTCTACATTGCATTTGGGAGCAAGCCTTCCAGCTCGAGTCCAAAGACTTGTGCTAGCACGGTAAAAATAGCTCCATAGATGGTACTTTGATGTTGCAACTTGGGCTGGAGCTTGGGCTCTCGTGGCCGGAGTGGAGTTGGCAGTCTGAGCCCAAATGTCAAAGCACCGTCTATTCATCTAGCACGAGCCCCACTAGCACAAATCTGTGGACCTGGCCAGAAGTAGTGTAGACATGCCCGTGCAAGACATGCAGGAAGGTAGCTCTTCTGTTGTAAACTAGGGGAGTCTGTAGTAGGAGGGGTTCTCTCTTGTGCTCCTTTCAAGGCATGCCAGTGGCTCCCCTGTGGAGCGGCTCTCCTCTGTTGCCAACCTGTTAGGTGCACAGGAGGCTTCTGGCTGTGGGTAGGAGACCCTGCAAACCTCAGAAGGTACATAGCAGTGGAGTTCCTGTTATGCAGACCTAAAGAGATTTCCTTTTCGGTACACCTCTGAAATTGGATTAAAGTTATTTAGAATCAACATAATGTCTGAGAGATGCAAGATGACCAAGCTACTTGCATTCTTCAAGCATGTCAAATTGACTGACCCTTCTCAATTTAAAAATCTCACCTAGGTCTTTACCAAAACCATTCGTCTGAGGCGGTAAACCTCAAAGGATGCCCCTATTTAGCTTTTGATATCCTGGAGGAAAAATGTAAATTGGCTGTGAATTAATCAACAGAATAGAATAAAGTTCACATATAGTGACAGATGTGAAAACAAATAATAAACATTTATCTCACTGGTCTTGCTCTTGGTTAGGATACAGTGGTACTAAATTATCTGTGTGTTCATTACTCCTTTGAGCAATTGTGACTTGATAACCTGGCATTCTTAGTTTTGTTGGTAAAGACTCCCATCTATGATGATGTCAGCAAATTTGGACAAATCCAGACACAGAGATTGCATGTGTTCCACTACAGTCTTGAGGGTTAGCACCCTTTATTTGGCCTTGAATTAAAGCCAAACCACAAAACTTTTTTTTCCACTTCAAATTCTGTCATCCCACATCCCTTATTTAAAATAAGCATCTTAATTGTGGATGTGCAGTCGGTCACCAAACTGAAGCAGAGGAATTTCTTTGCTACATCCTTAGGCGAAATGCAGGGTAATCACCTAAGTCTGGTTTATTTTTGGCTGGACAGTTATTCAGCAATAGTTTGAATTAGCAAACTTCTGAGGATGTGATTTTTTTAAAATTTGCAACAGCCATTCATTGTTACAAGAAATCCTGATCAGTGAAGAGTATTATTTTTGTTTGTTTGTTACTGACTTAGGAGCTTCATGGTTTCAACCTCTGTGGCAATTTTAACTCAGATTGCCCTTTCTGAACAAGAGCTTTGGGGTGGGCAGCGTGCAAGTAACGAAAGCAATTTTTTTTGTGGTGCTTACTGTGATACTGTCTGAATTACCTGGGCTTGTTTGATAACACAGTGTTTTTTAATGTGCTCTTCTTTGGGCATAGTGATTTTTTTGCGTTGCACGATGGGTGAATGATAGACCCCTTTTTGGCAGCCCAGCACTTTCCTGTCCAGACTTTGAGAAGCTCTTGATTCTCATCGTCTGGCTTTGATTTTTATAGCCAGAGAATCTCACGGTGCCTATAGCAAAAGATGAATCTTCTGAAACAAATAAACTTCAACTTGTTGAGTAGCCACTGCTGTGAGCTATTCATTTCCCTATTTTTCTAATACTCCTGCTGTCTTGTGCAATTTATAAGGGCTCTTCCCTTTCAACTCACTTTTAAACTCCCCACTTTGGTCTGTTGTCAGTGGGAAATAACCTTTTTGTAACATTGCTTTCCATTAGTGCTTCCTCAACATTTCTTCTCTTACGTATGCCAGCCTGCTCCCACTGTTAAATTTCTCATACAAAACAAAGACCCTAACTCGTCTCCATCTGTCCCCTACCCCTTCACTCCATCTCAACAGCTAAAGGCAGAGCCTTTCTCTTCTTCCCACCCTCTCAGGCTGCTGCAAGCAAAGACCTTGAAAAAGCTTTCTTCTCACCCACCCTCAGGCTACTGCAGTTAGAGGCCTCCACTCCCCTTTAAAGATTTTTTTAAGTACCTGAAAATATTTATCAACAGTTGAGAAGTGGCCTCAGACTAGCAGGGAGTAACAACTTTTGCAGACTTGACTGCAGAATGACCCTTCTCCAAGCAGTCCTGGCTGCCTGCTGCTGATATCTCACATGCCTTTGCTGCATGTGACTCCTCCCTTACCCCCTCAAGTCTGCTCAGCCAGTCTACCACACTCAGGAGCCTTTCACCTTCCTCCTTATCCTTTGCCTGCTGTCCTCAGTACTCTTTTTTCCTTCAGAGAGAGAGCGACATTCAGAGCAGCAGGTCGTATGCCACAGACGAAACAAACAGGCCTTTTCCGTCCCTCACTTCAATGAGATCCAACATCACTGGAGAATCACCTGGCTGTTTCTGTTCAGATATTCAGCAAGTCGTCAATATTAACGTTTAAGGGCCTTACGGCTCCAGACCTAACAGCCTCATGAGGTGGCTGGGGGTAGCCCCAGTCCTTAAAGTGCGTCAGGTCGCAGATCTGGGAAACAACCTTTCTAAGAAGCCAGCCAAGTTGCTGAGGGGTACACATTTTTAGTAGTGTCTGGGGAGGGGAGCCCCGCTGATTGGTTGCTTTCCCCAGGGCTACTGCAGCAAGCAGGCAGAGCTCTCCACTCCATCCCCAAGCAACCTGCACCATTCTCGCAGGGGATGGGGAGGAAGTAGAAAGAGTCCAGCTGCTCATGACAGCTCTGCTCTCCTGCCAGCAATGGGACAGCTCCTCTGCTCCTTCCATCCCTGCATCCTGGGAAAGCAGAGAGGGGACCCCAGTGCAGCTCCCCCAAGGCTTTGGGGGTGGGGTGAAGAACCCCTAGAGCTGGAGGAGGAGCAGAGGTAAGGCTGAAAGGGGTAGAATTGATATGTGGATTGAAGGGCGGGATTGATTTGGGGTCAGAAATAATTGCTGGGGGATATAGGCAGATGGCGGAGTGATGGTGAGACCCACCCACTTTTTTCAGACTACATGCTGCTGTTCTGTTGTTTCAGCCTGTCTGCAGGTGACATTGCATTGGGGCACATCCAGGAGTTTTTCACACCACAAGGGCTAGAAACACTTTTTTTAATTGAAAGATTAAGTTCTGCAGATACTAGTGGAGCTGCCAGCAGGCCTGCAAGAAACTGCCTGCTGTTGTCACACCAAAGATTTAAAATCCACTTCTGTCTTGATTCACTTTGATACAGTATAATGTTTGTCATCTAGAAATGGTGGGCATAGACCACCCTTAGCAGACTTTTCTTCTCGTTGTGCGTAAAATGGCTGTTTGTTGGCACGGAGTTTTATAAATTGCCCTTAATTTAAGATCCAAATACTGTAGCACCATGGCAATTATCCAGATGGCACCACAGAAACATAATGCTGTCCTAACCGCTGATCATGACTATTAACATTCACGCTAGAGGCAATATTGTATCAGATATGTTTATACAACTTTTGGAGTTTGTTTTTTAAGTGCAATATTTTGTTAGCATGTCTGCTGTCACTCTCTTTATAGTAAAACTATTATTGAAAATGCAAAACTCTGCAGCTCAAATGTGGGATAGGCCCCCCCCTCCAACCCCTCTTAGACTCCATTTCACAGGATATATATTGTGTTGTGAAATATGAAACTCCGTATCTTTTTTCCCCTTTGGTCATAGTCACACCCACTGGGTGAAACTAGCCTGTTGTAAGTTGCTTATAATACAGCCCTGTTAAGTTAAGGAACTGATTCATCAAGCCGTGTTGCTGGCTCAGCTGTTCAAAGCTTTTGTAAACTTCTCCCTCGCTTACTTGTACCCCCCCCCCCCCGATTCTGGCAGTCATGCTAAGATTGTTGTTGGTTTAGTGTTCACATTCGTTTCTCTGATAGTTAAGAGAACACAGTATGACAGTGAGATGCCCTTACAGATTTAGAAAAAGTAAACTATTCTTAATTGTTCTTTTTCCAGCCTCGCTGCTAATGGCGATGTGGAAGGGTTGTATGCCTGGTATCTAGCTGGTGCAAACCTGGAACAAGCTGGTTATGATGGCAGAACTCCCTTACAAATAGTAAGTGTGGCTACGGCTGTACTGCATGTGGAGCTCTGCTAAGCGTGTGTGTTACGGCACATCTCTTCTGACACGTAGGTTGGGCAAATTAAATGCCACTTTGGTTCCGACAATTTTGATTAAAAAAAAGTCTTTGCTTCAAATTTATGGCAGGTCCAGAACTCTTGTCAAGCAATAAGTCATTCTCCCAACTCCCCACAAGTAATTAGACATTTCAGACAGGCTTTGAGTAGTTTTGCATGCATGTGTACATGCACACAAGACATGGCAATACTCTTTACATTTCTGTTTACAGGCAGAAGCTACAGGGCATGTGGAGCTCCTAGACTTTCTTAATCAACTGAAGATAAAGATGGTAATGGTTCTTTTAAAAGTTCTTGATTGCTGAAATGAGCCTTGGTTGTCTTTTGTTGTTGTCGTAGGATGGTTTTGTAGTTAAGGCCCTGGACTGGGCTTGGAGAATTCTGAGTCCAGTTCCTGGCTTTGCCACAAACTTCTCTGTGACCTTGAGCAAGACCTTTAACCTCTCTGTGCCTCAGTTCCCCATTTATAAAATGGGAATATAATCTAAATAGACTGCCTTGTCTATTTAGATTATAAACTCTTTGGGGTAGGGACTGTGTCTGCACAGGATCTATACAGCACCTAGTGCTATGGGATCATGAATTTCATCTAAGTGTTACTGTAATGCAAAAGATAGATAATTTACAAAGTAAAGAATGCATTAGTGAGTTTCTTCTCCACAGGTCTGACAACCATTGGTTCATGGATTTAAATTTACTTAAGTAAACCCAAATCAGGAATACTTCTAGTCAGAATCAAAGCAGACAGACAAACTACAACTATGCAAATACTTCAGAGTTTACATATTTCATTCAAAAGGAAAATGTTGCGTTTTTGTAATGTGTGCAAATAGATTATGCTTCTAGCAACCAAGAAAATACATTGAGTGAATTAAACATTTCCCAAAACAAGTATCTTGATACTTAAACCGACAAGTTCCTTTCATGTAACTGTATGGATCTGTTTTCATTTTATGTGACTTAAGGAGTCTTTGGACAGAGGATGAGTTTAATTAGCTAAACAATCTAATAACAGCACTAGAGAAAACAGCATCTTTAGGAAATATGTATCACGCCTTCACCAGAAACTTAAAGAACAGAGTGACACTTCAGCTCTTTTTGCAACTGTTTTTTGGGGTATGTCTACACTGCAATTAAAAACTCGCAGCTGGCCTGTGCCAGCTGACTTGGGCTTGCATGGCTTGGGCTTTGGGGCTGTTTCATCGCAGTGTAGACTTCCAGACATTTCCATGTCAAGATTAAAAGGGAAGATGGGCTCATTTGCCAGAGCAACAACTTGGGATCACTTCGTATCATCCCACTCCTTTCTCATCTCATTCCTGGCACGTTTTGATGGCTTATTCATCTATCTTGTCTGTATTAGATTGTAAATTCCTCTGAGTAGCACCCTTGCCTCATATGGATACCTATGGCACTATATAAATGATAACACACACTCTGGCTCACTGGCTTGAGGACAGACTGTATTGTAGTTAGCCAGCACTGAAAACAAGTGGCGCAGATCTTCAGCTAGACTGAATACACCAATGACAATTTAGCCAGCAGAGCATTTGCCCCCGGCTATCCTAACTCAGGATTTTGTTCCTAATAATGTAATTTAGACCATCTGAATTTAAAAAAAAAAAGAGAGAGAGAGAGAGAGAGAGAGAGACCTGACTAAGCACAGTTAGGAATTATTGACAATTGACAATAGAAGACTTGAGTTTAAAAGGCCTCACAGATTCACCCTGCCATTGTAGATTCTGAATCAGGACAGTAAGAGAGATCAGGAATTTCAGAGATTGACTGAATTCTAAATTCTTTACACTGAATGTCAAAATTAACAGTATTGACATATATCTTCTCCAGCCAACAGTCAAATAAAACTGGGAGAACAGTCAACCAAATCTTAAATGATGCATGGATGTTTGGAGAAGATTCACCACTCAGCTTGCCAATATAACTGGAGGAATTTTAAACACTTACATTTTTTTTCTCAAAATTCTACTCTGATGCAATCATCTCACGTTGGAGATTAGATATCTCTCTTTTCCAGTGTACTGGAAAATCTAAGATATTGGAGAGGTTAAAAAAAAAAAAAACCCTCAGGATGTTTAAACACTTTGGGCTGGATTTTCCACTGCTGTGCACCTTGGGTAGTCATTTACACCTGTATAAAGTGGATGTAAAACGCTCCCATTGGTGTATGTGAGTGGGGAATTCTCATTGGTAGCATTCTATACCCACTACTCACTGATCTAGTGTTTCAGTAAAATTCAAAGATTTGTGGTGCCTTTACATTCACCTCAATTGAAATCAATATTTATTTTTAAATAAAATTTGATATCAGACTGAGAAGCATGTCACTTTAAATCTGTAACTCTCATATGGGCCAGCTCTTGATTTTTATTTTTTTTTTAATCTTCCCTACCTATAGGAAAGACAATCTGAAGGCATTCCTGAGTGTTGGATTAGAGTTTACTCTAATGTAAGCTCTTCTTGGAAAGGCTTCAGGCAAATTTGAAGTGGTCCACACTGCGTGTCTTAAAGCTAACTGTTTCTTTATATGATTTCTCCATAGGTTATGGAAACACTTCTGGAAAAAAGCCAGTTTTGAACAATTAAACAATACTGGGCGATAATTTTTTTTTATTTAAAAAAGAAGAAGAATTAAAAAAAGGAAGGTGGAGATGATCGCAGTTGCTACTAGCGTATATTGGGAACCTAGAATTAATTTAGAAATATATTTACTTTTTTTCTTATCTTTAAGATTATTTTCTTATGGCTGATATTTTAACTTTCTTTTAAAAAATGAAAACCTGTTACACTAGCATGTCACATCTTAGTTTAGGTCCTTTTTCAGTGCCAAGTGTCTGAGCATATAGCTGTAAACAAATGAGACTGGAATGTCATGATAGTGTGTCTCACTGTATAAATATTTTATTTTATTTTTTCTATAACTAGCATGCTGAATTTTTTATTTTCTATAATTGGGACACTGAGTTTTTATCTAGTAAATCTATGGGGGAAATGCTGCATGCAATCTGCAGCATTTCTCTTATGGTGAATTTATATTTTGGGGGTGGAATTCAAAGTTGATTATATATCCATGGATTTACATTAATAAAATCTCTGGAAATAAATGTTTTGTTTCACTTCACTGGTTTCTTGCAATAGTTTAGATTATGTCAGTAATAATAATGAGAACAACTGTGTGTGTGTGTCAGCACAAATAATTGCATCAATCAAGAGCATCCGCCTGCAGTTCTGTGCTAATATTCACCGATGTTTCAGAGTAACAGCCGTGTTAGTCTGTATTCGTAAAAAGAAAAAAGAAAAGGAGTACTTGTGGCACCTTAGAGACTAACCAGTTTATTTGAGCATGAGCTTTCGTGAGCTACAGCTCACTTCATCGGATGCATAGCATATCGTGGAAACTGCAGAAGACATTATATACACACAGAGACCATGAAACAAAACTTCCTCCCACCCCACTGTCCTGCTGCTAACAGCTTATCTAAAGTGATCATCAAGTGATCATCAAGGAAGGCCATTTCCAGCACAAATCAAGGTTTTCTCACTCTTCCCCCCCCCACACACACACAGACACACATACAAACTCACTCTCCTGCTGGTAATAGCCCATCCCTCTTTGAAACCTCTCTTTATAATGCGCATGATAATCAAGGTGGGTCATTTCCAGCACTAATCCAGGTTTTCTCACCACCACCCCCCCACACACACACACACACCCTCCAAAAACCACACACACAAACTCACTCTCCTGCTGGCAATAGCTCATCTTACAATGTGCACAGCAATAATCCAAGTTTAACCAGAACGTCTTGGGGGGGGGGGGGGGGTTTGTAGGAAAAAAACAAAGGGAGATAGGCTACCTTGCATAATGACTTAGCCACTCCCAGTCTCTATTCAAGCCCAAATTAATAGTATCCAATTTGCAAATGAATTCCAATTCAGCAGTTTCTCGCTGGAGTCTGGATTTGAAGTTTTTTTGCTTTAAGATAGCGACCCTCATGTCTGTGATTGCGTGACCAGAGAGATTGAAGTGTTCTCCGACTGGTTTATGAATGTTATAATTCTTAACATCTGATTTGTGTCCATTTATTCTTTTACGTAGAGACTGTCCAGTTTGACCAATGTACATGGCAGAGGGGCATTGCTGGCACATGATGGCATATATCACATTGGTGGATGTGCAGGTGAACGAGCCTCTGATAGTGTGGCTGATGTTGTTAGGCCCTGTGATGGTGTTCCCTGAATAGATATGTGGGCACAGTTGGCAACGGGCTTTGTTGCAAGGATAGGTTCCTGGATTAGTGGTTCTGTTGTGTGGTATGTGGTTGTTGGTGAGTATTCGCTTCAGGTTGGGGGGCTGTCTGTAGGCAAGGACTGGCCTTTCTCCCAAGATTTGTGAGAGTGTTGGGTCATCCTTCAGGATAGGTTGTAGATCCTTAATAATGCGTTGGAGGGGTTTTAGTTGGGGGCTGAAGGTGACGGCTAGTGGCGTTCTGTTATTTTCTTTGTTAGGCCTGTCCTGTAGTAGGTGACTTCTGGGAACTCTTCTGGCTCTATCAATCTGTTTCTTCACTTCCGCAGGTGGGTATTGTAGTTGTAAGAATGCTTGATAGAGATCTTGTAGGTGTTTGTCTCTGTCTGAGGGGTTGGAGCAAATGCGGTTGTATCGCAGAGCTTGGCTGTAGACGATGGATCGTGTGGTGTGGTCAGGGTGAAAGCTGGAGGCATGTAGGTAGGAATAGCGGTCAGTAGGTTTCCGGTATAGGGTGGTGTTGATGTGACCATCGTTTATTAGCACTGTAGTATCCAGGAAGTGGATCTCATGTGTGGACTGGACCAGGCTGAGGTTGATGGTGGGATGGAAATTGTTGAAATCATGGTGGAATTCCTCAAGGGCTTCTTTTCCATGGGTCCAGATGATGAAGATGTCATCAATATAGCGCAAGTAAAGTAGGGGCGTTAGGGGACGAGAGCTGAGGAAGCGTTGTTCTAAATCAGCCATAAAAATGTTGGCATACTGTGGGGCCATGCGGGTACCCATAGCAGTGCCGCTGATCTGAAGGTATACATTCTCCCCAAATGTAAAATAGTTATGGGTAAGGACAAAGTCACAAAGTTCAGCCACCAGGTTAGCCGTGACATTATCGGGGATAGTGTTCTTGATGGCTTGTAGTCCATCTTTGTGTGGAATGTTGGTGTAGAGGGCTTCTACATCCATAGTGGCCAGGATGGTGTTATCAGGAAGATCACCAATGGATTGTAGTTTCCTCAGGAAGTCAGTGGTGTCTCGAAGGTAGCTGGGAGTGCTGGTAGCGTAGGGCCTGAGGAGTGAGTCTACATAGCCGGACAATCCTGCTGTCAGGGTGCCAATGCCTGAGATGATGGGGCGTCCAGGATTTCCAGGTTTATGGATCTTGGGTAGTAGATAGAATATCCCAGGTCGGGGTTCCAGGGGTGTGTCTGTGCGGATTTGATCTTGCGCTTTTTCAGGAAGTTTCTTGAGCAATTGCTGTAGATGCTTTTGGTAACTCTCAGTGGGATCAGAGGGTAATGGCTTGTAGAAAGTGGTGTTGGAGAGCTGCCGAGCAGCCTCTTGTTCATATTCCGACCTATTCATGATGACAACAGCACCTCCTTTGTCAGCCTTTTTGATTATGATGTCAGAGTTGTTTCTGAGGCTGTGGATGGCATTGTGTTCTGCACGGCTGAGGTTATGGGGCAAGTGATGCTGCTTTTCCACAATTTCAGCCCGTGCACGTCGGCGGAAGCACTCTATGTAGAAGTCCAGTCTGCTGTTTCGACCTTCAGGAGGAGTCCACCTAGAATCCTTCTTTTTGTAATGTTGGTAGGCAGGCCTCTGTGGATCATTATGTTGTTCAGAGGTATCTTGGAAATATTCCTTGAGTTGGAGACGTCGAAAATAGGATTCTAGGTCACCACAGAACTGTATCATGTTCGAGGGGGTGGAGGGGCAGAAGGAGAGACCCTGAGATAGGACAGCTGCTTCTGCTGGGCTGAGAGTATAGTTGGATAGGTTAACAATATTGCTGGGTGGGTTGAGGGGACCATTGCTGTGGCCCCTTGTAGCCTGTAGTAGTTTAGAAAGTTTAGTGTCCTTTTTCTTTTGTAGAGAAGTAAAGTGTGTGTTGTAAATGGCTTGTCTAGTTTTAGTAAAATCCAGCCACGAGGAAGTTTGTGTGGAAGGTTGGTTTTTTATGAGAGTATCCATTTTTGAGAGCTCATTCTTAATCTTTCCCTGTTTGCTGTAGAGGATGTTGATCAGGTGATTCCGCAGTTTCTTTGAGAGCGTGTGGCACAAGCTGTCAGCATAGTCTGTGTGGTATGTAGATTGTAATGGATTTTTTACCTTCAGTCCTTTTGGTACGATGTCCATCTGTTTGCATTTGGAAAGGAAGATGATGTCTGTCTGTATCTGTACAAGTTTTTTCATGCAGTTGATAGATTTCCACTCCATGCGGCTAAATGCAGTGCCTTGCATAATGACAGGTTTCAGAGTAACAGATGTGTCACTTTAAATTGCACTTTTAAAATGTATGATAAGGCTGACACCTGAAACACAGGGCTTGTTTGCACTGTGCCACGGTGCAGACTACACGCTTCAGAATTGTGTGCCAAAATGTTGCTATCTGCTCCGTGTGGGTGCTGCAGGTGTGTTCTAAAAGGTACCCAGTTCACATTAACATGAACTATAGTAAGAGACGCTTTGATGCACTCTGCAATTCGAATCCCCATAGTTTGCACTGTGGCACAGTGTAGACGTAGCCACATTCATTGATGGGACTCTCTAACTGAACTGAGTTTCTGTAACAATGATTTTACCTACCTTCTGAACAGGACATAATCAGAAAAGCTATGTTTGATATCAGATTGTATCTTGAGTGGCTGAAGAATTAATAGATTTCTGGTTAAAGCGATAATGCTTCTAGGTACGAAAACCTAGAACTTGCAAATATAGAATACTTAAGGCAGATGCACAGATAGGGGATACAACTTTTGATTTACAACTATGATTTCTGATTTTATGACTGCCTCAAACAAATGGCACCTTTGCTGAAGCAAGGAGGAGTTCCTCCCCCTTTCCATAGCCACCCTTTCCATGCAGCCAATGCTCCATTGATCCTTTCTGAGCCCTTTAGCATTGGAAGCCTTCCCAGGCCAAGTTACAGACCAGATTCCCCCAGGAATATGGAGTGAACACTATGCACATGGTTGGAGGAAACCCCACTTTCTCTGCCAAACACAACTGTTCTCCTATGGAATATACTGTACACATATGATCCAATTTTCACACCTAGAAATACATGATCTTGTTTTATGCTAACATACATTTGGTGCATCCATTCACATTGGAGCATTCCTCTAGTCACAAAAAACATCTTAATGCATGTACAAAAATACTGTCTCTCATTACTACTGTATGAACCTAATCCAGTATGGGTATGATTGAACACTATTGGTGTATTAGGAACTTCTCGTACTAAGCTAACATCCTGACCCATTGCATTAATAAAATTTATTAAATGGCTAGCATTACATAGCAAGTAAATTATAGCTCTCACATTAATATGGATCAAGCTAATAAAATCCAAAGATAATGATTAAATAAACTTCAAAAGGAACAATGTCAAGATGTTTTAGGTGACAACTTTATCATATCCTTGAACTGGTGAATTATAGGCGGACTTAACCATTTAAAAGCTATGTACATGTATTATCCTGATCATAGGGCACGAGAATAGCTTTATTTGCATAAGACCTAGACTGAGTGACATCTTAAGAATGGCAAACTTTCTAAAAATTGCTACACTGGAACAGGAAATCCCTCGCTAACAGTAATACGTCACTTGAAGATAAATTAAATTTGGGACTGAAATGGTGGAATTTGGGGGGTGGGGAGGCCTTTAAACTGATTCTGGGAGACAAAATCAATTAATCCATGGCATCCATTCTTAGTGACACAGCAGAATTATTATTGCAATATACAGTATATAAGAGCACTTATTGGGAAACCCTCTAAGGACTGACACATTCTGTGGGTTCCATTCTGTCTTTAGAAAAGAACATTTAAAAAGCATATACGCTAAAGTAAAAAAACTGGTGATCACGTCTTTAAAGTGTACAATACAGCATATCTTTCTATGCCACACTTCCTGTACAAGCATCTTAAAGTGACTAAAAAAAAGTACAAGCCTTCAGCATTAAAACTGGGAAAAAGGTACAGTAAGTTATTGACTTTTTCCTGCACATAAACCAGGTAAACAAATTCCCATTTTTAAAACACTTGGGGCCAAGTTTTCAGTCATAGTGTAAGTTGAAATCAGTGGTGTATTCAGCATTCCTGATTAAGTTTGGGCAAAAGTTTAGAAACATGATATAGTAAGAAATGGGTTTATATCCAAGAACTTAATAAAACCTTAGAACTAGAATGCAATACTCAAGTCACATACGTGGAACGAACACTTGCCTGCTATGGCTAGGAAAATTATAATAATGCTTTATAACTGAAGAGAAATATGTCAAAACCAACTAAAATACAATGGTAAGCCTTTAACTCTGATGTAATATGCTGTTCACATTCTGTGTAAAGTAGCAAGCAAGTTCCAGATAAATTGCATCTGGCAAAGTAAACGGTCTGGAAGATCTGCAGAGAATGAGCTTTTAAATTATGTAGCTGAGGTTTATTAAAAGCATGAAAGAAAGGCTAAGAATTTACCTGAGACAGTAAATAGTAGTAACCTTTTTATATGCTAAAGATGACTGTAAAGGATTCATGATGTAATTAAAATGGCAAGCAAAAGCTATCACGGGAAGGGAACAAGGCAGGATTGTGAACCTTTGTAGCAGGCTATTGATACTCCCATTGAAGGGAACTGAAAAGGATGAAGCTATAGTGGAACCTCAGAGTTACAAACACCTCGGGAATGAAGGTTGTTCGTAATTCTGAAATGTTCCTAACTCTGAACAAAGCATTAGGGTTGTTCTTTCAAAAGTTTACAACTGACTTAATACAGCTTTGAAACTTTATGATGCAAAAGAAAAATGCTGGTTTTAACCATCTTAATTTAAATGAAACAAACAAGCACAGAAAGTTTCCTTACCTTGTCAAATCTTTTTTTAATTTTCCCTTTATTTTTTTAGTAATTTACATTTAACACAGTACGGCACGGTACAGTATCTGCTTTTTGGGGTGGGGGTCTCTGCTGCCTGATTGCATACTTCCAGTTCTAAATGAGGTGTGTAGTTGACGAGTCAGTTTGTAACTCTGGTGTTCATAACTCTCAGGTTCTACTGTATTCAAAAAGTAGCAGGGACCACCTTAAATCAGCTGTGGTTTTTGCTCAGACTTTGGTTGAAAGTTACTTTAGAGTTAGATCCTAACTAAACCAAGAGTTGTTCTGTAGTCAGCTGAATGGGGAGAGGAGTAACCATGTGTCTCATGAGTGTCACCATGATAATTATGCCTTTGAATCATAGCACCCATGTGAAATATATATTGTACAAACAGTACAGCATAGGTCCTAGGACTCTGCCCTGTGGGACCTCAGAGTTCAGGCAAATCACTTTAAAACATATTGAGCTTCAATCACTGAAGCAGCAATCCATGGAATTGGGGTTTTCCCAAGACCCAGTTTTACTTGGTTCCCCAAAAACTCTGTTCAACTCAAGGCTCACTGAGGTTCCTTTATTTGGCATACAGCAAAGTTACACTGAGCTGGTCAGACTCAAGCATAGCAGGTGAATATAGGGCATATCACACATCCAAAATTACACAGCAAAACTTTAACTTACATAGATTTTTACTAATGCTAGTAATGCATGCATTTTTAACTACACATTGCATTATATGCCTCATGATTGGCTTGGTTACTTTTCAGAAACCAATCCCTATACAGCATGATCTGTCCATGTGCTGTTCATGTATAACCTGACCTATACATTCCGAGTTTATTTTGTCCACTGGTCATAGCACCAAGGTGTTCCTGCTTACCTTAGCTACCACAGACATCCTGACTCCAGCATACTACTGCTTGTTAAGCCCCTATTTAAGCTTCCATTCACCTTCCCAATCATGCACACTAAGAAATTAGGTCTGTCTTACATCGTTACTTATGCCTACCCAAGCCTACACATGGTCAATGAGTTAAGTTGAAGCAGTATGATCCAATATTATACGTGCTCAAACCACTAGTAAATACTAAGAAGGTTGGTCTCTATAAAAAAGAAAGCCTGAACCTTGTCAGACTTCTCAGCAAGGTCATTAGTTTGGAGGAAATGATCTAATTAGGTTGCCACCACTTTTTCAGCCTCTCATGTCCAGAAAGGTCAGCTGTCAATGTTGCTGAGGACACAATAATGTCTGTGAATGCTAAAATTACCCAGGATTAATTAACTAAATCTAGCATGGCCTCTGGTGATAACATTTTTTGCTAGATTGGGGTGAGCAAACTACGACCCATGGGCCGGATCTGCCCATGAGCCGTTTTAAGCTGGCCCTCGGGCTCCCACTGGGGAGTGGGGTCTGGGGCTTGCCCCACTCTGGTGCTCCAGTTGGGGGGGCCGCACCATGCGGCTCAGCCCCACTCCGGCGCTTGATTCGGGGCGCAGGCTGTACCACGTGGCTCAGCGGCTCTCCCGCCGGGGTGCAGGGTTGGAGGCCGCACCATGCGGCTCCCAGAAGCTGCAGCATCGGGGGCCGCACCATGCAGCTCCCGGAAGCTGCAGCATGGCCCCATTCAGGCTCCTATGTGCTCCAATGCCCCCTCTTCCCACCGGCTCTCTAATGGAGGCTGCAGGGGTCATGCCTGCGGATGGGGCAGCATGCAGAGCTGCCTGCCCGTGCTTCCGCATAGGAGCCGGAGGAGGGAGATGCCACTGCTTCTGGGAGCCGCTTGAGGTAAGCACCGCTCAGAGCCTGCACCCCTGAGCCTCTCCCGATGCCCCTGCCCCAGCCCTGATCCCCCTCCCACTCTCCAAACCCCTCAATCCCAGCCCGGAGCACCCTCCTGTACCCCAAACCTCTCATCTCCAGCCCCACCCCAGAGCCTGCACCCCCAACCAGAGCCCTCACCCACTCCTGCACCCCAACCCCAATTTTGTGAGCATTCATGGTCCACCATACAATTTCTATTCCCACATGTGGCCCTCAGGCCAAAAAGTTTGCCCACCCTGGAGCTAGCTGATACTCGTTGAAAGTTTTGGTGGCATTGGTGTTCAAGTCAGTTATTCAAAGGATTTAGTCATTTGCATACATAGGCTACTCTGATGTTTTCTGAGAACTCCTACTGGAGTACATAACAAAGAGAATGTGGCCCTTTGTAGACTCGTTGCTGTACACGGCTATGCAAGGGACAGAGGGTTTTGCCTCATTCCTGTTCCAACGCTAGATGACATCCCTTCGGGCAAGGGTATTCCCCCTATATGCTGTCAGCCTCAAACCACAGGACACATCTAGGTCCTCTTGACCAGAAGGTTGGTGGTTGTGAGAGCCTCTTCATAGCAAGGGCATGCATGTGAGGCCGTGTAGGCAGAGTTTCTGGGTGTGCATTAGTCCTATTGTCCGTCAGAACAGGTAACGATGCGTGGGTACACAATAAATACATTTTATTGCAGTAGTGTCGGTTGGACCAAATCCTGATTGGGGCCCTATTGTGCTACGCACTGTACAAACACACAGTTAGACATGGGCTCTGCTCTGAAGAGTTTACAGTCTAAATTCAGATAAGATGTATGTGAGTTCAGTAAGCAACAGGGGAGAGCAGGGCAAGGGAAGCAATAAAACATGCATTTCCATAGGCTGGTTATTTGCATAACTTGATTTCAAATCATTTAAATTATTTATATATAAGCAAAATGATGATCCTGTGAGTTCAATAACCAAATAGCATATCATGTACCCTACCAAAGCAGTCCAGGCTAAACTAACAGCGATATTTACTTGCCTCTTGGTAAAAGACTATCAAAAGTGATTGTAATAAAGTCAGTCTAGGGAGAGCTTTAAATAGCAAGTCAGAGACTTGGACATGGAGTCTGTATTCACAGGGGAGCCAGTGCAGAGACTGGATGCTGGGCTGATGTGTTAGGGCTCACTGGGCACAGGCTGCTGTGCTTTGTACCAGTTGGAATATTTTTCAGGGTGTGTGACTTCATTCCTAGACATGAGTTGCAATAATCAAGTCTAGAGGTCCCACATGGATCACTGTGGCCAGGTCTGTTTGATAAGATGTGATGCAATCTTCTGGCCAGATAGAAGTGGAGTCTGGACATGTGTCAGAGTGTTTGTGCAGCCCATCTAAACTTTCAATTCCCATATTGTAAATCTGTAAGATTAGCTTCTAACATAAAAGTTCCAGCCATTCATATAGTTGCTTTGGCGGCTTCCCATCTTTGCTGGTCACTGTGGGTATGGCTACACTGCAGTTAACAACCTGTGGCTGGCCTGTGCCAGCTGACGCAGGCTAAGGGGCTGTTTCGTCACAGTGTAGATGTTCAGGCAGCCCAGGTTCTAGGACCCTGAGCATGGGCCAGCTGCAGGTGTCTAATTGCAGTGTAGATATACCCTGAGGGTGAGGTAAAATAGGTCAGTTTATTCATTAAGAGCATCCTGGACAAACTCTGCACCTGTAAACCGGTCCCCAATTACACTCATGCGCTTTGACTTGAAAAATTCCACCACAAAAGCCATGAAACCTGAAGAATCTGATGTCACGACAGCAGAGGTGTTGAAAAATGGTTTGTCATGCAAACTCGCCCCCCTGCCATTGTATTCTCTATGGCTTGAGCTAACAATCAGATACCAAATCTAAGGAGATGATCAAATTGCTAAAGAATAATGGCTTTTTGTCTAGGGACATTACCTAATAACAAAACATGCTGACTCTTCAGAATCAGCTGTGTGGGTGAACGTGAACAATAAGATTGGAATAAGGTTGGTAATAATTGTTGCATTTCAGAGTGTAATTAAAAATGTATTTTGTGCTTGGCAGCTAACTTTTAAATGTACATTTCTTGGCTAAGATTTTTCAGACGTGACTAGTGATTTTGGGTGCCTCAGTTTCCAGTCCCAACTTGAGACACCTTAAAGGGAGCTGATTTGCAGTGGGCAGGTGATCACTAATACTGGAAAAATCTTGTCCCCTGGCTATTTCATTGGTATTTTCTATTTCAAAATATCACAAGTTTACAAAATAGCTGAGTGTGTGGGACGTGGGGGAGTCTTGGGCCCAATTTCTCTGACATAGGATTGGGTGTCCAGGATGAACTTCAGAACTGACTCAACAGATTCCATTTCTTTTACAATTCTGCACCTTTCAGGCTGACATCCTAAATGTTTGCAGCTTGCTGAAGTTTGAAAGAACTACCCTGAATGCTGGGGATACAATGGAAAGGTCACAGATCACCAATGTACAATGGGACTACTGGAAGTGGAAAAATATCCACGGATGATTTGAAATGTGCTTTTTCTAACGTTAGTGTCTTTGCTGCTTTTGAGATGCATGTAAATCTTCATCAGTGTCAAGATCTCAAAGAAAAGGATAATTACTCCCAGAGGATAGATCATGCAGATCAGTTTGACAGTCTCAAGCTAACCCTGAATCACAAGGATTGTCTTTAGCCCTGTTTTATAATTACCGATGCAAGAGCATAAGTAATTGTTGCAACTATTGATGAAACCTGTGTGCATGCAAAGTCTAGGTGGCTCTTTCTTATTCTATACCAGATACCAAAAGAACGGACTTGTGTAACAATGAACTAGAAGGCATCACTGTTTGTTTACTGCTAGCAGTCATGTTTTTGTACGTTTGATCCTGTGCTGTGTATTTTGTATTAGGTAATTTATACTGTTTGGACCACTGGAATGAACAATGCGTTAAACCAGAAACATACAGTATGTATCCTCTAGGGAC
This sequence comes from Natator depressus, assembly GCF_965152275.1. Taxonomy (NCBI): domain Eukaryota; kingdom Metazoa; phylum Chordata; order Testudines; family Cheloniidae; genus Natator; species Natator depressus. The sequence goes on from NC_134239.1 coordinate 112,438,807, forward strand.
TATATTCTGCATTGCCAGGGGATGAACTATACAACCAAACAGGTCTTTTATATCACTATTGTCTATGTTTAACATACTAGATACAGATCTATCTTCCATTACACTAATTTCTGCGTCTGAGAAATGTCATACACACAGTGGCAATGTTTTCCAAACTAAACAGTGAATGTTTAACATCACATGAAGCTACTGGTTATTCATATTTTTATTTGCAGTTTGAGCTATAATTTATTTATATAAAAGTAGCAGCTGGAAATTCCATATAATCTTTACAAAAGTTCATAGTTCTCCAAAGTACGGCCACCCCTTATTTCTCTGTATGTCACTTCATTATAATAATTATTTAGGTAATCGTTTGCAGATGTTTCCTATCTGAAGTTATCAGTAAGTTTGGAACTGTAAATCCAGGTGTTTATTACCAGAGGATAGGTTACTACCATTGTATTGTTATACTGGCATGTGATACTCAACAGGTTGTTATACTGACAAATCAGATTACACTAACTAATGTAAACAAGAAGTGGTAGCATCAACATTTGTTATGATTATATGGAATGGTAAGTTCTAGGGGGAACAGCTAATCAATATGCAGCAATCTGCATATTATTTTATTATTTTTACAGCACTTAAGATTGTGCTCGTTGCTTTCCAAACAACTAGAACTCAAGATCCCAGCCCCAAGGAATTTACAATCTAATTTCAGGTGACCCACAGTGAATGAGGATGGGCAAGCAAACAGAAGTGGGGAAATGATACAGAAAGTCAAAGGTTACAATAATAGGATCATGTGATTACATACTTAAGGCATGAACGCATCTTAATGGTTCAGACAGACACACACACAGAATGTTGAACAAACTCACTCTTTGTATGTGACTGAGCCTGCAAAAATGACGCTTTTAGGAAGGATTTGAATGGGGGACCGAGGTGGCTTGGTGAGCTCTGGAAGGGCGTTCTATCCATAGGAGTGGTGGTGAATGGACACAGCTGGAAGTGGGAAAAGGAAACAAAGGGGATGTCAGTGCTGCCACATTTGACAGTGAGATTGGAAAACATTGAAAGAAAACCAAGCAAGAGATGTGGAATAAGGCTAAAGCTTGGCTACGCTTGAAAGTTAACAGGGATTAAGGTAGGATATGAATTTAAAACATGATAGGTCAAGCTAAACAGGAACAAGGCACTTGTTTTCCAAAATAAGTGTGTTCATGCATGGAGTTAATGAGGAACTGCTGTATGTGTAGACAAGCCCTAAGCATTGAAGGCCTTAAAAGAAAGGACAAGAGATTTGAATTAAATATGCAGTGCAATGGGAAGCCAATGGTGGAGTTCAAAGAGGCTTGATGTGGTCTGATCTATAAATACTGTATGGTTTCTGAAAGCAACTGGGACCACCACACAAGTCAGGTATCCCCATCCTCTGGCTTGCTGAGAGCATTTCATTTTGGCTTATAATTGATACTATGCGGTTTCATAATGTAAACCATTAAACTTTGATTACACAAGTACCCACTATAACTCCATTTTACTGCAGGAATAGAAAGTGGGTTCAGTTTGTTTTGACAGCAGAGCTCCCACTTGTGGATAACACACACAATAAATATGCAAATTTGGACAGTCGGGATGCCCGTGCCCTGAGTTGCTCCTGTTGCATCCCAATGTAGTAAAACTGCTCAGACTAAAAAAACAAACAAAAAAACCCAAACCCACTTTCAGTTTATAAGAAAACAAACTGAGGATTAACTGAGACTCCTCATGAATCTAATCACAATCTTATCGTTACAGCAAATACTATGCAAACAAAAATAATAGTATCAAACATACAGATTTCTTCAGTACAAAAGGTCACAGGCCACGAATCCTATGCATTTAAAACATGCACTGCTGATTTGCCATTTATGCTACCACTTTGTCCTGAACTGAACAAACAGCAAGTGCCCGGCTCTTTGACTAGGCTGTTAGCCTTCTCTTTGTGGTTATCTTCTTGCTGCAATAAGTAAAAGTAGGCCTGTGAGCATCAGCCTTCAGGACAGAGATCTTCACCTCCCAGCTGTTACTGCCATCTCCCTTGGAGTCCAACCCGCCCTTTTTTTTTTTTTAAACTTGGGAGTGGAATTGTCCCCCACCCTTGGAGATGCATGAGCATGCTCTATGGGTTTGTGAATGTTTTTCCCCCCGCTAGTCCCAGACTAGTTGGAGTCAGTGGACACCTGCTCCACTCTTCTGGCAAAAAAACGCGCCCAACTACTGCTGTTTAAAGGAAGCATGGGTTACAATAACACACTTGGAAAATGCTTGTCTGTGATCATTTATCACACCCTTCTCCTAACTCTGAACATATCTCCCACTTTTACTGAATCTCTCTCTCTCTCTCTCTCTCTCTTAGTGGGCTTCTCCTTTTCCTTCTGCATTAGTGTGTGCTTATGGTAAGAAAAATGGCTATGCAAAATGGCACTTTCTTACTCAGCAGATCTGCTCCCTCTGTGTTCCTGGTTCCTGAGGCCTACTTGCTTGCTTTGATGACAAAATAAGGCTTAACTGTGTTTGTTCCTGTTAGTACTACTATCCCTAACACCCTAAGGCAGAGAGCTGGATTTTACTCTTTTTGCACATCATCGTCAGCAATCTATGGGATAAGAGAACAAACCACATGTGAGTCCTGTCTCTTAGTGCACTACTAGCGTGCAGATGCTATAGTGAGGAGCAAGGCATACGACCCTACATAAAATAGAAATAGAAGGTGTATAGCTCCCTTACTCTTTAGTTACGTTGAAAAACGGTCTCTGTATAAAGGAGGGCTACAAACTCTGCCTGCGTCTGTTGATGTGCAGCTACGCTTTTCTACCTTTAAAGCCTTCAGCCTCTTCTGTGAGACTGTTTCTTCTAACTAACAGAAATAAAAGGACATTAGGTAAGGTCACGGTTTTATAAAGGAAAAAACCTGAGGCATTTCAATAAGAACAAGTAACTGAAGTTGTACTGTTTTGTTCAATGTAGCTGCAGACATTATTTATAAGGAGAACTGGGGTTTTCTGTAATTATAGAATTTGTATTAATTATCTAAAAGAGCATATTTGTCCAGGTATTGAAGGGAAGGTTTATGCACCTGCTGCATGGTTTGGGCCCTAGTTGTTTCCCTGAAAGTAATTTTAAATAAACTATCACCCCAGAGTATAGCCAATAGCTCTTAGCTGTCTTTCATTATCCTCTTTCCTGAAAATAATGACCTTAAAATTAAGTCAGTAAAAGGCACCAGCACGCACTAAAAACTACACAGTGCATGAGGTTTATATGCCTATCTGACACGGTAGCAGTGGGGTCAGAGTTTATATACCTGACTAGTTATGGTAAGTATATGTGTGTTATGTACCTGACTTGTATGGTAGTGTGGCTTATACTTGACTAGTACAGTAGCAGTGGAGGAGAGGGGTAATATACCTCACTGGTATCAGTGGGATATTTATGTTAATACTCCATAAAAACCTGTGACAGGGATTAAGGCTAATCCTTCAAAGAGATCAGTGTGGGAACAGCCTGGCTCCCACAGTGTCCCATTGGGTAAAGGGGGTGTGTCCTTTACTGACCTCTTTGATTGCAACATATCAATAATGCACCTCCCACTGTTAGTTGGGGACTGTAGGAGGACTCACTCAGGGATCAGGTTTGCCAGGAGACATGGCATAGATCTCAGAGCAGTGTCTCTGCTCAGGCATGTTCAGATGACTGATGCACAGACACTGGATTTGGTCACGCCTCTCCTAGTCACATGATACCTACTCCAATAGGGCATTTCTCCTGGTCTTGACCTTATTGTCTATATATATTTTAACATGACAGTCATCATAGTATCTAGGTGCCAAAATAACAATATTTACATAGTGCTTTAAATGTTCAAAGCTTTCTACAAACATTAACAAAGCCTCATAACATGCTGGGAGATAGGAATGCATTTCCCCTATTTTATAGGTAGGAAAACTGTGGCAGAGAGGTGCGGTGAAGTGACATGGCCAAGCCACGCGGTGAGTCATTGGCAGAGTAGGGTTTAGCATCCTTGCTCCCCACCTGTTGGTCCTTTCTCCACATCACAATCATACTGTGAGGTAGGAACAGCAGAGTCACCTCTGCACTGGCTAGAGGGACTGCTGTTGAGCAACACCAGGACCTCCCTGCCTGCCGGGGTTCAGCACTAACAACTGGGAGTGACAGACTCTAATGAAATTGCTGGGCAGCCCATTTGACACAAGTGCACTGGCTACTATGAATCCCATGCCAGATGCTGGTGGGTGTAGGTCTCTAAAGCATCCCCTTGGCTCTAATGTTGTGGACCCTGGGGATTTTCCCTGCCTTGCACAGACTGAGGCTCAGCAACAAGACATTAGCATATTGTGTATTTCTGATGAGTTGCTAAACCATTTAGAAATCTAAACTTTGTTAGGAAACATCAGTGCCTTTTTGCATGAAAGGACAGTAGAAGTCTTACAGGGATAAGACTTCCCTTTCTAATGGCACCTTCTATCCCAGCATAACAAAATACTTTGCAAATATTAATAAATATCCACAACAATTCTGTGAGAAGTATCCCCATTATTGTTCTTTTGCAGATGAGAAAGCTGAGATTCAAAGAAGTGAAGGCCAACATTTTCAAATTTATGTGTTTCACATTGGACTCCTAAATCCAAGGTTTGGGGCCTAATTAAAAAGGCCCCCATTTGCTGAGGTACAGTGTCCTCCACTACTACTGAAGGCAATGCAAGCTGTTGAGTGCTCAGGACCTTTGCAAATAAGGCCAGTTACCGAGGTTTATTGAGCCTGATTTAGGCTCCTAGTTTTAGGGGCCCAAGTGGCCTGATTTGTAGGTGGTTGAGCACCCACAACTCTTATGAAAGTCAGTGGAATCTAATGGTGCTCAGCCCCTCTGAAAATCAAGCCACCAAGTTTCTGAAGCCTAGCCTAAGTGACTTACTTAAGGTCTCACAGGAAGTCAGCCCCAATGCTGGGTGTCGAACTCAACTCTCCTGACTCTCAGTAACTCTACCTTAGTCATAGGACTGTGCCTTCAATACAGTGCAGCACAATGGATAGACTCTTTCATAAGTTGTCCAAAACCACTTTGTGGAGATAAACTATAGGGCCAACGGTTTCAGACTTTTGTATCATAACCCAAGCATCTAAACCCATAGTTAGGCACCTAAATAAGCCTCTTGATTTTTCAAAAGTGCTGAGCAACACTTAGCTCCCATTGACTTAAATATGGAGGTAGGAGCCTAAACCACAGAGCCTCAGGTTTAGGCATGTGAGTTTGAAAATGCTGGTGAGGAATGTTTGCAGAGGGGTAAAGAAATAGTGAGACCAAGACCCGAATGTTCAGAGCTGAATGTTTACAGTTGGGAGGCCACATCTAAATGGCCTGACTTTCAAAGGTGCAGCTCCCATTCATTTCAGTGATGTTTGTGGGTGTCCAGCCATTCTGCAAAGCAGGGTCTTTTATACCTAGGGGCATTACTTTAGGTAGCCTAGTTACTCTAGTCCCTACAGTGAAAGAGGCGTTTTCAGATGACGTTTGTAAATAGATGCCTAGACACAAGCAGGTGTTTATAGATGGTAGGAGTTTTACTGGGGCATCAGAAAACCCTCCAAGAACATTAAAGACTAGCCTGGTGTCAGGCCAGGAAAGCAAAGGAAGCTGCCCGGGGAGGCTGCCAGCCAGTGGGAGTTTTTTGTGGCAGGAGGCTGCTGGGTGGAGTTTCTTACTCACCTTTCTGAGCTACCTCCAGCTTCGGTGAAACCTGCAGGGCGGGGTGGGGGGGCGAAACGCGCCTCTTGGAACAGGTTTGTCTTTTCCCTGCTGACGTGTTACTGCCCCAGATGAGCGTTTGAAACAAAACCACCCTGTCCGCGCAACGGCAGCCTGGAAAAACTGGTCACGTCAGGGGCGAGGGCTGCATTCCTGGCGGCGGCGGCTGCAGGGGACGGCAGGGAGTTGGGCAGGTATATAAGGGGCCAGCTCAGACAGTCTGAGCAGAGAACGGAGCCTGGGGAGTGCGATGGGCGACGGAGGAAGAGCCAAGCCAGCCCGAGGAGCAGAGGGGCTGCCCGGCTACCTGCCTTCCTCCAGGCAGCTTGGCGCGTGGGGAGAGCTGGGATCCCCGCGCTGCCTCCTGCACCAGCTCTAAGGGCCCAGCTGGCTGCAGCCAAGCTGGGAAACCCCAGTGCAAAGGGGGGTGGGAGGAGGGATCCTCCCTGGACCGTGGCACCAGTAAGTGGCCAGCTGCGTGGGGCAGGCCGGGGCGGCGCGGGTGTGTTTCTCTCTTGTTTGTTTTGTCTCGCACGTAGGTCTGTGCGGCGGAGCCAGTGCAAGCCGCGGCGGGCGGCGGGCGGCCTCCTTGGTGCAGTGGTTCTTAACAGTTCAACAGTTCTCTAGCATAATTGTGAAATGTTTAGGACCACTTGACCCGGGAGGCCCGGGCATCTGGCGAGGAGGAGAGAGCGAGCAGCGGACGGCGGAGCCCTCGGCGGCCCAGGTGGGAGGGCAGCCGCCCCCTGCCAGGGGGTAGTCTGCGCCTGGGACGGGCCAGGCTGGGGGTGGGGGGCCCTGGTGCGCAGGAAAAGGGATCGCGGCTCGAACTGGATCGCTGAGAAAGGGCTGCCCATGCCCCGCTCTGAACCGAGCAGTGACCTGCTGGGGGCTGCCTCGGAAAGGAGCTGGAGTCGGAGCCCGAGAAGCTGGGCTGGACGCTGACCCCCCAACCGGAGCCGGGGCACTGCAGGGTGGGAGTGGGAAAATCCGGCAGCCTTTCTCCAGGATCCCAAGTGGGCGCCTCCCGAGGCGCCTGTGGGTCACTCCAGCCCCAGAGCGGGGAGGGATGCAGCCAGCCGGCTGCCCAAGCGCGACTTTTCTTTGTTCTGAAGTTTATTCGAACGCCCTCCTTTAACCGAGTTCTCCGCAGGCGGGGGTGGGAGTCCGCCCATTCCCCCCCGCCGCGGCGCTGGGGGTGGGGACTGGGCTGCACAGGGACCCTGGTTCACTTGGCAGTTCTTTCGCAGCTTGCCTGGACTGCTTCCCAGCGGCGCTATGCACATTACTGACAGGTGCTGGGTGGCTGGGAGGGAGGGTACCTGGCACATGCAGAGTGAAGCTATAGGCAAATGGACTAGCTTTAATTGCAGAAAGAAGAGCGCACACACAAAATAGGCTGCAAGACCAGCTTATATGGCTATATTTCCCCCTCTGTACATGCCAGATATTCATACATTCTAATATATAGTTATGGATAATGCCCAGTGAAAATGAGAGTCACAAAGAGTAATACTAATGGAAATGTTTTTAAAACGTTATTGTACCATGTGTTGTAAGAACTGAAATGTGGCTAATCGATAAGGAACAACTGGGATACATGCAGAAACGAAAGGGTTTCTGTTGTCTTTCTGTTCTCTCTTAATTCATATCCATGTTCTGTTTCACAGCCATTACGTGATTTAAAAAAAAATTAAATGAATGTACTGCCTATGGAGGGTCTGTCTTCAGAAGTCTGATCTTTACATGCATGTTGGTGTTGGAGACCTGCCAGTCCACCTGTTGGTTCTTTAGCAATCTTAATGTTGTTTTGGACTCTAGCGTCACCTTTCTACTGCTGTACTTCATGTGGTCTTATTTTCAATATATACTGTTGTTTTAGAAATGTAGGGCCCAATCCAACTTTAGTCACAACTCAGGCAAATGACTTCAGTGGGAGTTTTGCTTGAATTAAGACTGCGGCACTGGGAACCCGATCCAAAGCCCATTGAAAACAATGTGTTTCATTGACCTTGTCTGCCTTTGGATCAGGCCCTGTATTCTTAGAATTTAGCTGCAGATTTCTCGGAGTGGAAAATCTGGCAAAGTTTCAGTTTCTAAGACATCATTTTAATTTCAAGACAATTATTTCTGTCATAATTAAATTCTAAGGTTACTCCTCCATATCTCCCACCACCCTCCTTTGTTCATATACATCTAAACAAAACAAAAAGAGGAGGCTTTTATTTAAAATGCAGTGTTACCATTTCTAAGTCTTTTATGGGAAGGGATATTTGCCTGTGGTTTTTAAAACCAAACCAAACACACACCTACATCTGTGGCACTCTGCTTGCTTAAAAAGTTGCCACTGTTTTATAGCAAGCACGCTAGGGTCCCTGTGCTATTGCTGGGGGTGAAATTCTGGCCCCATTGAAGTCAATGAGAGTTTTGACATTGATTTCAATGGGGCCAGGATTTCACCCCTGTGTTGTTTCGGTGGGACAACATCCAGGGGAAACAAGATATCTGAATGTGGATAGGCAAAAGTGCCACGAATGTGCTGCTCCGGGACAGTTTAGAGCAGTAGGTAAAAATCATACCATCTCTTACTCAGAACAGGTTGGGCAGGGTTAATTATGACATAATGGGGTTTAATATAGCTGGAAGTCAGGGAACGGTGGCCCTCTAGCAGTGTTTCTCAAACTGTGGGGCTGGCCTCCTTAGGCAGGCTTAAACAAGCCCAGGTAAAATGGAAAAACAAATTTTGTACAGGACTTGGCAAAGATTGAGCCCCATATTCATTAATCAGGAGATTCCTCATTCACAGAGACAAAAATTGAAATGATCTAGCAAGGAAAAGATTAGCAGTCTATCCCATTTAAAGGTCTGATGATTCAATGCTATTCTATCTAGGTTCTAATATTATGGCACCCATCATCACAGTCCCCAAGCACCTGCCAAATATTGAAAAAGAAACAATAGTACGATTCTGTGCACCCAGTTCTCTTTAACTTCAGCGCGTGTTGTGAATGTTTAAATAGTGCAGGGCTGAGCCTTGAAGTGGTGAAATTATACTTGCAAAACATCGTGGGCCAGGTTCCCTGGTTGGTGGAAATCAGTGTAACTCTGTTCATTTCAGTGGAGCTACACTGATTTACATCAGCTGGGAAATCTGGCCGAATGTGTTTCCTCACCACCACAAACAATGGACCTGATTCTGTCATCCTTCCACATCCAGCCTGCCCACTGAAGTCAATAGGAGTATTGAGTGCACAGAAATGTGGGATGAGACCTCTTGATATCAATGAAGATGCTTCCCTCTTGCTCCATTTAAAAAATATTACCATATAGGTCCAGATGAGTATATTTTTTCTCTGCCTGAGCACAGAATGCTCTGAGACAGCTTGAAAAAAAACCCTGCTGCCTGGTAGAAAAGTGGGTGTTTTGTTTTAAAAGAAAATCTCTGTAACAATGGCAGAGTGAACCTGGGGGAGTTTGTACACACAGAAAGAAAGAGAAAACTTAATGTCCTGTTTTGCTTTGTCAAACTAATGTCAAGACAAAGCTTTCCTGATTACTCATGGGAACTGATGCTTTACTCTAATCCTTTCGGTGGAATCCGGGAGGGTCACTGCTTTATTGGAATGTCTTTTCCATGCATGTTTTACTGTGCATGACATTTTAAATGTTCTGAATTGGATTGATGCTAACCATTGTTCTTCTTTTGTCAGACTCATTGAGCTCCTGATGACAGGCTTGTAGTTTTCATAAACTGGGCAACAAGCCATTTGGATAAACAAACAAACAAAGCTATGCAATGAAATATTAAAATATGCTGGCAACTAGCTCTTCCCTGTGATACGTTGCCTGAGCTAAGTGAAAACTTGAGGGGCATAAGCGAGGGAAATCAGACAGCTACTGCTCTTTTCTGCCTAAACTAGTAAAATGTTGCCGCACAGCATGTCTTCAGCTCGAGCCATTAACATGTAATGTTTGAGACTTTAGGGCAAAACGTAAGCTCACCCTGCTCTGTAGCCAACATTTTGGCTTCATATAATGACATCTGATGTTAAGCACCTGGCTGAAATGAATAGTGAAAATATTAAAAGGCTGGTTATGGCCAGGATAGAAGCAGTGGCAGAGTAAACCTTGGTGCTACCCTGGGCTCGGACTAAAGATGCATTTCTCCTAGCCTGCTGTGCCAAAGAGCAGGAAGTAAAAAACATTCCTCCTTTCCTCCTCCCCCTTTGTGTGGGCTGCTTTTGCTACTGGCGCCTAATATTTTCAGTATGCACAATAATGCATTGGACATGATAGCTAAGTGGTCAGAGATCCAGCTGGCAGCCCATAGCAAAGCTCGCCAAGCCAAATAAAAATAGAATGCCTGAATGAAGAAATCTATGTATTCTCTCTCTCTCTTTCAATTTCTGGATGCTACCCCATGTACGTGGATGACCTAGGCCTTGTCACACTCTGCTCATTCATTAACATTTTGTTGAATGCAAGGCATCCTTGATAGCATCACACTTAAGTTCTTAACTAAGACATAGTCACACCTCTTCAAGCCCTTGAAGTAATCGCATAAAACCATTCTGTTGTTGTTAAAGCTAATAAAAATATTTTTACTTCAAAGCATCTATGAGCAAAATTTTCAAAGGGGACTCAGCGTGGCTGCTAACTCACACCTGCGGTTTTGTGTATGCAATCATTTGCAGGAATAATGATAAAACTTTCATCGTTTTACTGCCTATTAGTGGCATGAATTGTTAGGCCCAATCCAGTTCCTGTTTTCTCACTGGCTGCAAGAAGAGCAGGATTTGACCCATGGGTGCAAAGTCAGTAGGTAGTTATTGATGGCCAGATCCTCAGCTGGTATAACTTGGCCTGTCTCCTTTGACTTCAGTGTAGCTACATTGATGTACAGCAGCTGAGGATCTTGCCCTGAAATTCTCTTTCTCTACACAAATTATTACAAACACAAAATTATAGATGCAAATGGTCCGAGTGTATTCCATTTAAAATACATGAGAGTGGATGCTGACAATTGAGAGCAATGGGGCGGCCAAGGCCTGTCAGCATGATGATGATAACGAGAGAATGCACAGTCAATCTGTGGAACTCTTTGCCAGGGGATGTTGTGAAGGTCAAAACTATAATGAGGTTCAAAAAAGAACTAGATAAATTCATGGAGAATAGGTCCATCAGTGGCTATTAGCCAGGATGGGTAGTGACGCAACACCATGCTCTGAGTGTTCCTAGCATCTGTTTGCCAAATGCTGGGAGTGGACGACAGGGGATGGATCGCTTGATGATTATCTGTTCTGTTCATTCCCTCTGAAACATCTGGCATTGGCCATTGTTGGAAGACTGGATACTGGTCTGACACAGTATGGCCGTTCTTATGAATGATGTGCTGATGAAGTGGGCTGTAGCCCACGAAAGCTTATGCTCTAATAAATTTGTTCGCTCTAACGTGCCACAAGTACTCCTGTTCTTTTTGCTGATACAGACTAACACGGCTGCTACTCTGAAACCTGAGGGTTAATATGTTTAGTCAGGAATGTGGCAATTCCCTGCGTTGGCATCAAGTCATACAAAAATCCAGCCATTTCAGAATTCATATGAGTCTCATTTCAAATGTGCTTATGATTTTTAGACACTATTAATGGCAGCCAATGTGGCAGTGCCCACATTAAGCATGACCCCCAATGCTATCTGGCCTGCCTCCCTCCATCCCTGCCTGGCAGTTAGACACCCCTTAGTCACTGCTATCCTCCTGCCATTCTGGCTTCCCTTCATCTGTATAGTCCCACAGGTTGCAGCTTGCTCTTTGATGGTGGGTATCAGAGTCTGTGTTGGACACTTGCGAGCACCAATAGCTGGTATGTATGCAGCTAAATCCCAAATAATTTGATTCTTCCTTTCTCCAGTTTTCAATCTGATTTCTTTTCCCTGTTCTTTAATGTCAGACTAGTGACTCCATCTTTCTGCAAGGTACAGAAAGCTGGAATGGAAATGTTCTGCACACTGTATAGTATGATGTATTTTATAAGACAGTTGGTTAGAGTCCCCATGTGATGACTCTTAACCTGAGATGATCATATCTGGCCAGAGCTGTAACTCTTTAGTCTCCTTTATGGTAAACATCACTTGTTCCTCGTGTGCTGGAGTTACTTGAATTACCTTTGTCTTTCTTCCTGGAGTGCAACAGGAAGCAATTTTAAGAACATGAGGCACTAAAATTAGAAATACTTCAATGACATTTTTGTGGTAGCCACATGCAGGGAATTCATTTTCCTACCTTGTTTAACCTTCACAATATCATAAAGTAGCTCTAAAGTCTTTTTGATGTCAAGATGAAATATATTTAAAATAATGTTTAGTTCCTGCACTTCATTAATCATGCAGCAAGTTACATTTCCAGTACTGTTATTTCTGAATTCATAAGGAAGCTGGGAGGAAGGAAAAAATGAACCAATACATAGCCCATATACTGTGAGACTGTCAGGAAATGCTGCAGGTAAATGATCTAAGATATCTACTAATACACAGCACTCTACTGTCTCTTATTCCATTCTTTTCCTTTATGCTACTCTGGCAAATGTTTCAACTTTTCCCACTGTGATAGAACAGTAGTTAGAATTACTTCATCAAGCTGGTTAGTGTCCATGGTACATTGTGCTGCCAATTCTTGCAAGTTTATGGTGAGTCTTGTGATAGCAGGTGTTTTTCCTAAAGCCCTGGTTCTTGGATTCATGTGAATAGTGGAGAATTTCCGCTGTATTTTGTCGCAAGTGCACCCTAAAATCTCAGTGACCAGAAGGTAAATAGGAAGAATTCAAATTGCATTTTATTTTTTTAATCTAATGATTTTTAAGTCAATCTCATGATTTGGGGAGGGGTCCTGCCTCATGATTTTTGAATGTTTGGATTTGGCAATACCAAATTATAAAAAATCTGGTAAAATGTAGCTCATTAATGTTAGGAAATCAAGACATTAGATCAGTTCTTTTCTCATTTACACAGGTGTAATTCCAGAATGACTCTAATGGCTTGTGTGCACTGGTGTGACAGAACCAGAATAGAAAGACATTGATTTTGTAGCAGTGATCCATGTCTTTGCCATCTAGACTATTGCAATGTGCTGTATATGGGGACGTAGCTTAACTCTTTTTAGAAATCTCAAGCTAGTGGAAAATACGGCTGTCTATTTATTAGGTGCTGTTTCATGCAGACAGCATGTCATGCTGGTACTTTGGGGTGTGCACTAGATTCCAGTTAGTTTCCAAACTGAGTTGATTCATAGATTTTAAGGTCAGATGGGACCCTTATGATAATCTAGTCTGATCTCTTCCACGACATAGAAAGGCTATAGAATTTCATCCAGTGGTTCCTGCACTGAACCTAATAACTTGTGTTTGAGCTGGAGCATCTGTTTTAGAAAGACCGGCAGTCTTGATTGAAAGACTCCAAGTGAGGGGGTTACAAACATTAGGTTTACCATGGAAGTTCCAAATGGTTTGGGATCCAGTTGCCTTAGAGACTCTCTCACTACCAGCCCCAAGTGAGATCAGCAGGAGTAGTGGAGCTAACAGAGCCCAGGTTTAAAAGAAAGGGAGCACTTGGTGGGGGTTTTCTCTAAAGAATCTTTCGTCTGGAATTCATGCCCTACGTGGTCCACCAGTGTCAGACTTTGTTGATCTTCAGGTCAAGGTGCCAGGCTTATCCATTTGCCCATGCTTTCTGAGTAGGCTTGGTAAGTAGGGGAGGCTACTCCTTTCTGTAGGTTGATTAGAGAGGCAATTTGTATTCTGGAAGATGAAATTAGTTTTGACAGGGATGGCTAGGTCTTCTGTGTTGGATATTTAACCTTTTGGTTCTATGTTTTGAATATGTACGAGTACCTACAACTCTGCCTAAATTTACATTGCCTCATCTCTGTAGTAACGGAGCATCTCCCACATATTGATGCATTTATTCACACAACAACCCTGTGAGGAAGGAAATTATTACCTCTCTTTCACAGATGGGGAATAAAGGTAGTGAGAAGATAATAGCTCGCATCACACATGAAATCTGTGGCAGAGCTGGGAATTGAATCCAGGTGTTCTGAGATCCAGTCCAGAACATTAGCCATAAGAGCATTCTTCCTGACTTTTAAACATATATGAGAAATACTGAGAATAGTGGGTTCCTCTAAAATGCTTTAATGAGTTTAATCTTTCTACTTGCCAGAATAATATTAATTATAGATTAGGGATCTGAGCCCATGGTCCTTACCAGGCAAAACTCCCATTGATTTTAGTAATGTAACAGGATAGAATAGAAAAACATTGACCATGAGCCAAATGTAAATGGTTAAATAATTATTGTAATTAAAACAATACAGGCTGTCTGATGTCTTTACTATCAATATGCTCTTTTCAGTATCAATGTGACCCATCTGCATACTCTGTGCTGACAATTCTAGGAGACAATTGGCCACATTCCCCTCTGTCACAGCTTTGCAACACACGTTGAGTTCAGTGGAATTGTGCAGATGTGACTGAGAGCAGATGTGACTGAGTGCACTGAAGATTCACATCCCAGCTTGCTGTGCACTAACTCACCATGTAGACAAGCCCTTAGGAACTCTCCAAAATCCCACCCATTGAAACCAAGCTTTTCAAATCTGAGTGCTTAAAATTAGGTTCCTAAACCCATATTTAGATGCCTAAATATAAGTGGCCTGATTTTTAGAATCACTGAGTACCAAAAATCCAACTGAAGTCAATGGGGTGTTCTTAGAAATATCAGATCATATGAGTGCTGAAATATGGATTTAGGAACCTCACATTAGGGACACAAATCTGTGTTTGGCTTGGTCCAAATCTGGAAAGTTTGGCTTGGTCCAGTAGAATCTTCAGGTAAAACGTCAAACTCTACTTTGCATCCTTCCAGACTTACAGGCCAAAACTCTTTCACGCATTCTTTGGAATAACATATTCCTTATATGTTCTGTCTAATCTTGTACACACTCCTGTGTCTCCAGTGTGTGACTGAACCTGTGAATTCTTAACAAATAAAGTCAACATATGAGACCATTAACAAACAAAAGAATTATATAAATTCATGGAGGATAGGTCCAATCAATGACTATTAGCCAAGATGGTCAGGGATACAACCCCATGCTCTGAGTGTTCCTAAACCTCTGACTGCCAGAAGTTGGGACTGGGTGACAGGGGATGGCTCACTCAATATTTGCCCTGTTCTATTCATGCCTTCTGAAGCATCTGGCACCCACCGCTTTTAGAAGACAGGATACTAGGCTAGATGGACCATTGGTCTGACCCAGAATGGCCATTCTTATGTTCTTACCATATTTTAAAGAGTGTCAGCATTCACTCATATGGGCACCTATTATTCACCCCTTGTTCAATAACCAGCACACATCTGGCCTGGTGTGAGCTTGAGCACTGACACATGACTGTAATTGTAGATGCTAAATATTATAGTGCTCAATACATTTTGTTTTCTATTATGCCAAGTTTATCCTATGAATTTCACTCCAAGGTGCCATAAAGAATTATTCTTCACTACTTGTTGATCCATAAATGTACCACAGAAAGAGTTTGTATCACAGCATATAACTATGGCAAGATATTTCACAGAGAAAATAAGTAATTTGATGGGTTGCTTAACACTCTGCAGTTGAGTAAATTGATAATCTATAGGAGTTCATTTACAGATTAATCCCAGAGATTATATGTAGTAATATGACAATTGCAGGGTCTAAATAGTGTCTTCTGAGATGCACTTTAAAGCTAAATTTAAAAAAAGTTGTAATCTACATTCCTGCATGAGGTGACTTTGCAGAAATTTTAGATGCTGCATAAAATATGTCCCCATCAGATTGGCTCTCACTGTGCTGTCTAACATCCCAAGGCAGAAAGGCCAACATTTTCAGGTATCTACATTTAGGCTTCTAAATCCACATTTAGGCTTTGTCTACCCTTGGGCCTTGTCTGGCTTTAAAAGATTTTCCACTTTATGCCAGCATAGTTAAAGTGGTAAAGCCACCTTACGGTGGCTGTAGTTAAACCAATATACAAGTGCTTATGTCAGCATGACTTATTCTGGTTTGGTGAAGCAAAATAAACTATACTGACATAAAGTGCCTTACTTGTATAACTATGTCTACACTAGGACTTTTACTGGTATAACACTGTTGTTAAAATAATTTTACCCCAAGAAACATAGTTATATTGGTAAAACTTAAGCGTAGACTAAGCAATAGGTACCTGAATAAATGCCCCTATTTTCACTCATGGGTATTTGGGTGATAAGTAAAAACCAGGCCATTTATTTAGGGCCTTTGGAACCCACCAGTAAAGTTCAGTAGGTAATTGTTACTCTCTGTGTCCAGGCCACAGAGGATGTGCATCATTACACCCCAGATATGGAGGGTGGCTCTTGAGCTCGGTTTGTGCACACTCATGTCTTTGGTTCCCTGGTTCAATCCCTGGTGTTGGACAAGTCAGTGGCCATCACACCTATGTGTGGATATAAGTGCTTAACTTTAGAAACACAAATCTGAACAACTGGACTTAGCCTTTTCTACAGTCACCAGCTCTGCCTGGGCCTTAAAGCCAGAGCTCCGTGGACCTTAACCTGGGTGTAAATTTGACCTCTGCACCCTCTGTGTTGCCTGACAACCCATGGCCCTGCAGGAGCTGATGTTGCCTCTCCCTTCCTTGGCTTGTGTAGTGGAACTAGGGAAAAAAATATCAAGGAGCACAAGTGGTGAAAGCAAAAAATACAAGACTAGAGGGGGCAGGGAAAGCTGCCATACACCCACCCACAGATCAGATCAACTCCCACTGTGCCATGGATTAGGGAAAGTGGTGGGTGGTTCTTTTTGCTCCCCTCAGCAGCCAGGGAAATTTCTGGAGTAGCTTGCTGCAGGATCAGCAGAGGATGGGGAGGTAGCTAACACCCCACCTGGGGACGTAGCATATGGTGACAGCAGACTGTTTGGCCCACAATCAGCAGAGGGGTAAATGGGAAGGACCACTGGATATGAGTCTGAGGAGAGGGACTGAACCAAAATTAATGGGCAGTTTGGTTAAGAGGGACATGTTAGGGAATGGGGAGTGGCATAAAGCCCGTCTGTGGCGACAGTGTTAAGCTATCATTAATTTAGGGTACGATTCATGAAGATACTTAAGTGCCTAAGACCCATTGTTAGGCGCCATTGTGATCCACAAAACTCATGCTCAGCTGCCACCTAAACCTTGTAGGTGCCTATGTTTCTGCCTCTAGTGCCTAGCTCTGGCCTAAACCCCAGAGTGATTCACAAACTGGTGAAGTCAGGCCTAAGTCATGTGTTGGGGCCCACCCGTGGGTGGGCTCAGAGGGTGCCTACTGGATCAGGCCTTTCAGGCAAGTTCATGCAAAGCAGCTGGTGGGGTGAGGCAGGAATAGGGCATCCTTTATAAGCTTTAGCCTAATGGACAGGGTATTCATCCCAGAGGTGAGAGACCCTCAGTTCAACCCCCATCCTCCTCCTGAGAGGGAGAAGAGATTTGAAGGAGCACTGAGCACCTCTCAGGTGAGTGCTCTAACCGTTGGACCATGGGACAGCCTGATGTAGGGTTCCCTCAATCCCTTCTGTTGATATTGTTCCACTTTAATTAAATGATGGTGTAACTGAACATTAATCAGGCCAGAGAGTGAACTCTATAGACCAATGCTACATCACTCACCTGAGAAGTACCCAAGTGCTGTTCAGATCACTTCTTCCTCTCAGGCAGTGTGAGTGTTGGGGGAATGGGGACCTGAACCTGGAGGCTCTTTGTGCTGTGTGAGTACCCTATGCACTAGGCTGAAGGTTACAAGGGAAGGCTTTTTTCTCCCTCTGCCCAGCTACTTTGTTTTGGGAACCGCAAGTGACTTAGGTGGCTGAACGCCTATCTTCCCTTGATTGGTGGAGCTCAGGTACAAATAGGCACCTCCTTGCAGCCTAGACTTAGGCATCTCTTATCAGTGGCTCCCATTGGCTAGCTAATGTGCTGGTTTTGTGGATTGCCATCTAAAGTGCCCAGCTCTCCCCATTCATTACCTAGGTACCTAACTGATACCATCCACTCAGAGCTTGTGGATTGTAGTGTTGTGCTGGTGATTGTCTAGGTGCCACAATGCCTTAGTGCCTTGTTGTCATATACCGAGGGGAACCCATTCCCTGCTAGGAACACTGCTGTTTCTCTCCTTTGTTGTTATTTCCTTGTATCCCTTTCTCTGTTTCTCTCCCTCTTCCTGTCATTGTCTCTCTCCTTTCTTTCGTATGCATCTTCTTCCCAGCTACAACTTGGAAATCTCACCTGTGAGCTTCACTCCCACCTCTTACTCAAGCCTATCTGGAGCATGAATGAAATAGTTAATGCTGACATTAAAAAAGTGATTGTGAGGCTTTAGAGTTAAAACCTCGCTAAAATGAATAGGGTAGAATTAGGGGGAGTTCACCTCTCTGAGACACTGTTTGAGTCTGTGAGCAGACTTAGGTAGCCATCATTGTATCAGTTCATACTCATTTCCTGTTAAGAAGGCTTTTCTTCACAACCACTGGAGCTTACTTTTATTTTGAATAAAAATTGAAATTCTGATGAATGTGTCATGTGTGCCACAAAAATACACCACATGGGTTAGATCTGAAAAGCAAGTAGGTGTTTGACACATCTAACCTAAAATGTTTTAACTCTCTGCATTAGATGCTAGATGCCCACCAGATTATGTGAATGTCCATAGGCAGAGGTGCAAGAACATAGGAAGCCATGCTGTTTTCAAGTGCACATGTCTGTAAACATTGACACAAATAAGCATTTGCAGCCTGAAAATATCTGGGCAAAAGTGGGTGCAGAGTGAGTGGATCTTCCAGTTGAATTGACCATTTGTATGTTTCAATGGCAATATTATGCAAGAAACTCTAATTTATGCTTGTTCATGTCATAGATTCTCTTTATGTGTTTTACCATGCTCCAATGATACCATCACTCCATGTTTCTCCTTTATGGGTTTCATGTAATATTATATTCATTATACTTTGTCTTTCTTTCAGGCTATCAAAGCATCATTCACTGATTCATCCTTTGTCTCATAGGGAAGAGTAGAAGGTATGAGGAAATGGAGTGAATAATGTACACCTGAACTTCAATGTAAAAAGTTAGTAACCCTGAAAAGAGAATTTATTGCTACTGATGCCATTAGAATGAATTCTGATTATTACAGTTAAAAAACATACTTTGTAAAGCCTCTTGGCAGACTTCAATAAAAAGCCACTACATAAATACAAGCCATTATTAATGTTACTGTTATTTCATTTGTTTATTTTATTTTGTATTTTATCCGGACTTTTTCTTTCAAATTCTGATATTTTGGTAGCAAAATATATGATTAAGCAGTATTATATATTCATACGAAGATCCTCTTGCCCATTAAATGATATGGCTTAGGGTGACCAGTCGGCAAGTGTGAAAAATCGGGACAAGGGGTGGGGAGTAATAGGGGCCTATATAAGACAAAGCCCCGAATATTAGGACTGTCTCTATAACATGTATGGATGATTTAGTTGGTGTTGGTCCTGCTTTCAGCAGGGGGTTGGACTAGATGACCTCCTGAGGTCTCTTCCAACCCTAATCTTCTATGATTCTATGAAAATCGGGACATCTGCTCACCCTAAATTGGCTTAGAGGCAAATATCTTACTTTCCTTTTGTGCCTAACTATTCTCAGATAGAAAAGGAGTACTTGTGGCACCTTAGAGACTACCAAATTTATTTGAGCATAAGCTTTCATGAGCTACAGCTCACTTCATCGGATGCATCCGAGTCTCTAAGGTGCCACAAGTCCTCCTTTCCTTTTTTGCGGATACAGACTAACAGGGCTGCTACCTGAAACCTATTCTCAGATATTATTTTTAAAAGCTTTTTGCAGCCCTACAGTCTAAATCGTTAAGAGTTTCAGTGACAGTAATTGATGGTGCAGCGCCACCTGCTGAGAAATGCGAAGTGTAAATAGTAACTCAATACAATAGCACCTCAGATTAGTAACACATGGGGGAACTGAGATTATTAGCAACTCTGAAATGTTTGTAACTCTGAACAAAACATTTTGGTTGTTCTTTTAAAAGTTTACAGCTGAACACTGACTTAATACAGCTTTGAAACTTTACCATACAGAAGAAAAAATGCTGTTTGTAACCATCTTATTTTAAATGAAACAAACACAGAAACAGTTTCTCTCTCTCTCGCTTCTAACTGTGTACTTCTGGCTCCAAATGAGGTGAGTGGTTGACCAGTCAGTTGGTAACTCTGGTGTTCCTCAGGCTGAGTTTCTACTGTATATACATTAAACAGAGAGCTGTCATAAAACTATGGTGATTGGATGTTGATCAATAACCTTAGTTCTAAATTGAGTAGCAAATTGAGATTCAAGTTTCTCTTTCAAAATTAACAACATTGCTGTGATAAAAAGACCAGTCAAAAATCCCCGTCCCTTGCTGGGAGTCAAAGCCACTTGTCTCATATAACTGATAGGTTCTTTTCAGAGGGATAATTTGCTGTTAAAAAGTAAGAACCTGCTCTATTCTTTACCTCTTTATGACAAAGCAACATAATTTTAGTGGAATTGTACACTTTTCTCATTCCAATCAAGTATGTTTAAATATTGAATTAAGAAAATGGAATAGTTCTGTTTGTTCAAGGGATTAACAATGTACAAAGATATGGACAGAACAGCAAATAATACACGTTCCTGTTCAGATGCAGTAAAAAGAATTGGCCAGTCCCTCAAGGGGGACAATGCATCGGATGAGCAAGACAGACATTTCATGAGAGGACCGTCTGCGAGATCTTTCTGGGAGGCGTCTGATGACTTCGTCCCGTGCAATACAATCTTGATTGTAAAAAGTATGTGGACAAAGTAGTCTCTCTCGCTGAGCCTTCCCAGGATCTCACATTCTGTGTTACGAGGTCACGAAGAATAGGAAATGTTTCCTTTATGTGTGACTGGCAAATCTGCCTCCTTCTGTTGTAACTTTTTAGAGCATCTCATTTGATAAAGACTTTTTTGTGAAATATCTGTAGTAATCGTTTAATAACAGACCTCAGGGAATGCCCTCCGGTCTGACCGGTGTTATAGGGAAAGGGGAACTATTTGATTAAGCCCCAGTAAAGAACATCATGTCTCATCCCTATGAATACAGTCTACGCTTACCCCATCTGCTACATATGCCTATGGTTTCCTGGTGAGAGGGTCTCATTCAGCTCTCAGTTAAAAAACGGGATCATCCTAGGGCTGTGAATAGGAGTTACTCCTGATTTACACCTTTGTAACTGAAAGC
Source organism: Natator depressus (assembly GCF_965152275.1). Lineage (NCBI taxonomy): Eukaryota > Metazoa > Chordata > Testudines > Cheloniidae > Natator > Natator depressus. The sequence continues at coordinate 112,459,952 of NC_134239.1, forward strand.
AGAATTTGGCCCCGGTGACATCTGACATCACAGCCCCCCTTTTAGCTCTACCGCTTTAAACAGTGGGCTTCACAAGCCTGTAGGGACCATTCAGAAAGGAAGTAGATTGCAAATCAATTTGCATTTGCCACATCCAGTTCCGAACCAAATTGTCCTCTAGTTTAAACTTGGACTCGTTGGCAGAGCAAGAACATCAACACCGCGATCGCCGCAGCCCACAGAGGAGAGTTGTGGTCTGGTTCTACGGGCAAAAGAGCTGTTTTAAAATACCGCATGACCTAAAGCCTCCTGCCAGGCTAGTTGGCACCATCTTAACATTCATTGTGTAATATAGAAGTGATTTTGACGTCAACCATTTTTTTCGTGGATACAGTTGTTAAAAAATAAAGGGGGAAGAGCAAAAGCTTCCCCCAAGCTCAATAAGAAGCTGGCTTTATTACCACGTCAAATTAGGAGGTGGTCTCTCTTTGGCCGTTGCTGACTGGATGCATGGGGAACGGAAAGTCCCTCTTTCATAACTATTGTAGTCTTGGGGCTACCTTGTGCCCTCGGTTACAGTCAGACTTGGGTACAGAGTAGGCACTGTTCATTTCTACCTGCTTGGTCACAACTACCCCTTAGAGAAAGTCACCTGGAGAATATTAGAACTGCCAAAATCTCCTCAGCTCCTGAAAGAGGCTCTTTACTGAATGAATCCCACTGAAGTAGGAGGGTGCATTGTACTGAGCTAATGTTTTTCTACAGGGCATGAAAAAGGGCGACGGAATATCCCAAGAGGGAGACGCCACTTTGCCTAGAATGTATTACATGAGCTCTCTCCCTAAGAGGCAGATAAGTACCTGCCGTCAAATTAATACCGTGATTTCCTTTTCTGCCCAGAGGTTAGCTGCCCGTCTATAGCAATACGGAGATAAAGGCAGATGTTTCCTGCGCCAGGGGCCACCTGTTTCCATCCCAGCTACAAGAAAAGGCACCTTCCGGCGGGGCTGTAGGTGCTCTGATGAATTCTCGCCTGGCCAGTCATGTAAACGCCCATGAATGTGAGGTGGGAAGCAGTAATTGATTGTTCCAACCATTCTGATCTGGTCGGATCGTTCCGGGTTACAGGGCCGAGCGCTGTGTCATTAAATGCTCCAGCTGACTCTGGGCAGCGGGAATCCCCCCGGGTCCTACAACCAAGCGCGAGGCAGCAGCTGTGGCCGCAGCGCTGGGACCTGTGGCGCTGGCCCAGGTGCTGAAAGATCACCAGGGCTGCTCCCAGCTCCAATTAGAGTAACTCTCTGCCCCCCGCCCCCGCTCACACGCACACTCTGACTCTCTCTTCCACAACAGGCCCACGCTCGCACTTCTTGACTCTCCCTTCCTCCCTGAGAAAATGAGATCAGATTAACAGGAACCCTTCCTGGAGATAAATATGAGAATCCTGTCCCATGCGCCTTAAATCCTGCCATGATCCCCTGAGCTGCGGATAATCTTTGCTGTTGGGATCTCTTGCGACGTGCGGAACCCAGCCCCAGTACAGGCAGCAAGGCAGAGGGTGTATCCAGATGTTTCAGGCACCGCAATAGTTCTGACCAGTGCCGCGCTTAGGTAAACCTATAGAAGTAACACAATTGAAATAAATGGACCTTCGGACAACACTGGAGAAACCCGTGGGATCTTTACCTCTTTTATTTCCCCCAGTTTCCTATGGGCTGATGCTCAAAAGCCATTTGGTCAGAGGTCATTTAACTGTTAATAAAACTCAGCCTCTTTAATGGTGGGCGCGGTGAGAGACAGAGACTAACACCGTTTGAGTAAGTAGCGTTTAGCTGCCCAAGCGTGAGAGGCATTCAGGCAAGCAAGTGAGGGTTAAACTGGCATGATTAGGGTGACAAGAAATTGAATGGAAGAGCGTGGATTACAAACTGTCTCTCTTTATGACTTGCAAATTAGAATGGAAATTAAAAAGCTCGAACACAGCGATCCCCACGCCTCCCTGACACGGCCAGCTGAGCAAAGGATGGCCCACAACTGTCTTACATTAGGAGATGTCAGTCTTTCCTAACCCTGACCTTCACCAGTTGTTTACAGTAGGAATTTCAATCGCTTTCCTAGTAGATCAGGGCTGGCGACGACATGGACTGAAGCAGGGACTTGCTTAGGAATCTACTTTGGCAAAACAAGATGTAGTGAGACTGGGGTTAGGGATCAATGCTGGATGCCAATTTTAAAAAGAGCCCCTTGAAACTGATAATTGAAAGAGACTCTCTTTGAAGTCATATGTACTGAAACCCTGAGAGAATTGATGGTCCAGGGGTTAGGGCACTAAAATGGGATTTGGGCAACCGGGCCACACACTCCCTGTGCGCCCTTGGGAAAATCACCTAGTCTCTCCGTTCCCCATCTGCAAAATGGGGATAATAGCACTGCCTTACCTCAAAGGAGGGGTGTGAGGTGCTCAGAAGGGGTCATAAAGGTATCTAAGATATTCAGAGGGGCCAGCTTTCATGATGGGTGTAAACTCTAACACGAGGATTGAATCCCATTCACAGCCATGAACGACTGGCTTGCAAACAGTAAGCTAAGGAGAGGAGCGGGAAAATGAGGTAACGGCCATATTTCCAAGTGGAAAGGGGAAGTGGGGAGGTTAACAGGCTAACCCCAGAATTAAATGAAAGGATAGAGCAGAATAACAGCATGCTTCTCTCCAGACTCGCTGACGGATAGTGGTGGTGGTGATGAGTAGTTTACTGTTAATATAATCCTTCACTTTTATTTTTATTTTTACATATTTTGTCAGTGCTAGAGATCCTTGGGTGACACCAGAAGAGATTTTTTTCCCTCCTGGGAGGCAGTTACAGAGAATTTCTTCAGGAGAACCCCCCAAGGAGCTCCTTCCGCCCCTACTGGAGTCAGGGAGAGCTTTGCCTCTGATTTCATCTGGCGCAGAATCCTGAGCCATGAGATTAAATCACCTCTCAGCCATTTTTGCCCTCACAGATTGTCCTCTTACATACAGTCCAGCCATTCTCCTTGAACGTCTTACTGCCAAAAAAGTCTGCCGCTTGAAACTTCAGAGCGTGCGTTATTGAAAATTAAAGACTAGCTAGTTCATCCTCTTACCGGCCTGTCTGCTACTATACGGTAGGCTATTTTAGGTATCTATGTGGAGTGGAGTTTTGGTGGGCTAGGTTCAAACATACCCTGAACAGTTAGGTTTTTGAAGCCCCCAGGAGGAGGAAGATGATATGGCAGGAAGGTTACAGTTGTGTACATGCATCGTAATGCCTGATACTAACTACAGATCACACTGCTGCTCGCGAGTGATTTCTGGCACAAGGGGTGGTACAAAAGCGCCAAATGCCTTCACAATCTTGTGACTTGCTCTGAGAGGAGTCCAAGCAACACGTGGTGTGGGAGTTTCTAGCTCTAGAAGTTGTGCATTGTCGTCTCAGATGTGGTGAGCTTCCCTCCCCCCCCTTCAGTGTCCCTGCAGGAACTTTATTTCTCTCAGGGCCTAACAACCGCTGAAGGCTTACTTTTTTGTCTCAGCAGTTGTAGCATTACAGGCCAATGTTTCTTTTAAAAATCGAGCATAGACTCGAGGACAAGCTAAAAAAGCAGACAGATTGTGAGATTCAGACTTACTGGCTCTTTTCTTACACGCCAGGAAAGCTGCAGTCCCTCGTTATTAAACAAAACATTTATAAACAGTGGAAACAAGCAATGAGAACTGACTGGCCTGTTCTAGATTCCAGCCACTGGGAAAAAACCAACAAAGCAGTAGTTTACTGATGAGGAGACATCAGAGACATTACATCCTGGATCAATAGCTCTTGCTCCATTACACTGCGCCTGTGTATTATATAGATGTTTGTGGTGGTGCGTGCATGTTTGGGCTATATTTGATTAGAGAGAGAGAGAGCGATTAAAATACTGGAGGATAATCTGCTCTAGGAATATATGTTAAATTTTCTGGTTCTGTTGTAGTCGTTAGTAATACTGCCATATGTCACCGATAAATTGAAGCCTATGGTGGCTATAAAATTCTATTCGACCATTGAATTTTGGGATCATTTTGGTATGCTTAGAAAGAAGAGTTGCCTGCATCCTAAGGCAGTGCTTCCAACCTGCTCCGCTTCCTGTAACTTCCATTTCAGTATCTGTTTTTGTATTTTTCACTCCATGCATCTGATGAAGTGGGTTCTAGCCCACGAAAGCTTATGCCCAAATAAATTTGTTAGTCTCTAAGGTGCCACAAGGACTCCTGGTTATTTTTAAGGGATTTGTTGAGTTGTTTTCCTAATTGTGCTTTATTTAACTATGTATGAGCTATAAGTGTCTAGGACTAGTCTTGTTTTGCTTTCCTTTCTTTCCACTTGCTCTGATGTCCTTTTGAATAGCATGGGAACAAGATCAAAGGATACTTTTAGCACCTCCATCCGCCCCATGCAGCATTTGCTACAGGGAAAAGGGTGATTCATTTTAAAAACTCTAACAGAGAGAGAGAGACAGAACATTCCCTCTGATTGAAAACAAACAAACAAAAACAAACCCCGCAAACACCCTACGTGAACTTTAAAGTGAGCCCTATTATCACGTTATTTAAAGGTCTGATAGTGTCAGGTATCATACCGGAGAAAAATATTATGTCTGACAAAATGCTTATATTTTCCTGTGGTATTAATGAGAAACTTGCCCTGGGCTATTTCCCCATCTCAGAGGGCAGCAGATGCGGAAAGTCCTTAGGGATCAGATCTTTGAAATTTCATCAGCATTCATGGGTGACCTAGCCTTTTGAAGCACAATGATAGACATGATAAATCATCTTTACAACGAATTCTAATTATCCTTTATGTGGCCTGGGTGCCTCTTGAAAAGCAGAAATCTAACACTTTTCCTTCATTGCTTCCAGATTTCTATGTGGGTGTCAAACGTGGTTTGTTCTCCTCCTTTCCCTCTGTGGATTGTATGAGTCCCAAACCGGTAAGTGTGCAGGAGTCAAACTACTCTATTAAGTTACACGATTGCCTGTATTGAACTAAATTTAATTCTCTCCCCACTCCCAATGAAATTACGTGGCGCGGTGTAAAATAAGATTAGAAGTATACCATTATAGCAATTAATACTATAATGCCTCCATGATTAGTGTGCTACATTGAATTTCATGGATTTTTGCTCACTGTTGGCTAGATTTCCCTTGGGTCCTCTAGGCCAAACCATTGTATTCTTAGTAAATTAAATGTGAAATCACAGCGATATACTTTAAAAAATCCACTATAACCTGTATATCATATTAATAAATAAATCCAATATAATCTGTATGGCATAACATTATAGCCCTATATGATCGGGGGGCGGGGTGCCTTTTCTATAAGGACCACTGTTAGGTTATGGAAGTCCTGGGTGTCATGTGCCATAAATGGCTTGCTGGGTTTATAAGGAAAGTGTGTGCTCAGTGAATGGACCTTACAGCCATTTAGCGAGAGACAGCACTTTGCAAGGCCAGCCTTTCAGATCCCCTGTGGTGCAGTGCTGGTGGGGGGGGGGGGTGGCAGGCGCTGCCCGGCTGGGATGGGGGCTCTCTGTGCCCCGAGATTCCAGCGCTGCCCACCCATATGTGCCGAGCAGAGGAGACCCCAAGGGGGCTGCCCTGAGAGGAGCGCGGCTGGAGAACAGGCTGATGGGGACGCACAGTGCGGAGAACAGTCAAAGCGCCACGTGCCCAGCGCAGCATTTTGTATCCAAGGGCCGGTCCAGATTCTTTCTACCGACCGGCTCTGGCTCCAGCGGGCCTTGGATCGGGCCACGGCTGCCTTGTGTTTTGCCAGAGCTCTCTGGCACCCCAGTTCTTGTAGCAGGGACACGTTGCTGGAGGGTCATTTTGCACGCGCCCTTCCGGACAGCGCCTCGCCCGGCCCAGCAGCGCAGCGCCCGCCTCCCGGGGATGGAGCTGGATTGCAGCCAAGCTACATAGCCTAGGGGGCGGGGCGGCGGAGCAGAGCCCCAGCCGGCGGCCTTGCCCGCCGAAGCATAACGGGGGCACAAAGCGGAGGGAATGGCAAGGATGGGCCAGGCCTGTTCCTGCTACACACCGGAGTCACGGACTGGGGGTGTGGGGGTCCCGCACATAGGGTCCCATGCTGCTCTCTCCTACTGATGCGGCCACCTCTTAGGTGTCACCTGTGTAACGCGGGCACCCGCCTCTAGCGTTGTGCAGGGGCTCTGGGGCCCTGCATCCGTGCGAAGGTGCCAGGGAATGTCACGCCCCCCGCCCCAGCTGGGCGAGTGCTGGGCTTTCTGCGCCATCCAGACTCTCTTGCGCGTCCCCTCTCCGCGCGGCGTTTGATCCAGAACTATTCACAATGCGGGGCCCGCGCACCTGTGGGAAAGGGGGGCTGGGCTTCTGGCCCTATAAACCACACCGTGGTAACTGGGGTCACGTGGGGGTGCTCCCACTCCTCCATTCCACCGGGACCAGGGGCTTCCCGGGCTCCAATAGTCTTGCAGACGGAGCGGAGTTTACCCGAGGTTGCAAAACTTGAAAGGCGCCAGCGCAGTGGCAAGGTGCTAATCGGTGGGAAACAGCGTCTGCGGGGCTCTGCTTTGGCTACAGAGCTGGAGGGGAGAATTCCTCTGTTCTGTTCCCTTCTAACACTTGCCAGCCCGCAGATGCTCTCCCCCTCCGCCCCCCGGAGTGCCTTTAAAGAGGAGCATGTTTGAAGTGGCCCGGCCCCTGATGGAAATGGGGTTATTGCCGAGGTACGGTAATGGCTGTCTGGTTATCTGCAGCCAGGACTCTGTGGCGAGGAGATAAGATGGTTATTAAGAGACCCGTTTTAATGCTCGGGGATCGCTTTCAGAGCGCCCAAGAAAAATGGACTTTATCTAGTCTATTATTATATACAATCGCGCCGCTGATGTTTCTCTTCAGTTTAGAGCCCATGAATAAAAGCTAATAACTTTCCCTTCTGCCTGTTTATCGCCTGGACACCTGGGGGATTTTTCACTTTGTCAGAGCTTATTAAAGGGAGACTTTTAGGGGTTAGAGCTGGGGGTATTGGGGCTCTCGCCTCCTCAGGGCTCACTTAATACCTGCCATTAATTACTGATGTCGCACACAGGACTTTCAGAGAGCGGCTGGCTAAGCCAAGCCTGGGAGAAGGGCTCATGGTTACTGCGGGTGTAGGGATGGGGGTGGAATTAATTCCTGCTGGGGCTGAGGTTTTCGCTGGCAAAGGGGGTGAGGCTGAACTCCGGTAGGATTGAAGACATGGGGGACTGAGCAGTGGGAGGGAAGCGCATTGCAGGTGGGACTCAGGACATGGAGGGTGAGTCTACACTGCACTGTTAGCCCATAACTGGAACTCATGTTCAAGCCTACCCCCCCCCTTCTGTCTACACACAGGACCTCACAGGGTGGAGGGTCTGAGCCTAGGTCCCAGGGCTCAAACCCTATCGCTTTGCACTATCTATACTTTGCAGCCCCGCTGGACTCATGCTCTGGGAGTCCCCCAAAAGCACTTCACAATCCCACAGGCTGACTTTCTTTGTCCTATGGACAGTCAAGTTTTCCCACACTGCACCATGAACGAAGGGCTAGAAGGCCACATTTTGGAAGGGCGCTAGGAAGTCTGGGGTCTGGGTGGTTGGACTTGGGCCTGAAGAATGTAGTATAGATGCTGGAGCCACAGGTTGTGACCTAGGATTCAACAATGGATTGCAAATGAGTGTAGCCTACCTTAACAAACTCAGGCGCTGCTAACTTTAGTTCTGCTAACTCCGGGCTTACATTGCAGTGTAGACATACCTGGAGAGGCCGTTGGAAGGAGACCTAGGGTGAAATCCTGGCCCTTTTGAAGTCAACAGCATAACTCCCATTGACTTCAATAGGGCTAGGAATTCATCTCTGTTTCCCTGTGGCAGTGAGGACATGGGGATTGTGGTTATGGCAGTAGCCAAGGGACAGGGGCATGACTCTGGATGGAGGGTATGGGGCACTGGAGTAGTAGAACTTTGGAAAATTCACTACCCTGCCCCCTAATAAATGTCCAGCAACATTTGTTACCCTTTCAGGGGGTTTAAACTTCCTCCTTCTGCCCTCAATTTACTTAGATTGTAAGATCTTTGGGAGCAGGGACTGTCTCTTTATTTGAGTGTACAGTACCTAATACAGTTGGGGCTGGGACCTCTAGGTGCTGAGCAATACCAACAATTATAATGTTTATTTATTTATTTCACCGTTCTGATGAAATTGCTTCTCTCTCTTCCCCCCTGGAAAACTAGCAATATTGCCCATGCTCATGTTCCCAACAGCAACCTCATCTTCCTTGGGGAATGGGCCCATGTTTCCTTCCAGACATTTCCCACCAAAACGGGCCCCTGAAAGCATTTGTAAGGAGAGCCAAGGAACCTTGACTGGTGAGATGTTTGGAATTTCAGGAGTATTTCACAGGGAGAAGCGACCTGAGCCTGGTGGGACTGAGGACCTGGGGGGATAGGATGGGCTTGGCAGGGGGCTGATTCTGGGTGAAATTGTGGAGGTTGAGAGAGAGGCTAGACTTGGCCTAAGGGCAAGGGATTGATTCTGGGTGGGAGGACTGAGGACGTGTTCTGGGCTGGAGGGGGGGCTTAAGGCTCTGACTCCTGGAGGACTGGCTTGGAATTAATAGTTTCGGAGCCCATTGAACCACCTCAGTGCAACTCTGGACTCAAACATCTCCCTGAGGAGGAGAGGCGATAGGAAACCCCACATGGTGGGTTTTTCCTTTCCCCAGACACGTTTGACTATTTTGTCCTCATTCAAATTTCCATCCAGCGCCTGCTTCTGGATCCCAGATTCCATAGCCATTATACAAGCCGCTGCATTCATTGGCTGCTGCTGTCTAAAACAGTGATTTTCAAGCTATGGTCTGTGGGGGTCCGCAGACTATGTCTAAGATTCCCAAAGGCGCCCCCCATTCGAAATATTTTAGGGTTCCACAAATGGAAAAAAAGTTTGAAAACCATTGGTCTAAAATATATGCTTTTTAATCAGCTGGAAGCCTGAAATGGGAGACCCCGTATATTTTGGGGGTAACCAAGAGCCAGGATGCTTTTTAGTGCCATTTCCTTTGGCAAAACTTTTGTTTATACTAGCAATTGATTAAACCCGGCAGGACCCAGGGTAGATCCGGTGTCCTATGGCTTGGCAGATGTGTGAGCTCTTACACAAGGAATCACTTTAGGCAGGCGCAGCTCAGTGTAAACTGGGCATCACTGGACTGGAGACTGGCTTCCAGCATTCATAGGAAGGTGTCAAGAGTGTAATTTTGGGGGGGGGGGGAAGAGAAAAGCAGAGTGGTGACAGTTTGGATCCCTTACGGAATCCCGCCTCTGCGAAGGCGTGAATCTCGGGACTGCGCTGCTGCTCCTAAGTACTAGAAATTAAAGGCGCGTAGACAAGGCTGAGCTCGGCGACTGTGGGCCCCCTACAGAGCCGGGCTGCATAGCTTATTCTGCTCACTTGCGCCGGAGACACGCCGAAGCGGGGACAACGCTTTGGGAGTAGTTTGCTTAGGGGGAGAAGTACAGGGAAGGGGATTAATGCGCTGCCTAGCGCCCCTGCCCCCTTGGCCGCTCGCTCTCGCCGCCGCGCGCCGGGGCGCTGCCTGTCCGCCCGTCACCGCAGGCTGATGTCACCGTGGCTGCGAGCCCCGGCGGGGTTGGCTCGGGCAAGGCGTGGAGGGGGCGCGGGGCTCCTGCAGCCCCAGGCAGCGGCGGCAGCAGCCCGCGCCGCTCCGGCAGGCAGGGAAGCTAGGCTGGTTCTGGGTGAGACCCACCCCGCCCGCAATTAGCCTCGCTTTTTATACGGCGCCCGTGTAGGCAGGGCACCCAGGCAGCCGTGCCAAGGCAGCGCTAGGCCTGCCTCCCTCCCTCCTCCCTTCCCTCCCTGCAGGCGACTTTTCAGGAGGAAGCCACCAAATGCAAAAGCTCTGCCTCCAACTTTCCTCGTTAGCAGCAAAGCCGGGGGGTGGCGGTGCGGGGAGCTGCGGGGAGCACCCTGGCTGCACCCCGGGAGCCAGATTTAGGGGCGGGCGGGGGGAGCCTGCAGGGTTTCCACGTGTCCTCTGGGTCTGCTGGACAGGGCTTCCGAGAGCCAGAGAGGCCGAGGGGGGATGCATCTGCCACCGCTTGCCACTGAAGTCGCTCTGAAGGCAGCAGGCACGCGTCTGTGGCGGAGGAGAGGCGCTCGCCCCTTCAGCCCAGCCATTAGAGACCCGTTCCTCGCCCCCGATGAGGAGCGGAGCCAGCTGCTTGTGTGTCTCGGGCTCTCTGGTTAATAACAAGCTTTTAGGGGAGCGGTAGCCCCGGCTGGAAAGTATTTCCTCAGGCGTTTCCCTTCATCCCTTGCTAACTGTCATCACAGACTTCACAGGCAGCCCTGCCTTCCTGGCACTCCCCCGGAGAAATCACCAGTGCATGGGGGAGGCAGGAGAGAGGCGCTCTGGGTCAACGGCAAGGGCATCCTCAGACGAGCCCGATGCGGGCTGGGCGCTGATGGCCGGCAGGAGCGAAGCAGGGGACAGAGGGGAAGAGGCTGCGGCTCTGATGGGACGCTGAGCGGAGCTGCTGCTGCTCGCCCGCGGGAGGAGCCCAGCAGACCAGGTGCGCTAGAGGGGGAAATAAAAAGGAGCGAGAGATATTGGTGGGTTTGCTGCCTGGCTACTGGCTCCCTAACCCCCAGCCCTGCGCAGCCTGCCAGTATGAAGGAGTAACTCGCACCCAGCGTGGTTCTTGGCCATCGCTCAGGGAGCCGGATATTTCAAACCAAACGATGGCTTTTCAAAAATCACCCGATCCCTCCAACGCCACCAGGAAAAACCCCAGCCTGCTGGAGATAGGCGCTCTCTGCCTGGACTCGGACATCATCTTCGGCTTCACCAGCCACCTGCTGCGGAGGAAAGGCAAGGTAAGAGAGACCACCGCGGCTGGGGGTTGTTGGGACAGGAAAGCGCTCGGGGCCAGGGGCAGCAGTGGGCGAGTTGGGTTTGGCTGCAAGCACCGATTTCCGCCCCGTTGTAGACCGAAGCTAAAAGAAAACTTGGTAGGGTTTAAGTGTCTCCTAGTTCCTACGTATAAAGTAAATTCCGAAACGTGCAACGAGCCCACGTGCAGTTTCAGCACCACGAACAGTCCAGGCTGCACAATAAAAGACCAGCAATTAAATCCGGGAAAGACACCACTGCTTAGAAACACCCTTCCCAGGGCTCCTCTATGTCCGTCTCAATGGTAAACGCGCGGAATACAGCAAAGCCACTGAATGATCCTTTCTGAAAGGGATCCGGGCGGCTCCCTCGGATCACCTTGCGTAAAGCGTGGAGCGGTTGGCTTCAATCTACAGGAAACCTTCGAAATGGGGGTGTCTTAGAAATACCTGTGTCTATCCAAGGTGTTTTTAAAAAAGCGCCTGATTAGTTCTAGCAGCATGACTCGCAGCACAGAACCGGAGCTGGAACCAGGGCCCACCCCCCCTTTCCGCTGCAATCCAGCCCGACAGTGTGAGTCGAAGGAGGCTTTTGCAGCCATTACTCAGTCTCATGAAATATTTAAGCAAGTTACTGAAGACCTGCAGAGCGCATTGAGTAGACACGATAAGGAGACCGGGCACATCACTCAGAATCATGCGTGTGTCTTTGTCTCCTCTGCCCCCAGGTTAATGCCAGGGACAAGGTACTAATGAAGCGTTCCCAGCTGTGCACAGTGCAGTGCCCCGGCAGCAGGGCAGCTAAAGGTTCGCAAGGGCGGGCTGCTTGGGGGCCAAAGGCATTGAAGTTTGCCATGGGCATCCCTGAGGCGGTGAGTGGCCAGGTGGGCTAGTTACAGTGGAGGGTCTCCGGCCAGGATCTTTAACGGCTGCTGTAAATTAGGCCTGGAGTGTCACATTTTCCGATTTCACCAGCCTCCCCTGATGGTTGCATTGTTTGGCGTGTGCGCGCTTGTGATTTGCGCGCATAAACTCCGCGGGGGACCTCGCCTGCAGCAGGAGGTGATGGGGAATGGCGGTCATCAGAGGCACATGGAGGGATGCTGGGCTCCCACGGGGAACAAGAGTTTGCAGAGCTGCTTAGTGCACGCGTGAGCCAGCTGGGGCGCCGGAGCTCGCAGGGGAACCGCTGCCGCCCGAGAGAGTCTGGGGAGGTGGCGCATCAAGCGGAGCGTAAGGGAGCTAGCGCGCAGTTGACAGAGTTCAGAGCCATTAAGCGTGCATTTAATAGCTTTCATTACGGATTAAGCGTCTGGGATAAGTCTGCCTGGTAAAGGCAGTCTCCCTGATGAGGCGACACGCATTGTAGCGCACCCTGATCATTGCTTGAGCGCCTGAAAATGCAGGTGCAAATCTGCGGGAGCTAAAGAGCGATTAAAGTTACGCGGCCAAAGAGACTTTCCATTTAAAGACCTTTTATCGGCAGCCCGCATTTCGGGCTGTGGCTCTTCACTCACCTGTGTCCAAAGGTGAGCTGCAAGAGGCGCAGCGCGTTATTATTATAACCCATACTGAGTCAAACACAAATCGCGCGAGTGTAATGCTGGTACATATCGTTGTCCTGTATTTAATGGGGATTATGTGTGCGCAGAGGGGAACCAAAAGTTTCCAACCTGCCTGCCCAAAGTCAAATGCACGCATGCGAGGCAGTCTAGCGGCTCTGCAATGAGGCACAATAAAGAAACCACTTGTGGCTGTGTGTTTCCGGAGCGAACCCCCTCCGCCCCTTCTAAGTGGGTCTGGGGATCGCAGAGTGAGAGCGTGTAGACTGAATTCGCGGGGGACCTGTGCAAGCACATGGCCAAGTCTCTGCCACCGAAGTGCGGAGTAGCACGGGGCCAGCAGATGGCGCTCCAATCACAGGGACCGCTCTTAGCCTGCAACCGGAGACCAGAGTATATTGCCCCAGCTCTCGCGGTTGCTTCATTCAGCTACTTATGCACTGGCAGGGCTCAGACTATCCGGTGCGAGAGCAGTAGCTGGACAGGGCAAGCAGGTCTCAGACACATAAATAGCAAAGACCCAAGCCACGCAACTACCCTGCCTGCGAGAGTGAAGTGTGAAGCCACTGCCCGTCACACTCTTGCAGGTGTAAAACGCATCCAGATCCACTCCGCGGGTCAGAACAGAACCGGCGGGATGCTTGTTGTCCGGGGGGGGGGGGGGAGCGTAGCAATCAGGGGCAAGGAAGGGTTCCACCCGTCTGTCTGCCTGCAACAGAAGTGCTAAGGACAGGAGGCGGAACGGCAGCCGGGGAGACAATTAGCTGCGGAACGGGGATTTCTCCACCTGTCGGGTCAGTTGTCACATGCACATTCCTAAAGAGCTGATGGGAACGGGCGGAACGGTACACAGACTCCAGCATGTGTGTGTGTGTGTGAGAGAGGGGGCGAGAGCGCGGAGAGTCACCTGTGCAAGGTGCGCGAGGCTCTCAAACGCCACCCGAGTACACGTGGCTGGGGCCAGACACCGAGCTGCATCGGGAGAGATTCCTCGAGCGAGCGAGCTCTCCAGGCACGTGGCATAAAACAAACGGCGAGAGGAACTCAAAGGACGAGCTGTGCCTCCTTTCTTGCTAGTTTGAAGTGCAGAGCCCAGGGTTCAATCCCATTTCCTTCGCAGGCACCCTTCCCCCCTCCCATGATGTAGCAGTTTAAAAGCCTGATCGTGAGAGTTGTTTGGAAAGTTTGGCTCGGGCTGCCCCATGCACACTCCCAAAAAGCAACCCCCTTGTCACTGTTGGGGAAGTTTTTATTTGAAGGGACTCGCGTGGCAGGCACCCCACGCACGCTCCGGAGAGTTTGGAGCCGAACGGAGCCTGCAGGGTCAGTGTGGCAAAGAAACGCTCAGACTGTAGCGGCTCCCACCTCGTTCACCCCACCCCACGCGGAGCCCCTCCTCCCCTCGGAGCAGTTTTTCCTAACGCGCTCCAGTGCGCTCGGTCCCTTTCTGCCCCGAGGTGGGGAGCTCACTTCTCCTCCGCCTTCTCCTCCCGCCTGCTCCGCCCGCTGGCTCAGTCCGGGGCTTCTCTCGCGAACTTGCAACCCAAACTTTACTCCTTTGAGTTCCAACAACATGGGAGGAAATATTACGTAGCTCCAGGCCGCCGCCCGCCGCAGCAGCCGCCCTTGCAAGTGGAAACCAAGGAGCCGGACTTTGCAGCCCCCGGTCCCTGGACTTGGCAATGGGCAGGAAGGTCTTTCAGGACAGCTCGGGACTGCGCAGCCCAGTGTAGCTGCAAAGAGCTGGGATCTGGGCGAGCGGGTGGGTCAGGGTCCAGGTGACAAAAACGTGCCTGGTCCGGAACCATGATCCGGGCTGCAGAGAATCCAGGGGGGAGAAGGTGTCTGGGCTCGGAACACCGGGCTGCGGGGGTAAGTTGGGACGGAACTTTTCAGGGAAGGTTAATGGAGCCTGGTGCAGAGCGCGAGAGCTTTCACCCCTGCCCTGCGCGCGCGGATCCCCCGGGTGCTCGGAGTTTGTTGCTCCTGTAGTTGGCCGCGCGCTTGGGAGGCACGAGGGGACTTTGCACGGGAGGCTGTGCGAGCAGCGTGCGCGGGAGCCGGTCAGTGCACCCGGCCGAGGGTTACAGAGTTGACTTTTTGCACCGGTCCGGCCCGGAGGCTGCTCTTTGCAGGGTTCCCCTCCCAGGCGCAGGGGCCCCTCTTTGCAGGCTGCCCCAGATAACGGGAGCTGCTGGCTCCTTGCACCGTCCTGAGTCGTTCTCTCTTTGCAGATCGCGGAGGGAAGCTCTGGGCGAGAGCCGGCCCCGCTGTCTCTGGAGCTCGCCCCTAGGAAGAGGCTGCCGCCTGCCGCCGATGAGGACCGTTGCGGCAGCCGCCCCGCTCCGGAGGGAGCTGGGGCCGTCTCGCTGGCCGAGCTGGGGCACTTCGAGAGAACCGGGAAAGGAGGGTGGTGCAAGAACTGCCAGGTCAAACTGGCCGAACTCAAGAAGCAAGCCGTGAAACTGGCCGCCAGCAGCAGCCCAGCTAACTCCCTGCCGGTAAGCCAGGTCCTTGCCCCCTGCCCGGGCACAGACTCGCGCGGAATGGGGTTGCGCAATCGCATCTGGAGCACACACAGCTGGAGAGCTGTGGGGCCCTTACCTAGAACTCTACACTGTGGCCACCCAGTACCTGGCTACAGCTAGATCTTTGTATACTACGCAAATCTGCGTGACGAGGGCTGTCTAACACATAGCATGTGTAGAGCTGTGCACCCAAGGTTCCTGGTACCTGTCTAGAGCTCAGCATCTGCAACTCAGTGCTCCTGCTATCTAGCTTTCTGCATAGTACTTTTCTGGGTCTCTGCGCTGTTTTAGAGTAATAGATCTAGTTGCTATGCTGCAGAGCTAGATCTCTGCATAGTAAATACCTGTGTCTATACATAGTGCAAGTCTAGATCTTTGCATAGTGCTGATCCAGAGCTGCAAGGGGAGTAGAGGGGGCAAAAAAACCTAACTAGTTTTAAGACTGAGCTTGATAAGTATATGGAACGGATGGTATGGTAGGATTGCTTTACAGTGGCATGTGGCCCATCTGTGACTGCTAGTGGCAAATATCCCTAACAGCTGGAGATGAGACACTAGATGGAGAAGGCTCTGAGTTACTACAATGAATTCTTTCTCAGCTGTCAGGCTGGTGGGTCTAATATATTTGGGGTCAGGAAGGAATTTCCCCTCAGGTCAGATTGGCAGAGACCCTGCAGGTTTTCACCTTCCTCTGCTGTGTGGGGCACTGGTCACTTGCTGATTTAAACTAGAGTAAATGGTGGATTCTCTGTAACTTGAAGTCTGTAAATCATGATTTGAGGACTTCAATAACTCACCTGGAGGTTATGGGTGTATTACAGGAGTGTATGTGGGGGGGAGGAGGTTCTGTGTTCTGCAATGTGCAGGAGGTCAGACTAGATCACAGTGTTCCCTACTGGCCTCAAAGTCTATAAGTCTATGAGTACAGATCTAGGGCTCTGTATAGTATACATCTAGATCACTCTATGTCTGTACTATTTAGCATGTGACTTGAGTCTAACATGAGTGATTTCAGTACTAAAAATGGTTAACATTTCAAAGACTTCAGATTTCAAACTCTTCTTTAGCACAATGAAATTGCAGCCATTGCAAACTCACCCAGTACATACAAATAGCTGATTGCCAACATTACTTTTTGCTGACAGTGTGAGCTGGAAAGTAGATTAAACATTGTGTGGCATGCAGTCAGGAACACACACTGTGTCAGAGATCAAAGTCAGTCCAGACTGTGCAGTCTTTCCTCACACTAAGAACATGAAGTGCCAAAAGTGCCCTTTGTCAAACTTGGTAGAAGTTGGTGTAAGTGGCCTGTGTCTCAGAGCCCCAGTCACATAGTTCTGGAGATAGTCTGAGCTGAAACGGCAACTGTGCTTTACAGGACGTTAATTTGTTCTATTGCAAGATCACTAACAATTGGCAGTAGCACTAAAGTGGCACTAACAATTGCTCATTTCACGCAGGCCATAAAATGCTACCGAACGTTAAACTATGATGTTCCCGATGTGTCTACATATTTCATTAACATAATTTGGAAAGAAAGTTTATGAAGGATGGTTTTGCTGGGCCCTGAATGTCTGGATGCTTGAATACACATCTCTGCTTGGTGGGTTGACTCCTGTTCTTAATCTCACAAGGGCAAATCTTGGTCACATCATATTCTCATGCATTTATGCCTTCTACTAGACATTGATGAATATCTGATAATGAATGAGTGTATAATGCATGAGTGTTCTGGGGCTTTCATTTGCCATATGCATTGCTTTACCTATGGGTAGTGTGTTTATCTGCACAGTCGTCTTCTTCCTCTGTGTATATGATATGCATATGTTAGTTGCATTATATTATTAATATGTTCTTCTAGCAAAAGTATGTGAAACATCACTCTTAAAAGCTATTATAAGTAAAAAGCATATACAATCATGACTAGACACATTAACAGATCACAAAGATTAGGTAGTGGGACAACATAGAACAGAAAACCCTAGTAGTTCATTTACAAGGCAGACAAAATGTGTATTACATTTTTGATAGCATTGGAAGTAACATTGTTTTCCAAACAATGCTTATCTGGATGTTTGCAAGAAGGAGGGGAGAGGTCTGCAGAGGAAGCCAAACCCTCTTGACCTTCATTTTCATTCAAAGAGTTCCTGTATGATCTGCAGAATTCCCATTGAATCTAAATATAGTTTTGTTTGGAGGTGCATTGTACTGTAGTGTCAGTATGCAAAGCTCAGATTATAGTACCTTCGGGCTTGATCTAAAGCCCTGTGAAATCAATAGGAGTCTTTCCATTGACTTCAGTGGGCTTTGGATCAAGTCCTTATTTCTTTAGTGTAAAATGTCATGTGCTTTATCTCAACTGAAGGCAGCACTATTGGACCTCCTGTTGTCTGGATCCCCATGAATGGTGAATAGAAGTTTAATTTCCTATTGTTAAGTGTATGTGATATACTGGCTTTAACCGAAGCATACAATGCCTGAATCCTTATTATTCTTATAGGAGTTTCTGCCTTTATTGGAAAGTAATGGGTTCCTATCTTTAGATAGAAAAGTAAATGGATCTTTGTCATGGGAAAAAATACATATGCTGGAAAGTCAATGGGTCTTGCCCAGGTGTTCAGGTGAAGAGACCTGTCTCCAAAGGCCTGTTTGTGTGGTCTCATTTGTGTAAGTCTCCGGGGAACCTCCCTGATAAGTACTTGATGATGGGTAAATTAATCCCCCTTTTCTTCAGGGTTCAAAGCATGCACAGGAAAGTAATAATTTAATAGCTGTCGCAGTGTTAAAACCTTGACAAACTTGTTCTTAGAGTAATAGATACAAAGAGTGGTTAGTTTATTGAGTAGAGTATGATAATCTCAAAGAGCTGAAGCTGTAGCGTAAAAGGATATTTAATGGTTGAAACTGTATTTTCAAATGCCCACAATACATTTAGTTCAGCAAATAAACTACTTAGTACAGAGAAAGACAACACAATCAACAGCAAGAGTCCCTATTAATTTACTGTACACCAGTGCACTTTGAAGGCAACGGGAGATAATGGTCAATGGTCCCGATCCTCAGCTGGTGTAATCTGGCATTACTCTGAAGTCTGTGGAGCTATGTTGATTTACAACAGTTGAGGATCTGAACCAGTGTGTTGGCAGGTTGAGCATTTTATAATGTTTTATAATGTGCTAGAAAGGCAGCTTTTATTTTGCTTTCTTGTTTAATTACATAACAATATTTGAAAAAGCAGCTTCTCTTCCAGACAGTGGCAAGTCCATACATTGAAAATAAAGATAGAACTAATGACAAGGAACTAACATACTATGGGATGAGTAAACACAAGAAGGCTACTTCTTTGAACTTGCTGTGTGCTCAAAGGATTTGTGGCCTTTGCCATGATAATTAAGGAATCTTTCAGCACAGATTCAGAAAGGTCTCTATACCTGGTACAGAGGCTCTTTGGGAAGGTGGGTGGGTGGTTTATAGATGAAAGAAGGACATAATTATTGATGAAAGAGGGAAGTTGCATTCTCATACATGGTGCAGCTGATAAGAGTTTGAATTCAAATTAGAGTAAAAAGTCAAAATATTGTTTGCTGTCCAAAGGATGAGTTTCTGTAACCTGCCTTAAAGGATAATAATTGCTTGAGAATACTATGATTAATTTAACTTTTGTGTTGCTGCCCTTTGAGTAAAAGGTAACTTAAAATGAGGTTTCAGTGCTAGAGAGACATTCAGTGTCTACTGGTACACATTTGTTGTGTTATCTTTTTAAAGTCCTGAAAGTCCACTGACCATATATGGACAACTGATAAGAAAAATATTAATCTTAGCCTCGGTTAAAACTCCAGAACCAAGTTCTTAAACAAGAAATTTACTACACTCTACACTATCAATTCCCTTCTTTCTGTGTTTTCTTTACTATTTGCTGTCACAATGATGCCTGAAAGTGAACTAAGATGTAGTTTCAATCAAGCATGTGTAGAAGCAAGCAAAGTTTAATGTGGAAGTAACACAGATTAGCATTAAATATTGCAGTATCAGTGTCCGTTTACTGGGCCATGTACTGATTCTGTGTAAAAAAATAAAATAAAAAAGAATGAGTCTTGGTTTATCTCTAATAAAAAGTTTTGTATTTGTCTGGCAGACTAGATGCCTCAGGGAATTGGTAATGGGATACAGAGTCTTTTACTAATGGCGTTTTGGTTTGAATTCAGACCCGGTTGGTAGTGACTGAAAGTTGTTATAATTTGACAGCTGTTTGCTGACCTATAGGAAAATACTTGGTGGTCGCAGTCTCATTCTCATTTGGCAGATATCCTCATCACAAAACCACAGCACAACAATTAGCACTAATTGGCATAGTCGTTGGCAGTCACACAAGAGAGGCCAAGGATTGAATGGGCATGTAGATTTAAATAATAATAATAATAATAATGCTTAGTGTTTAAGATCTTCACAGCACTTGACAAATGTTAATTAATTAATCCATTCAGTGCCCCAGTGAGGTAAGTAAGTCTCATTTCTAAAGAGATGTCAAAGCAGCGTATGGACCTCAGAAAGGAGGGAAACAGGCAGAGGGGTTAGTGTTGGCCTACACACAACAGTTATACCTCTTTACTTATATTGGTATAGTTAGAGCAGTACGGTCCCCAAATGTGGATGCAGCTATATAGATGTAAAGGTGCTTTATACTGTCTATCTATCTATCTATCTATCTATCTATCTATCTATCTATCTATCTATCTATCTATCTATCTATCTCCATTCCTGTATGGGAAGAGGGATAAGCTATACTGGGTTAAGACACCATTATGCCAGTATAACTATGTTCACAATAGGCCCGTAGTTATACTGGTATAGTTAACTCTTTCAGTAAAAAATCACTTCCCTAGCCCAAATAGTTATATTGGTACAAACTATGTGTTTAGACCAAGCTTAAGTGAGGCCAAGAGCACAGGAAGTGCCAGTTTCAGAGCTGGGATTGAAACTGAGGCATCCTTAGCTCCTTTAATGGTAAGAGTGAGTCACTGGAGAATGCTGAGTACCAGCTTCTTGTATTCAGCCTCTTGTATTCTCAAGAGGTGGGCTAGCTATATGTTGCACAAGTTACAGTCTCTGAATGGCCATGACTGTTCTCTCTAGAGGAGGGAAATATAGTAGTCCAGTATTGAGTTGATGAACATTTGTATCATGGTTGGTAGGTCCTTGTCTGAAAAGAAGGGCTATAGTCTCCTGACAAGCAGGAGCTGAAGCACATTATCCTGATTACTGTTGATATCTAGTTATCAAGTAACGGTGATGAAACTAAAAATACTCCAAGGCCTCACACTAATTCAGCAAACAGAAGGAGATACCTTCCACAGAGAGTGTTGTCAGGGTCTTGGCTAGCTCCTCAAAGTTTGTTTTCCTCTTCCTACTAGTAACTCTTTGGCTCTTGCCTGGACTGAGCTCCAGCCAGCTTGGTTTTCATCCAAGTGATTATTTCGTGCAGGTATTGTGACACCTTTGTGATAGCATTAATCATAGAGATGAAGAATAGAGTGTCATCAGCATATTGGTGACACTAGAACCTGGGGCATCACATGACCTTTCCCAGGGGTTTCACATGTATGCTAAAAAAATAGAGAGGGTACAGGTTTGAAGCTTGGGGGCTCAGTATGTGAGGGCGCTTGATGACCAGTTGCCCATCATCACTTTGGGTGCTATCAGAGTATGGTCACAACCACTTATTCAGTCAGTTTGCCAGGGACAGGAAGCTTGGAGATGGGGTAGTCGTTTGTGAGATCTCTGGCTTCTAGTGTTAGTTTCTGAAATATTGGTTGGACTATTGCATGCTTCAGGGATGTAGGTTAATAGTCTTCACTGAAGAAGGTTTAAAGGAGGTCATCAGTAGTGGATCCAGTTGAGCTTCCTTGGATTTCACTCATACAATTGAGCTTACCTGGATAAGCAAGGATCCAATTCACATGTGAATGACCCTCACAACTTCTAGTGCCTCTGAGTGTGTAAGAGATCTGAACTTCTTAAGGAGGGTGAGGTAGCCCTTGTTCTCTGTTGTGAGTTGGCTTTCTTTCCCTCCATATTCAGTTTATCTTTTGAGCTCTTTAGAATGTGGGGCAGTTGGGTCTGGAATTTGGTGAAGTCAGCTGATTATTTGGAATGACTTACCAGGCCTTGACTAACCCGTGATTCATCTTTATTTTGCTGTGGGACTATCTTAACCCCGCAAACTGGCCCCGCTGTAATAGCGTTACCACACATTGGAGGAATGGCATTGGGGAAGCTTGTGCTAACACTCTGTACTTACACGGTGGAGAATAGGGAACTCCAGTTTTGATGTTCCAGTTTTCAGTGCCTTTTATGAGCACTAAATTCCCTTTAAAATGTTTCATATTTAACATTTCAAAAGATGCCTCAGTGTAGAAGGTGCATCTTTGTTAGTAAATATGAGCTACAGGGCATTTTTTGGATGCATCTTTAATATTTAATTCTGCAACACGGAATCTTGCATAGACTTGGCTGTCGAGTGCTTCAGGCTATGAGTTCAGATGTGGTTTTCAGGTACATGTGGAGCCTAATAAAGGGGATAGTGACAATGTCAGATCAAATGTACTGAAATGAGCAACCAGGTAAGCTAGTGTGTCCTCAGCCCTGCAGTAGTCCCCATGCTGTGTAAAAGGCTATGAAAGCTCATGGGACTGAAGCAGGGTTGTAATCAGCTTGCCTAAAACATTTTGGATTGTCAGGCATGCCCTTCTAAAACACAGGTGAGCAGGATTATCATGCAGCGCTGATGCCTGAGGCAACTGGTCTTCTCACAGGGGGATCTGAAATGGGGGAAGTTATGATTCCACAATTAGCTCCTGAGACTGCAGCCTCCTGGGCTGGTGGAGGGTCATTAGTATTGCTCTTGCTCTTTCTTGAGCTAATTTCTTCAACACCCTGGCCTATTAGACAGAAAGGGAGGAAACACATAAACCAGTTAAAAATTGCAGGGGGTGTGAAAGAGCATCTGCTCCTAACATCTGAGGTTACTTTGAACCTGTTGAAATATGTAGTATTGTTTTATTGTTTTTGCCAAGAGTTCCACCTACGTGATCCCAACCAACTTCTGACATGTTAATAGCAAGACTGTGGGAGGCAGTGCTCATCTCTCCTGCTGCTGCAGATTGTGACTGATTCTCTTGACTTGACAGTTCAAGACTCTTGGAATGTGGGCTGACAAAATCACCAAGAGATTTTTCTATACCCAGAGCAGGATCCTCCTCACTTCTTTCTCCATACC
This sequence comes from Natator depressus, assembly GCF_965152275.1. Lineage (NCBI taxonomy): Eukaryota > Metazoa > Chordata > Testudines > Cheloniidae > Natator > Natator depressus. The sequence goes on from NC_134239.1 coordinate 112,482,266, forward strand.
CTTGATACACGGACCTCCAACCCCATGGAAATGGCATTGTCTGAGTCCAAATTGCTCTACCTACTGAGAACACACTGAAACAGGAGAGGGCAAGCTTAAACTGGCCTGCTCTTGAACAGATTTTTCCTATGAAGAGACCACTATTTTACACCATCCTTTCTAGAAGGAAGAAACTTTCTACCTGGATTTGTATACAATTCCTGCATGGAATAGTATTTTAGAAAGGCTCTGTTTTCCTTCTTTGAACTGAATTACCTTCATGAGCTAGATCTGGTTGGATGTTACTCAGGTTAAGAGTGAGGGAGGTCTGTGTAATTAAGGTTACCAGGCTCTCTTTTTTTAGTATAGGTGAAAATCTGTGGAACCCAACTTATCATACATACTATCCCCATCCTCTGACCTGGAACCCCTAGTCCTAGAAGGAGTATTCCCTACTTACATTGCCAGTGTAGTCGAGTAAAGAATGTACTGATCAAGAAACTTGAGTTCTGTTCCTGCCTCTGCCACACTCTGTCATCTTTGGGAAGTCACTTAAGTCAGAGTTTTCATATGTGTCTGCTAATTTTGTGTGTCTGTTTTTGTGTGCCCAACGTGAGAAAACTAGGACTTTATTTTCAGAGCTTCTAAGCATCCACAGCTCCCATTGAGTTCAAATGAAGGAAGAATGGTCTATGGTTAAAGCACTGGACTGTGACTCAAGAAATCTGGCCTTAATTCTCAGATCTGCCACAGACTTCCTCTGTGAACTTGGGCAAGTCATTTAATCGCTCTGTGCTTTCATTTCCCATCTGTAAAATGGGGACAATAGTCTCTTTTCCTTCCCTTTGTCTGTATTGTCTTTGGGGCAGAAACTGTCTCTTACTATTTTTTGTTTTCAGTGCTTAGCACAAAGGGGTCTGATATTAGTTGGGGTATCTAGGTGTATCGTAATACAAATAGTAAATAGTAATTAATAATAAAAACTGGCACTGATGCTGACAATCGGATGCTGCAATAGGGAATTTCTCACTTGCAACTGGGTTGCCAAGTCTGGTAGTTTTAAACTGGGGGTGAGGGTGGGGGCTGTCTAGCTAGTGTCACTGGTTGCAAGTGGGTCACTATCATTTGAAGAGAAAAAATGCTTTAGGAACCGGAAACAAAGCCAGGAATCTTAGGAAATAATCCATTAGAATTGTAAAAATGAGTCTGACTTACAATAACTCTGAAACTTGACAGCTAACTAGCAGGGACCCGGCGAATCTGTGGAACAGGAAGTATGGGGTGGTGCAGAGTGTGTCAGGGCCAAGTGGAGCGTGTTTAGGGAACAGATAAGAGCTCAGAAGAATGAGAATGGATTAGAGGTTTAATGATGACATGGTAGTACCTAGAAGATGCTTATCTGCATATTGCAGTGGGCTCTTACTGTTGTATCGTTAGACTACTGTATTGATGAACTATGGTGGATCCTTGCCAGATTGCAGAAACTATTGTACTGTTGTATTCATCCAGTAGCAAAGTGATGCTGTTGTGGAAATGTACTAAAAACGGGTTATCTTGTTTTTTCTTAATAAAAATGTATTATTAAAAACATGAAAAGAGGAAAATATTTGTAGAGATGCACAAAATATTGTTTTCAAATGAATATTACCAGCAAGGGGTGTATGTAACTTTGCATAATAACTGATTTTTCTTCTAAGTAAATTAAAATGAATATAAACTGTTGGTGTAAATGTTATTTTAAAAGATGCTCTGGGTGATGCAGTAGCATAAGTGGAATAGTCTGTATTGCAGGGGGTTGTGTTTGAAGGTATAATGCATGCTTTTATTGAACAGCACACACATCAAACTTGTTTAACTTTATGGTTCATACTTAATTATTGTTGTCCCAAGATTATAAAACCTTGGACACCATCCTTTCTTTAAAACACATCTGTATCTACACACACACAGGCAAGTAGTCCATTTTGACTGACTTTTCTCTAATGTTGAAGTTGCACAAGCTTTAAGGCAGGGGTAGTCAATTATTTTTTGTCAAGATCCAAATTTCTTGGTCAAGGTATACTCAAGGTCCAGACTCTAGAGAAAATAATTAAAACATTACAATAATGATAACAAGTAAATAAAAAGATTTCAGGGTCCGTTCAAAAGCATCTGGCGGTCTGGATTTGGCCCGCAGTCTGCTTATTGACTACCCCTGTTTTAATGTATATAATTAAGAGATGTTCATTTGCATGTAGGAAAAAATGTTTAAATGATATAAACAAAACCGTTCATTTTAAACAGCAACATTTCATGTTCATTTTTGGGTGTTTACTTTTAGCACTTAGAATCAGGCTTTGTTGCTTACATATTGTGCTAATGCAAATTGCATTAATGCTTATGGCAGGATCAGAAGATGTGCCAACACTAAAGGTTAAATATACAGAAATATTCCTCTTCCCATGAATCCTGCCTTAAATTCAGGCTTTGTTCAGTATTCTTGGAATTTAGTAAACTGATCTGAATTTCTCATTGAGATGGAGGCCAGTATTACCATATGTCGTCAGTACTTGTACAGAATTGATTAGAACACGAGACGGGAGTGGGAAAATGATCAATTTTCATTTAGCTCTTAGCAAATCTTCTGCTAACGTTGTTGGGGGATTTTACACTACTCAGTGACTATGACATGAAAGCATTCTGAACAAAACTGAAACTTGATACCTCTATTTAGGGTGAACATTGAAAGGCTCTCAGCATTAACTGTGGAAGCAAAGCATTAGTTCTAGTTTTCACAGCATTCAAAGGATTATGTTTAAAGTGTATCCGATTTTACCACAACATACAAATGTTGAAATGTATTTTGTGCTACCATTAAGGCAGGTAGAAGACTTGTAGAGTTAATATATTGATCAATACTGATCTCACTGAGAATGGACTGATTTTGCTGGAGTGTTTTAATAGGCATATTCAGTTTGTTTTACCCTCTCTTTTTAAGCGTAGAATCATAGAATTATAGCAATGGAAGAGATCTCGAGAAGTCATCTAGTCCAGACCCTTGTGCTGAGGCAGGACTATGTAAACCTAGACCATCCATTGCAGGTGTTTGTCCAACCTAATTCTTAAAAACCTCCAGTGAGGGGGATTCCACAACCTCTCTTGGAAGCCCATTCCAGAGCTTAACTATGCTTATAGTTAGAAAGTTTTTATTAATATCTAACCTAAATCTCCATTGCTGCAGTTTAACCTGATTACGCCCTTATGCTACTTTCAGTGGACCTGGAGAACAATTGGTCAACATCCTCTTTATAACAGCCCTTTACATATTTGAAGACTGTTATCAGGTTCCCCCCTCAGTCTTCTTTTCTGAAGACTAAACATGCCCAGTTTTTTAAACTTTTCCTCATAGGTCAGATTTTCTATATCTTTTATAATTTTTATTGCTGTCCTCTGGACTCTCTTCAGTTTGTCTGCATCTTCCTTAAAGTGTGGTACCTAGAACCGGACGCAGTATAGCAGGTGAGACCTTGCTAGTGCAGAGTAGAGTGGGACAATTGCCTCTCATTTCTTACATACAATGCTCCTGTTAATACTCCGCAGAATCGTATTAGCAATTTTCTGCAACTATATCACATTACTGATTCATACTCAGTTTGTGATCTACTATAACCCCCAGATCCTCTTCTGCAGTACTGCAGTCTAACCAGTTATTCCCCATTTTGTAGCTGCACATTTGATTTTTTCTTCCTAAGTGTGGCACTTTGTACTTCTCTTTATTGAATTTCATCTTGTTGATTTCAGACCAATTCTCCAATTTCTCAAGGATACAGTTTGTCTGATGATGCCCTAGCTTGTGATATTTTATTTACTTGTTATTGATTTTGGGTCTGATGTTGTGAGATGTGAAGCCTCCTACACTCCCAATGAGAATTTGAGGGCACTCAGCACTTCTCATTGTGGGAAACAAGGGTGATGTCATGGTAGGGGGTCTACTACAGGCTATCTATCCAGGAAGAAGAGGTAGAAGAGTCTTTTTTTTAAACAACTAACAAAATCATCCAAAGCATAGGACTTGGTGGCGGTGGGGGACCTCAACTACTCAGACATCTGTTGGGAAAATAACACAGCAGGGCACAGAGTATCCAACAAGTTCTTGGAATGCATTGGAGACAATTTTTTATTTCAGAAGGTGGAGAAAGCTAATAGGGGAGAGGCTGTTCTAGATTTGATTTTGACAAATAGGGAGGAACTGGTCGAGAATTTGAAAGTGGAAGGCAGCTTGGGTGAAAGTGATCATGAAATGGTAGGAGGGAAAACAGCACAATAAAGATAATGGATTTCAAGAAGTCAGACTAGCGTATTCAGGAAGTTGGCTGGTAAGATCCCATGGGAAGCAAGTCTAAAGGGAAAAGCAGTTCAAGAGCGCTGGCAGTTTTTTATTAAGATATTATTAAGGGCACAAGAGCAAACTATCCCACTGCATAGGAAAGATAGGAAGTATGGCAAGAGACCACATTGGCTTAACCCGAAGATCTTCAATGATCTGAAACTCAAAAAAGAGTCCTACAAAAAGTGGAAACTAGGTTAAATTACAAAGGATGAATATAAACAAATAACACAAGTATGTAGGGACAAAATTAGAAAGGCCAAGGCACAAAATGAGATTAAACTAGCTAGAGGCTTAGGGTTAGTGCGTCTGGTGAAGACATGCTATACCAACGGGAGAGCATCTCCTGCTGACATAGTGCAGTGTAGACACTGCTTTAAGTCGATGTAACTTACGTTGCTCAGGTGGGATGACTTTTACACACCCCTGAACAACGTAAGTTACATCGACGTAAGTGGTACTGGAGACAAGCCCATAAAGGGTAACAAGAAAATAGTCTACAAATACATTAGAAGCAAGAGGAAGACCAAGGACAGGGCCCATTATTCAATGGGGGTGGGGGGGACAATAATAAAAAATGTGGAAATGGCAGAAGTGCCAAATGACTCTTTTGTTTCAGTTTTCACCAAAAAGATAAATAGCGACTGGACGTCTAAGATAGTGGATGCCATTGAAAATGAGGTAGGATCAGAGGCTAAAATAGGGAAAGAACAAGTTCAAAATTACTTAGACAAGTTAGATGTCTTCAAGTCACTAGGGTCTGATGAAGTACCTCCTAGAATATTCAAGGAGCTGACTGAGGAGCCATTAGCGATTATCATTGAGAAGTCTTAGAAAACAGGAGAGATTCCAGAGGACTGGAAAAGGGTAAATACAGTGCCAATCTATAAAAAGGGAAATAAGGACAACCCAGGGAATTACAGACCAATCATCTTAACTTCAGTACCCAGAAAGATAATGGAACAAATAATTAAGCAATCAATTTGCAAACATCCAGAAGATAATAAGGAGATAAGTAACAGTCAGCTTGGGTTTGTCAAGATCAACCTAATAGCTTTCTTTGACAGGGTAACAAGCCTTGTGGATGGGGGAAAGCAGTAGATGTGGTATAGCTTGGCTTTAGTAAGTCTTTTGGTACTGTCTTGCGTGACCTTCTCATAAACAAACTGGGGAAATACAGCCTAGATGGAGCTAGTATAAGGTGGGTGCATAACTGTTTAGAAAACCATTCCCAGAGAATAGGTATCAGTGGTTCACAGTGAAGCTGGAAGAGCATATCAAGTGGGGTCCCACAGGGATCAGTTATGGGTCTGATTCTGTTCAACATTTTCATCAGTGATTTAGATAATGGCATAGAGAGTACACTTATAAAGTTTGCAGACGATACCAAGTTGGGAGGAGTTGCAAATGCTTTGGAGGATAGGATTATAATTCAAAATGATCTAGACAAACTGGAGAAATGATCTGAAGTAAATAGGATGAAATTCAGTAAGAACAAATGCAAAGTACTCCACTTAGGAAGGAACAATCAGTTGCATACATACAATATGGGAAATGAGTGCCCAGGAAGGAGTACTGGGGAAGGGGATCTGGGGGTCATAGTGGATCACCAGCTAAATAGGAGTCAACAGTGTAACACTGTTGTAAAAAAAGCGAACATCATTCTGGGATGTAATAACAGGAGTGTTGTAAGCAAGACACGAGAAGTAATTCTTCCGCTCTACTCCGCGCTTATACGACCTCAACTGGAGTATTGTGTCCAGATCCGGGCACCACATTTCAGGAACGATGTGGACAAGTTGGAGAAAGTCCAGAGAAGAGCAACAAAAATGATTAAAGGTCTAGAAAACACGACCTATGAGAGAATATTGAAAAAATTGGGTTTGTTTTGAGAAGACTGAGTTTTCAAGTACATAAAAGGTTGTTACAAGGAGGAGGGAGAAAAATTGTTCTTCTTAACGTCTGAGGATGGACAATAAGCAATGGGCTTAAATTGCAGCAAAAACTTCCTCACTGTTAGGGTGGTTAAGCACTAGGATAAGTTGCCTAGAGAGGTTGTGGAATCTCCATCATTGCAGATTTTTAAGAGCAGGTTAGACAAACTCTGTCAGGGATGGTCTAGATAATACTAAGTCCTGCCATGATTGCAGGGCACTGGACTAGATGACCTCTCACGGTCCTTTCCAGTCCTATGATTCTGTGATTAGGCCCTTTCTGAGTACCGGCTACCAGAGCTTTTAGGTACTATGACAGAACATATCAATGAAAAGCATAAAAACTACTACCCATGCTGCAGCTACTGCATAACAGAAGCCAAACTACTATGAACATCAAGCACAACAGCCAGAAAAAAAATAGCCAGGCTAAACCAAATACACGTGCCTGTCGTGATGTTCACATAGGCTTTGGTAGACTTCCAGAGCTAGTTCCAAAGGTGAAGACCTTCTACTGTGAAAGTGCTATTGCTTGTCCTGGGGAATTCACTTACAAATGGAAACCAGAGCATCCCAGATGACCTTAACTGTTATGATGAGAAAAGGAGTACTTGTGGCACCTTAGAGACTAACCAATTTATTTGAGCATAAGCTTTCGTGAGCTACAGCTCACTTCATCGGATGCAGCTCACGAAAGCTTATGCTCAAATAAATTGGTTAGTCTCTAAGGTGCCACAAGTACTCCTTTTCTTTTTGTGAATACAGACTAACACGGCTGTTACTCTGAAACCTGTTATGACGAGGTATAGGCTGAGAGGCAGTCACTTGTAGCTGGATTCCCAAATTGGCCTATTAAATACCTTCCAGCCTCTGTCTAAAAAACTCTCCTTTATAAGGCTTAATGATGTGGGGTCAGATCCTCAGCTGGTATAAATGGCCATTGAAGTCAACTGAACTTGTCTCATTTATTTGGGAATAATGTGTTACTGCCCCTTGTATCCTAACTGTAAGAAATTGTTGTATGGAAGCCAGTAAGTGAGCTATTTCCATGTGGTTCATGGTAATGGCTATCTAGTATCTCACACATACTACATTCAAAATTATTTTAAGAAACATACTGACTTCTTCCTGTATTATGCCGTCTTCTGTTACTGTTTTTAGAGCGTCAGAGCTGAGTTTAGTTTCTAAGCTGAAATTGGGAAGAAGAAATGTTGAGCAATAGAAATATAGGATGCTCCTCAGGATGACTTTATTTTAAAAGTACTAGCAATGCCACCACATTTTGTGAGCCTTGTGTTAACCGCATACACCGGTTGCAGCAGGGTGTTGACTGCTTGGAGTATAAAAACTATGATTCCAATAAAAGAGAAGGGGCTGAAGACAATTTAGCTTCTGATGAGAAAGTCAAGTAATCCAAATTGAAGGCCAAATTCTGCATGCATCGGTAAGAGGAGCAAAAGTCCCATACTGTCTTGTAAGCCTGTTCTGCACTGAGCCAATTGGTCCTGAGACTGGTAGGAACTAGTCAGTAGAGTGGAGAGAGGGATTTGCTCCTGATCCATGTTAGGGAGCCACAGCGTGGTTTGAAGGATTGGGAGAGAAGATGTCATACAAATGTGCTTCCTCCCTCTCTCTGCAGGCCCCCACAGATCCTGACCCTATGTCTTTGTTGCTGGGGCCACAGAGGTTACTACTAGGCCTGTATTAACCCATGTGGATCTTGTGCTGGGGGAGAAGGTAAGGAAGTGTCTGGATTAGGATCCCGGCAATCTCCTTGCACGAGGGCTGGGGGTTCACTGGAGGACTCAATGCTACCCTCCTATCCCATCACCATGGACTGGGAATTTTCAGATCAAAAGATCCATCTTCTGGCTGAAAATCCAGGTTTAGAATGATCACCTAGGAGTTTGCTGTTCGGGCCAGTAGACGCATTTGGTGTCCAAGATGTATTACTCACTCATGGAGCAATCCACCTTCATTGGGACATCAGGTAAGCACTGCTTTTCTTGATATGACCTCCAGTGCCCCAACTACCATATATGATTGTTGGCGACAGGGAGTAGACTCCACTTCTTGAGACGTGGAGGAGTTGTCTGGCCCCACATGTGCTATACGCCCATCCACCTCCAAGGGGAGACCTCTCTCAAGATCCACATTAATCTCTGGTGAAGTGGCACATCCATTGGCTGTGAAGATCTGGAAAACTCCATGCTGCAGATGGACCATGGGCTAGGATTTTGCCCATAACTTGCGGTTAAAGGTTGGCTCACAACCTCCAGTTAAAATGTTGAGAATGGTGGTGCAGTTTGCATAATTGTGATCAGAGCAAGCAGTTTTTCTGTTTTGTTGTAATAAAGGTTTTGTTGCAAAGAAAGAAGAGTGTATTTGACATTCCTCAAACAAGCTTTCAAAAGGGGAATTTTGTGTGTATGACTGAGTAGCACTGAAATGCTGTAAGATATTGTCCTTTTGTGGGTTTTGTAAAGAGGAGACATAGTTGGAGTAATTGATAATATGCCCAAGGTCTCACAGTCTTGTAGAGAGAGCTTCCTCCAGCAATTATCTCTAAAAATAAAATAAAACCCATTTATTATTGATAACCCATGTTCCACATAAAGAAATACTTCTTTTGATAATGTTAATTTTTTATTTGTAGGCTCAAAAAGAGTCTAGAGTAAGCCAAATGTGGAGGATGAAAAGAATATATATGAGTTAATGTATTAAGTTTACATATTTTTGGTTTGATGGATTTATGGCTTTTAATTACATCTTTATGCCCAGTCACTTGAATTGGGATCCCTTGGGGGCCTTTCTGTAGAATTTCATGCTTATGTTCTTACATCTACAAGATTCTTTAACATATAACCTTGTGTATTCTGACAGCCACTTGACTGGCCTTTGCTGAAGTTGCCTTTTATTCATTAGTTTTAGGTTTCAAAACGTTAACCAAGAGTAAAATAGGTGGAAAATACTTTTGTGATTGAAAGGTTGCTCAATATCCATGACACTGAAGCAGTTTGATGTACTATAGCTATGAAATATAGGCGGTGAGTCGCAGCTCTTCCATCGGGGGGAAGGGAGGGGTTTGTGTTTCCCATATTCTCAGGCTATTCAGGGGGTCTTTGTAAATCAGAGCAGCCCCAGGCTGCTCTTAGCTTATGCACTGGTTACAATAGCTCCCATTGGCCTTCTGCTTGCAGAGAATAGCCAGAACACGATGTACCCACCCCTTCTCTGACATGCCCTTCCTGGGCTGTGAGTGGGACTGGGTAAGAGCCTCTAAGTTTCACAGGTCTATAGTTCTGAATCTTGCAGTGTACATGCTATTACTTCCAGCTGCTGTCAGATATAGGGCCAGGCCTCATCTCTTGACAAAGTAAATCAGGAGTGATTCCACTGAAATTGGAGTATAGAACCAAAGTAAAATGAGGAGAAAATCAGGCCCATTGACTTCAGTAGAGTTACTATTGATTTACACCAGTGTAACCGTGACACGGAGGCCCATTGGTAGGTCACTATTCTGTGTCAGCAATTCCTGTGAGGTTTGACATACTGGTTTCAAGTTAGGTATTTAAAAAGTGGCATGTAATATATCATTTGATATCTGATAACACACTGGTCATTAATGTCACTGTGAAATGTTTGTAACAGGACGGTAGGTGAAGTTATGGATACTCTCTGATATTATGTTTTGGAGACTGAACAGATAAAGGAGGTAAAACAGGGTTTTTCCATATAAAGGGGAAAAAATATGGTGGCAGATGCTCTGCCCAGGAAAGAGGGTTCTGACCTGCTGCCCCCAGGTCAGTCAGTGACTAACCCTCCTGCAGTTTTGTAAGGAGGGCGGTGTGATCCGAAGAGCACCCCATGCCATCTGGTAAGGGATTCCCATATGTAGCAGTGAGTTTCAGTGGGCTGACCAGCCCAGTGTAACCCAACTCACTGTTGTCTTAATCTGTATCTAAAATGTGTTCATGTAAGGTATCATACGCAAACTGGTGACACACAGGTGAATAGTATCATTGTGAAATATATGTATTAACACTATGTGAGGCATTAAAGGTACTCACTAATATTATGCTTTAAAGTCTGTGACCAAACAAAGGGAGTGAAAAAGGTTTTATCCCAGACAGGAGGGAAGGCAGCTGTCTACTTGTCTTCTCTTAAATTAAGCAATGGGAGCCCCATTGACATAGAAATCAGCAGGGGGATGGAAAGTCCACAGGAACAGAAGAACAGCAGAGGTCACCCTGCCTCTAGAAACAGGGTCAATGAACTTTGGGAGATATAAGCAGAGATAGAAAGCCATTTTGGCATCTTTTACCTAGGAAGAAAGGGAACCAACACCTTGTACTTCTGTGGAAAGTCCTGACTGAGAGAAAGTCAGCCATAGCTATAAAGAAGAATGATTGATAAGAAATCTACCTTGAACAAAGACTGTAGCTTGGTAAGTTAAGTCTTACCCAATAGAAAGCGCATTTGTACTTTTTATTTGCTTGTAACCATTTTTGTCTTTATCCCTTTTACTTGAGCTCACTTAAAACCTCTCTTTTTAATTTTGTTTGATTAAATAAACTTGTTTTATTTTTAACCCAAACCAACCCAGGGCTATATTTGAATTGAAGTGGTGGTTAACTCCAGTTAAAGTAGTAAGCTGTGCTTTTGTGTCTTTAAAGGAGCAACGAACCTTATGAACGAAGTTCTCTGAGTGTTCCTGAAGAGGGCTGGACACTTGCGGGGCAGACAGCTTTGTGGAAATTTGGGACTGGGATCATGTTGGGGTCACTCTTCAAGTAGTAACCAAGGCTGGTGGAGACCAGGGGCTGTTGTGTGGTAGGCAGGCTGCTGGGGTCAGAGTGCTGATCCTGGGTGGCACAGCACACAGACCCTCAGGAAACTGCAGGCTTGTTTGCTGGCTGTTGGTGTCCGGGCTGGGAGCCCTAGCAGGAGAGCATTTGAGGCACCTATAGGGCAGGTGGTGACACAGCCTCTTACTGGACTGGGTTGAGCCCCAAAATGTTATCGTAACTGATGGGGAAATCAGACCCATAGAACTGAATCTGTGTCTATATTCCATATTGGTCTCTCCTTATGTGCGTTTGTGTCATCTATATGCCTCATTTTGGCTAATCCAGAATGATTTTCATATTAATTTTTTCACTGGATGAGGAGCATGGTAAGTGTGATTAGTTATATGCAAAGAATAAAAAATGGAGGGTCTATTAGATGTATAGCTGTGAAACAGCTGATCCAGCAGGTGTACAACCAAGAAATGTAAAATACAAACCTTCTGAAAAAAGTTAACCTTTGGACTGACACTAGGCATGTGAAGTTTCAGCCCCCGTGAGACATTTTAAAAAAAGCTGGAATGAATGAATATGGGTTCCTAATGAAAGTGGAATGTCTCTCTTAACCATAGCATCTGTAACTGTGAATGTTATAAAAATTCTCTTTGTCTGTCAACTAGACTGAGTGAATAAGTGATATTTTTGGTTCAGTGGCTGAATGAAAATATCTGATATCTCTGTGGGAAGACATGGCTTTTCTGACGACTTGAAAAGTCTTTAGTGAGCAACACGTTACTACAAAAAGGCTTGATATCAGTGGAGATTCTGCCTTGGCAATAAATGCAGAATATGTAGAAGAGACCCTTAATGTAGAGCCGAGATAAGTATTTGGTCCTTAAAAATGAATACAAATCAAAATATCAAAGTGTTGTTTGTAGAGTTGGGGCTTTCAGATATCTATAATTTCTAGTGTTTTTCTGTTATACTCTGATTTCCATTTTAATTCTTTTGTTGGTCCAAGTTTCATCTGACTTACTTTCTTCTTCACTACTGCAGTGGTACTCCTATTTGCCAGTGTGGGAAACTAGCCCAGCGCATCTCCTCTACTTATAAAGGCTGTACTCCTGCTTTCTTTGATTCTGAGTAGTGAGAGGTGTGGAAGAGATGATTATCTCATTAAGTGTAATGGTACGGAAGCCGCTGATCCACATCCAAGTGAAGTGAGCTGAAAAATGACTATGACTGTGCAGAAAAAAAAAATGCAAACCAGCTAACTGGACAGTCAGCTTTTTTCATCCTGGTTAACAAGACCCTTTAAGCCTATGCTGGAACAAGGAAAAGAGGCAGAGTCTGATCTTGGACTGGTGTAAGCCAAGAGTGCAGTAGCTCATCTGAAGGCAATGGAGTTACAGAAGAGTGAAATCAGTGTATGATCAGAATCAGCGTCAACATAGTCAAAGCATGATGCAAGTCTTTAGAAGGTCGTGAGGGTTGCCTAATGGGTCAGGAGTTGCTGTGTTTGCAGCCAGGTCTAGAGAATGACCTCAGGCAAGCAGAAGTTGTTAGCATTAAGGAGATCGTCAGTGTTTCAGGTGGAGTATTGTATACATTTTCAATGTGATTCTCTGTCAGTTACGCTCTTTGGCCAGATCAACCCCCTTGCTTTTATGCATATAGGGTATAGAAACAGCAGAGGATATGCAGAAATTGCCTATATGATTTTGGAGGGAAAGGACTGACCTTAAGCAGCATCATTCTCTTCTGTTGCCAACTTTGAAGAAGCCATTGCATCTTCTTTATGCTTCTGTTCAGTATTATCTTGTGTCCTGCCTGGCACTTTCAGCCCCTGAGGGTGAGAAGGAAGTACTTGCCAGGTGAACAGGCAGGCGACCAAAGGAAGCATGACTTCTGAGGGAGACATATTGCCATGGGGGATGGGCACCTCAGGAAGTAGCATGAAGGTGAATTCCCTGATATCACAACATTTTCCTGGTGCTCTTGGGATATTCATTCCGTGCATTAGCAATGCCACTCCCTGACAGAATGAAGCCTACCACCCATGAAGTTTTCTGTCTCCATTTTGTGCTTCCATGTTTTTTACCTCAGGAGGACATAATTTAGCCCTAAATTCCTGATAATTTTCAGGGCAGCTATTCATGAAGGGTAGCTCATGCTACTGAAAATATACCCCTAAAGCTTAATGTCCTCTAGTGGGTGATTCAACACAATGACATAGATATAAAGGGAGAATGAAATTGGGCATCCTACTTTTCTGGCTATCTGGTTAGTACTGCAGCGCTGGGCAGAGTATAAAGTATGGTCCTCAGATGTGTGACAGGAGAAGAGAGACTTTGTCACCATATGCTCCATCTCCACTATGAGTTAGATCCTTGAGGGGGAAGAGTCAATGCTCATGTCCGAAATTTAATGGGCGATGGAGAACCCGAGGAATCCAGGTTCTTGAAGTCCACTCCTACTTACAGATCTTGGGACAGTATCATTTATATTTTTCCTACCTTTTAAGAACTTGGTTTGATAAACTTCAAATGTGCTCAGTCACAGACAAGTTAGGTGGGTTTAAAATCACAGGGATAAGTGAATACTATCCATACCAAAATGTTGTAGGTATCACCCTCTGTTGGAAGACCCTATAACATTGGTTTGGACTGTCAAGAGTTCCTCATATAGGGGTTGATTCTTCTGTCACTTTTTAAATTTATATAATTCTATTTGACTGCAGTGGAGTTACTCCTGATTTACACCAGTGTAAATGAGAGGAGAATCAGTGTATAAAATGCTGTGTAAAAGACTCAGTTAATTTAAATGTAAATCTGTCACAGTCTAAAAACACATTCTACAAGAAAATGTATAGCTCTTCGGTTTTCCTTGCTTCTATAAAAATACTCTTGAAAGCAAATTTATGTCTCCTCAGCACTTTTGTTTAAAGACAGGGAATAGAGATATGGAGTTCCAGACAGACATATTTTTGTTATGGGTTGTTTTTGAGCACTCATTTGATGGTAAGTCTTTGTTCAGTCCAGTGCTTTGTCATTAATAACTGTAGAGTAACTAGATATGCAGAGCTAGAGGAAATCCTGTCTTATATGTTCCTATTCTAAGGGAGCCTTAGAAAGGATAACAATAATGCCACTTAGGTTTACTTAGTGAGGTAATGTGTAAACATAGTTACAAATAAAAACTTGCATGATCTCTACAGAAATAGAAAAATAGCTTATGAAGCATAATGTTGCCCCTGCTACATGTAGATAATCAGGCCTGTTAGTGCATGTGGAATAAAATACAAGCTAAAGGAGCTGAAACAATTTATTGCAAGTTACCTGTCTCTGTGGGTGTAGGATTTAGGAAGTTGGCAGCAAATGTTAATGTCAACTGAAAAGGTGCAGGGGCCTGACCTAAAGCCCATTGAAGTCAATGGACAGACTCACAGTGACTTCAGCGGGCAGCTCATTGCTGTTTGGATTGTCTAGGCTCCTGTAGCATGCTATCAGGATTCAGCCAGCTCACCAGATCCTGTGAAAGGGATAGCACATTGGAAAGTGTTGTTGGGGCACTCTAGATTCAGGCCCATCCTCAGTCAGAATCTCATTGAGTCCCTCCCAAGATTCTCTGGGAAAGGGAAAATAGAACTCTCTCCGGCTCACTTTCACTTGCTGAAAGAATGGAATTTAGTAATAACTTTTAAAGAGAGGAAGAACCTAATGATTTTTAAAGGACTGTGGGGTATTCAGAAAGGGTCAAACCTGAAGTTCTTACTCAGCTCTTACTGCAGTCAATGAGATTTTTGACTGAATAATGGCTTTAGGTCTTGGCCAATAGATGGGGAACTGACAGGTGGAAAAATAGGATGAATTTTTCGCAACAATTTTTGCAACAAATTTGTCCCTGTTATTCGTCAAACATTTTTGAAATTTGAATTGTTTTGACCAGCTCAATCAGCAGCATTGTCGAGAGGAATGAGTGGGGCGTGAGAGTTAAAACTCCAGTGTATTAGTACCAGCTCTGCCACAGATTTCTTGGGGGACCTTGGGCAGGTAAAATAGGCTCACATTTTTAAAAGCATCCACTTACTTTTGCATGTGCACACTACTCAGTGCACACATGCAAGTCAGTGAATTGCATGTGCATATACCTTAGCTCACATATAGCCCCTCCATACATGTGCTCATTGGCTTTTTGTGTGCTCAAC
Source organism: Natator depressus (assembly GCF_965152275.1). NCBI lineage: Eukaryota > Metazoa > Chordata > Testudines > Cheloniidae > Natator > Natator depressus. Next base: position 112,497,539 of record NC_134239.1, read on the forward strand.
TTGGATGTGTGCTCTTAAAAATTGGGGCATTTATCTCTCTGTGCTTCAGTATCCTTGATGGTAAAATGGGAATGATAAACTAATGTACAGAGATGTTGTGAAGATCATGTGTTAAAAGTATTCGAAGATATAACGCTCTATATAATGCTTATTATTTATCTTGTTTTATTTTACTCGCATCCCTAAATGGCACTTTAAACTATCTCCCTAAGGATTGTACCTTTTCTTTGGGAGGGAGACCGATGGAGTGAAGTCTCTGTGATTTTCTTTCCTGGGTCCAGGATTTGTAAAGAGACAATCCATCAAAATAGATCACTTAAATCAGTACATTAAAAAAAGAATATAAAGGAAATTATTAAATTGCTCTTGCTATATGCAAACTTTGGATCTGTTTGCCCTGTGCTGAAAGCATCACTCACTTAAGAATTTTGTTTGTAGCAATTTTGACTGGGAAACGAGTGTGTGGCAAGAGTTGCGCTTGGTTTTCTTTTTGCAACATTAGCTTGTCACCAGGCTCTGTCAGTTAGAGGAGTGAAGAATGCTCTTATATGCTTTTCAGAGAGAAATAGTAGCAGTTCTGAGGAGGGTGGAGAAGTGTCATTTGTGCAGGGTAGACCGCCCAGGAATGAGGGAGATTCCATGTGCATGATGGGCTAGTGATGCATCAGTAGAATAGTTGTTAGACCTGTGTACTATCTTGATCCAATTGATATTTTTCCATCTGTGTGTGCCCAGTATTATCAATCAGTCACTGAAGAGAGGGCTGGGCTGGGAGAGGCTTTTGAAAGAAGATCTGGTGTAGAAGACTGTACTCCCTGTTGTCTCCCTTCTGTGTTTGTGTGTGTATGTGTGAAAGGTCAGGCTCTGATAAGCCCCACTTCTCATTTTCTCTTGTGAGGATGGGGTTACACCCATTTCTTTCCTTCATTGTGTTGTGGGAAGGGGGTCTGCCTGGGGAAGGTTATCCCACAAGGGGCAGGAAGAGTGATGGGTGTGAGGTTGTCCGGGATGGAGTGAACATGGGGAATTGGGTGTAACATGGATAGGAGGCAGCCTAGGGAAAGAGGTTGTATGGGTTTTTTTGGATTGTGGGGGAGTGCTCATGCTGGGATATGTCTAGAGAGAGCAGGCATATGAGGGATGACCATGTGTCCGTATGCCAAGCACATGATTGCATGGGGTTGAGTGCAAAGGGAAGATATAATTTTGCGTTAGTGTAGCGTATCAGCTTCTTCTCCTCCGACCTGCTAATAGTTATGCTGTTTCCAGTCATATGGAGGAGAGGGAAGCTGTCCATCAACAGCCACCCTTCAAAAAGCCCTCAGATAGGCCCTATTTGTGTGTAGCACCTTTTGTATATCTTGTTCATTTCATGTTATGTTATGATGGAAATCCTGATTATTTATCTTTGATATTTTCAAGAGCATGATGTCTGTAGGTGCACCTACTGCACTCTGAGATTTGTCATCAAGATTAGAGATGTGTTTAGGAAATTTGTAATGAGAGAAAAATGCTTAATTAAAAATTTCACTTTGGAAGGTAATCCATCTTCAGTTAGTTTGCTGCAAATTGAAAGGAGTCTTACACAATGGCAAGTGGTGGGAAAATACACTTGGCTTTCTACATTTTAAACAGGAAGGAACTTTTTAAATGCTAGACTCACAATAGTAATCAGGGCAGTTATTTGGGAACATTATATTGCATATTGTAGCTGCAGAGTGTTGGGGGTGTATGCTTAGTCTATATAAGATGGTATTCTGCTTTCTGTAACGAATATTTTTAAAACAAAAGAAGAGAGGCTTAGTTGTGACTTTTTGGATCTACAGCAAAAAAATTGATTTCTTTTACACTGAACAAGACTTCCAAATGTAACAGCTAATATATTCTGAGGTCATGGCAGTCACACAGTTAACAAATTCTTCGTTTCCTGAGAGGTACAGCTTTATGTGAAAAGTCTTAAATTCAGAGTCTGCAATAGAATTTTAGCTCTTCATCCCCAATGACCATTATAAAATTGCCATATGCCTAAAAATATGCTCAGCACAACTGTGATTGTTCAAACTCTGAATTCACTCTCATTTTATGACATGATCCTTAGTTTAAAATAAAATTATTCTTCTTCAATAGAGGATGAAAGCCATTTGGTTATATATGGTTCATTATAAAATGTGGTAACTGTAAGTATTTCGAACAGTACACATGCTTTATTTGAGTTTTTATACCACTTTTGGTGAACAGTAAACTATAACATGTTGTCATTTTTGTCATGATCAGTCCATAAAATCAGTTATCTTTCTCTTTGGTCCAACTTATAAACACATATAAAACTGAAGCAGATGTCAGAGCGATAGCCAGGTGTACATTGTAGTGCTTTGCAAAGTTTTAATTGCAGCATGCACATTAACATGTTTAATGGTTTTGGTTAGTAAGTGTTTCTGTCAGTTGTGTCTTGTACAGGTTGTTTAATTATACTCAATATTTTTCAGACTGAATCTTACTATTTCATTCAGACAGTTTCTGAATAAGCTTTCTCTCTGTGAAGTATTTTTTTTGTCATCATGCACACAGCACTGTGGACTTCAGAGTTGCCGTAGCTCTATATGGTACATTGGGGTGAAATCAAAATGTTTTAGATTGTAAATCCCCTGGGACAGATATTGTCTCTTTTCTAGGTTTGTATAGTTCCCAGCACAATGAAGCTCCACTCCCAGTTGGGCCTATGGACAGTACCATATTATAAATATTTACTACTACTGCCAGGTTAGTATAAGCCTCAGCACAGACAGTGTGCTGCTCCCCTGTGTGGTAGGGGAGCAGAGCCAAATTGCTGGTGGAGCCCTGGAGGAAACAGAAGCTCATGCCCCTCCATTGGGCCTCTGGTGATCCTGGCCCTTGTCTCTCCCCTTGTAGGGACATGGAGGCAACTGTTGCATGGGAGAAAGGAGGCTCTGCGGGGAATGTGTGTCTGGAGAGGGGTCTGGGATTTGAGAGGGGCTCAGTCACAGAGCTCAAAAACATTACTGTTGGGTGGGGTGGGGAGCTCTTTGGGATAATGAAGCTGCTGACAGTATGAGACCTCCATGTCAGAGCTGTCAGCCAGCTGCAGCTTAAACTGCACTGAGTGGGGGCACCCACAGCTTCCACATTGTCTCTTCGGTTTTCACTTTTTGCTGGAGACCCCGCCTCCAATGCTTAATTTGTAAGGGAAGCGGTGCCAGGGCTCAAGAAATTAGGTGCCAGGGCTCAAGCCATTTTTTAACGTTCGTAACTGATGTAGCAAGCCCAGAGGTGCCGGGGCTATGAACTGCTAAGCCCAGAGGTGCTGGGGCTCAGCCCTGGCAAGGTCTGGCACAGAATAAGCCTCTGTGGCCACTCCTTGGAGACCCCACTGCCACACACGGCATTGGAGAGACAGATTCATGGACTCTGCCTCTAAAGGCAGGTGGCCTGGCTGGGAGGTCTCCAAGTGGCTCTGTGGCCACTGCCCAGAATAGTGACATGGCAAGGAGTGGGGTGCCCATACCTCAGGATCTCATGACTGTGCCAAGGGCTTGGTGCCTCGCTTTTCTACCAAACACACCATGTGTTGTAGAAATGCCTGTTTGCCTCTGTTCCCTGCACTTACAGTAACTGCATTAATTTTTAAGGTTTTTGTAAGTCAGTGGAAAACTGCATATCAATCTGTCTGTATGTGCTCAATTGTATTTAACTCTTTATAAGCCCAATACCCAGTAATGGTGTTTTGGTGCTTTCAGCGAAGCCATTCCAACAGCAGTTAGCATACAGCACAGATTTGGATTTTGTATAGTGGGGCCTTTGTTAGTTAAATAAAATAAAATAAATAATGGATAAACATCCAGCCTGTCTTTTCTATCAGTACATTTTCTCACCATACAGGTGCCCAAATATGCTCAGCTGCTTTCTGGAGCTCTGAGATGTGAGTGCCTGCGACTGATTGGGTTGTGATTAAAAAGCAGTGACTTTTAATATGCGGTGCTTCAGGGTGAAAAGGAGTCACTTTCATTAATGGTTTCTGGTGTGGGAGAGCAGAAGAGCATTAAAGCAGGGTTTTCAAGGACAGTGAATTGGCTGAGGTGTTAGTGCATAGAGATGTTTTGATCCAGTTGTAACTAGTAGCTGCCAGTTCCTGTTGTTGTTTCTGTTTTGATCAAGAGCCACTGTGTGTGTGGCAGGGGTAGGAGGTGAAGGCAAGGAAAGGAAGTAACTGTTCAAAGTGCATCTCCTGTGGGAAGACAAAAACATGAGTAGCGTGGTGGAATCAAGGTTAAAAAAATTACTTATTTTCCTTTGGTCTGCATAGTGCATCCATCATGTACAGTTTTCCACATGTTGGGTAATGGAAAGTTGAGCCCCAAAGGAAGTTCTCTTTGTAAGTCAAGATGGGATCATAAAATCAATCATTGTTGGGTCACTAATTGGTGTGCAAGATAGGAATTTCCTAAACTGTATGATAAGTTCATTGGCTTTTTGGCAGGGAGCTCTTTAGCGAATGATATTCTTTCCTGGTTCTGTTGTTAACGCAGGAAAAGCATCAGGTCATTTATAGTTACACCCAGATCACCGCTTGTTTTTAAATAGAAGGGAGAAAAAAAGAAGTTGGCTGTCAAAGAGAATCAAAATGTTTCTGACGAAGTTTGTTTTCATGTCTCTGTGGCATAGTAGTAAAGCTTGGCAGCCACATGATAATCGTGAAGATTGATTGCTCTCTCTCTGTTAAGCATCTCACATCTCTGAATTTATGTTAACACAAGCATTATTCCAGCGGCAGCATCTGGCTCATTGGCAGGTTCCACAGACAGTTGTTCTGATGGCTCTGGAGATGCCTTTGGGCTGTCATGTAGTTAGGTGGCTGAGTGGGCTGGCTGTGCTGCTTTGTCATTCCCTTTTTTTATTTGTTTGTTTGTGATGAATGGCTCTTCAGAATATGGGCTTTCGCCACTCTTGCCTAACCTTTACATGCAGGAGCTTTTATGAAATACCCAGGTTAATTTATATACCCGTGCTTCTTTGCTGATCAGAGCTGGAGCTACAACGTCCCAGTCCGTAGCTTCCATGCAAGTTTTCCCTGTGAATCATGGCCTCAGTCTTGTGCAATAAAATGCACATTTTTGAGCATACTGCTGCATAATGAGTTTCTCTGAGAACAGAACTACAAGGATAAATCAAATATTACCATTATACAGTCAGTGTCCTGAGGGGGCTATGTTGGGAGCTGGGAATTCAGGAAGTCATTCAGATTTCTCAAGACGACAATATTTGTGTCTTAGGTAGTAAAGTTTTGGGGTCAGAGCCACAGCTCATGTAAATTGGGATGGGACCATTGACTCCAGTGGAGCTATGACAATTTACACCAGCCGCGGATCTACCCAGACATGTTTTTATTGTACAGTATTCACATTCGCTGTACGTAAAAACACCACTCCTTTAAATGCACTTTGTTTTTTGAGGGTATGCAGGTGTGAATACAAGTGCAATTTTAAGAGATAGTGAAGTGTCCTTTTTATTAAGTAGGATCATTGGGGTCACTGGTTCTTCTGGATGAAGTTCTTTGGCCAGACTAGATGATCATAATGGTCCCTTCTGGCCTTAAACTCTGTGGATCCATGGAACAGCTACGCCATAGCCACAACTGGAGCTGTCTTAGCGACGTCTACATAGCAGCTGAACGGCGTAATTCCCATCTTGGGTAGACATACACTCACTAGCTCCGCTTGAGCTAGCATGCTAAAAATAGAAGTGTGAATGCAGTGGCATGGCTGGTGGCTTGAGCTGGCTGCCTGAGTACAGATGCTCCCCAGGTTACGCAAACCTGACTTACGCAAATCCGAGCTTACGGAAAAACTTCTGTAAGATAGAAATAGGAGTGGTTTTTTTTTTTTTTTTTGGCGTAATGGCTGGAGATACGTTTCTGACTTACACAAATTTCAACTTACGCAAGATGTTCTGAAACGGAACGCTTGCATAAGTCAGGGACCGTCTGTATATACCCAGGAGTTGGGTAGGATTGTACTTGGGCAGGTAGTAGGGTTGCCACCTTTCTAATTACTGATAACCAGGCCCCCATGGTGATGCTCCTCCTCCGCCTTTTCCGCCCCGGGCCCCTGTTACTCGCTCCTCTCCTTCTCCCCTCCCGTTGCTTGCTGGATAGTCTCAAGGAGCCTGCCTGCAGGTAGGAGGTGGCCCCGCCTGAGCAGGGCCGTTGCGAGTTAATGACCTGGTGCCTCCCTCCACCCTGTGGGACCTGGACATTTAGTTTGGGTGCCATTTAGAGTTGCCAGGTTCCCTTTTTGACTGGACTTTCCAGTCGAAAACTGGGCACCTAGCAACCCTAAATGGCAGCTGGACACAGACACCAAAAACTGACTTTCGGGGTAAAACCTGGATGGGTAGCAACCCTTGCTGGTAGCCTGAGCTGCTGCGTTTGCTGCTGTGGCCATACTGCTATTTTTAGCACGCTAGCTTGAGGAGAGCGAGCATATGTAAGTCGATCTGCGCTGGGAAGCACACCTCCTAGCTCCTGTGTAGACGCACCCTGGCTTTCAAGTTTTATCATAACCATATTAGCAAGACATATATACACAGATTTTCTTTTTTCAATGTATATTTCCTTTTTATAATAGCAATAAAACATAGATCATTGAGTTTTTTATTGAAAAATTGAGACAATAAAATCTAGTGCCACAGTATTTCAGTTTTAAAGTGGGAGGAATTTTCCACATTAATTCAACTCATCATCCAAAAACTCTGCATACATTTGTTGCATGAACCTCCACCGAAATAAATAGACAGCTCAATGAAATAAAAATGTTCATAGCTGATTTTGGGTTAGGCTAGGGATGCTTGTCTCCTTTGTAGTCGAAGGAGTTTTGCCGTTGTCTTCAGTGCGACCAGGATTTCACTCTGAGGCTGTAATTTCTCTTCTTAAAGAAACCCTCCATTCACTAATACCGACTGTTTCTTCCTAACATGTGTTGAGTTAGGTTTCTTTCTTCCAGAAGGGCCTAGAAAACAAATGATGATAAAAACATTCCACTGTAATTCAGGGGTTCCCAAACTTGGTTCGTGGCTTGTTCAGGGGAAGCTACTGGCGGGCAGCGCCACTTCCCACAGCTCCCATTGGCCGGGAACGGCAAACCGCGGCCACTGAGAGCTGCGAGCGGCCGTACCTGTGGATGCTCAGGTAAACAAAGCATCTTGTGGCCCACCAGGGGATTACCCTGGACAAGCCGCAAACCAAGTTTGGGAACTCCTGAACTATATGATAAATTCAGGCTTTGAGTAACACAATTCTACACTATGGTATCAGACTATAAGGTCTCCATGCCCCATCCTATGTATTTATTTTGTGTAACGTTTATAGAAGCTACATTAGATAACAGAATTGTTTAAAAATCCTGTAAGAGTGACTAGATGGCTCAGGAGAATGGTAATTCTCATTCTCTGGTTTTAATATGACCCGGGTCAGTTTGGATTGAAAGTAGTTACCAGTTGTTTGGTTGCCTATGTGAAATGTTGGAAGTCTTCATGGAATTCTTTGTGGTCAAATGTCCATGTCACAATAGGCACACCCATTTCAACAATACACATCCTGAAGTGGCCTATGTTATTTTATTCTTTTCCCTCTCTAGCTTACTTTATTGTTGGTTTAAGCAGTCACTGTCACATTTGGTTGTGGCCGTCTTTTCTTTTTCAGGAAGGCTCTCAACAATGGGTTAAATGTTAGTTCCCATAAAGATTGGGTAGCAGCCCTCAGTAGTGTACACTTTGTCTCAGTTCCTTTTTGGAGTTGTTTATCCCTAGACGGTGTGGGGTATTTTAGAGCAGCTAACAAAGAAATCACAGAAATGTAGGGCTGCAAGGGATCTCAAGTGGTCAACTAGTTCACCCCCTACGCTGGGATAGGATTAAGTATCCCTAAAACAATCCCTGATATGTTGCTTCCATTGGAAGAACTCCTGTGCCTGGTAACTCTTTCTGGTTCTGAAAGACTTGATGGATCAGCTTTTGAGCCTCAGAGAGGTTCTTATTTTAAAGCCAATGGGCGAGAGCCTCAGCTGGTGTAAACTGCATAGCTCCTTTACTCCAGCAGAGGATCTGGCTCTGTGCTGTGAATGGGTTCTTCCTTTGGGAGAAGTGTAGGGGAGTTGTATGGGATCCTTATTTCACTTTTCATGAAGACCAAGTCTTATCTAGGGCGCTTCCTTTTTTCTCCCTAGAACGCCCAAAGATGCTGTGTGCCCACAACTGCTCCCATTAAACTCAGTGGGAGTTGTGGGTGCTCAGTTCCTCTCAGGACTACACCCTCTGTATGGCAGTCCTGAAAAGATCCTGGTGGAGTTCTAAAGGATGCTCTGCTGTTGGCTCATGTGTGGCATCAGGGAGACTTTGCAAAGGGGAGTCACTCTGCTTTGTGTGGGACTAGATTCCATTCCACAGAGACTGTGCAGGGTAAGAACTTGAGCTTCTCTACAAACTTTGAATCAGCATTAGTGATAGCTGTTATCCACAAAGGTATTGCAGGTTACCACTCCATGATAATCCCACCTATATAATTTTGATTTACTTCGGCTGGCATAGGAGAACAGCCAATAAGGTAATTTTTTGTCTCTCAGGTAGGTAGGTTCCTTAAAATAGTCCAGACAGCCCGGACACCTCAGTCAGTAATTTGAAGGGGTTACAGCTGAAATTTGGTTTATTGCCCATAGTTATTGTAATTATTATAATTGCTCCTAGACTATGCAGCTGGAGATTAGCATCCAATAAGCTTCTTATGTAAGGATAGTGTTTTTTTTTTCCTCCTGCCTTCACCTGCTGGAAGGGAGAAGCAAACAGCCTGTCTGACCTGGCATAGGATAGAAGTACTAGAAACAGCTTTATTTAATAGGTAAGAAATTATCCTGTGCTGTTCAGTTAAGTGCGGATATGTAAATAAATAATGATAATAATTCTTTATTATTTTATTACCATAGCACCTGGGATCCCTAGTCATGGGTCAGGACTCCGTTGTGCTAGGAGCTGTACAAACACAGAAAAAAAAGAAGAGTTAACAATCTAAGTAAATAGTAATATAACAATCTGGGATTTTTTTATTTTTTGGGGGGCAATCCTAAAATGATAATGAATCCCATTATCCCTTGTTTTCATCCTAAATGAGAGATTTTCTGATACCTCTGTCTACCCATCCTATATGTATGATGGAAAACTTACTTTTGTTACATGGTATCTGTTCCTCCTGAAAACATGGAAGAAATGTCTCTGGGTCTGCTGAGCAATGTGTTTACCTAGTAAACTTTTCATGAAGATGTGATAAAATCCACAGTAGGGAGATAAGCCTGCAGATGGGTGTCATGCCACCCTGTTGTCACCATAACTGGTGCTTCATTAGCTCTGTTGTGGATGTCTTTCCATTTATAATCAAATACTGCTGGTTTACTTTCTCTCACAGAGCATCTGACTTGGCTTTTTAATGAGCCCCCTACAATTAGCTATTCTAGCTGAAGGTACTGAAGTTGGCGCACTTTTATCAATTCTGGTGCCTAGTTATTTGTAACTTGGAATATTGTGTTCAGTTCCAGCTAGTTCCAGACAAACTGGAGAGAATGAAGAGAAGAGCAACAGATTTGAATAGGTGGCTGGAAGGATTCATTTGTCTACATGTGTACATCTTGGCTAGGCAACTGTGAAGGAGTGTGGGGGATTGTGATAATAGACTATGTAAACATGTAGGAGATGAGGAATTATTTAGGGTGTACAACTAGGAGTAAAGGCAGAAACTTAAGGCAAGAAAAATGCAGGCTGAAAAACTTGCTGACATTGAATTGCATGGGTTGTGAATAGCCTCCAAAGGGAAGTAGGGCATTTAAAATCTATCCTGTTGGCGCCTCTGTCCTCCCACCCATGGCACCTGAGCACAAATAGCAGGTCAGTCTGCAAGACTGTAGTCTTCCCCTGGCATGGTGCTGTGCAGAGAAAGTATGTGTGGTCAGTATCCTGCTTAACGAAACTGTAGAGAACAGTCCTGCTCTGAGAGGGGAGAAACTGGGTTGTTTAATAAGTCTTTTTCAGCTCCCATTTGTGTGACTGAGATCATTATCTCCTGGCCAAGAGATTTTCTTAGAAAGGTTCTTTGGGGGATGATCCCGCATGATCTACTTGCATATTTTCCCTTTGCCACACGGGAGGGGGAGTCAGCTATCTGTATGGCACCAGAGGCATCTGGAGAAGGATTTGGCCCTGGCAGTGTGACTGTAATGCCTCTCCACATCACTTAAGACCCGCTGTGGGGCTGTGATGGGAAGGGGTAAGTGGAGTGGCTGCAAAAGGGGTGTCTGAACCACCTCTGAAAAGTGCAGAGCTGTCTTCAGGGGGCGGGCAGGTGGAAAGGCCACGGGATCTATGCTTATGCAGTGGCTCAAAGGAGGAGTGGAGAGGTAGGGTATGTCTACACTGGAAACTTCAAAGCACTGCCGCAGGAACCCTGTGCCAGTCAAGGGACTGGGAGAGATGGTCTTGAAGCCACACATGGGTCATCTGTAGGTTTGGGGAGTTAGGATTCCATCTCCTCCTCTTTTGCCCCCCTCCCCTCCTGCTTAGTTTTCTGAACAAAGTCCAAGTGGGAGGGAGGGGGAAAAGTCTCACCCCACAGAGAGGATGTGATCCCCACCACTGTAAATTTAAAGTCAAGTCAAGCCAGCAAGTCAGTTTTTGCTGAAGTAGTGACACTTTAATTATCGTGTGAGATACATTGTTTCCGGAGATAGACCTCCTGCTGTGCTAACTAGCCATCTGCATATGGCAATTTGTAGCTTCTAGGAGGAATACACAATAGGCAGCCCTGGCTATTCTGAAAGCTTGAACCATTACCTTATATTCCTCAAGTGTTCATTCACTAAAAAAGTAATTCATAAAATGAGCAAGTGAAAGATACATTAAATGGGTATGATGTTATGCCATGTGCTGGCCTTTTAAGGTGAAATTAAATGTATGAGGAGTTGTTTTATGAAAAAATTAGGAAAAATGTCAACTTCCTAACTTTTGGTGTTAAGCGTCCGTTTAGTTGGATTGAGATGGCTTGACTGGAACAACACAAGAGTCTGTATACTGCTGTCCTGTGTACTCCAAGCATTTTTTCCAGAGAGTCATGTCCAGGTTTTCCAAGTTGACATTTTCACTGAGGTAGGAATCCAGAAGCTTTGAGCTGTACAAATAGAAAAGTCCAGATGTCCAGCCGATATAAATGAACATAGCTCTGTTGAAATATACAGAACTGCATCCTTTATACCAGCTGAAGATCTGTCCCAAGTTGTTGTTCATCTCCTACCTCTCCAGTGCCTGTATGAAATGGGATGTTGGTCTCAATCCTGTTTCTTGTCAGAGATGACAAGAAAAACTTCTCAGAACTGACCATCACAATCATCGCTTTCAGCAGAGTCCAAGGACTGAATGGGTAGAGACTAAAATATCCTTAAAAAGAAAAGGAGTACTTGTGGCACCTTAGAGACTAACCAATTTATTTGAGCATGAGCTTTCGTGAGCTACAGCTCACTTCATCGGATGCATACTGTGGAAGCTGCAGAAGACATTATATACACACAGAGACCATGAAACAATACCTCCTCCCACCCCACTCTCCTGCTGGTAATAGCTTATCTAAAGTGATCATCAAGTTGGGCCATTTCCAGCACAAATCCAGGTTTTCTCACCCTCCGCCCCCCCCCCCCCAAACTCACTCTCCTGCTGGTAATAGCCCATCCAAAGTGACCACTCTCTTCACAATGTGTATGATAATCAAGGTGGGCCATTTCCAGCACAAATCCAGGTTTTCTCACCCCCCCCCCATCCGATGAAGTGAGCTGTAGCTCACGAAAGCTTATGCTCAAATAAATTGGTTAGTCTCTAAGGTGCCACAAGTACTCCTTTTCTTTTTGCGAATACAGACTAACACGGCTGTTACTCTGAAACCTAAAATATCCTTTTCTCCCTGACAAGGTGGTTCCTCTGAAGCACATTTTGACAGAGCAGTGTGAATTGTGTACACTGTACAGATTCTAGATCCCTTACTTGCATTCAGTAGTACCTTACTACTCAAACAGTCCCATTGAAATCATTTGTTTCAGAGTAACAGCCGTGTTAGTCTGTATTCGCAAAAAGAAAAGGAGTACTTGTGGCACCTTAGAGACTAACCAATTTATTTGAGCATAAGCTTTCGTGAGCTACAGCTCACTTCATCGGATGCATACTGTGGAAACAAGCAAATGTAGCAAATGGATGTTGCAAGAGCACATTTTCATCTGAACAAAATCAGTGCTGAATTTGCATTGTGAACTTACAGTAAGTCACAGAATAGAGAGAAAAAAATTAAAGGATTACTTAAAACCAACAATAAATGTACAAATTAAAAGTCATCATTTTAAAATGAAGTTATACTCTATTAAAATAAGCATAAAATTGCATACTTGTTTGGATGTGTAGTTTATAGAATACACAGAATACTAAAATTGACTCAAATGCAAGTAAAATATCTGTTTAATTAGATCGTAAAGAAAGGAGATTAAAAGTAATATTTTGTAAGATAGTAATTACTGTTTCCAAAGTAGTCTGGTTCCTGTGTATTGACTTAAATTTAATTGTGATAGGGGATCTCTTTGGGGTTCTGCATTTTGTTTGTGTCTTTTAATTACTTTAAATCACAACCATTACCTTTATTTTGTTTTCTTTCAACTAAATACACTGCAGGGCTTTTTGCTTGAATAGCCTGCCTGTTCACAAACACAGATCTCTGAGCCATCAGCCTCTACCTTTTCACTGTGAGAGGTTACAAGTCAAATCCTTGCAGGGACCTATGCAACAAGATAACAGGAAAGGACCTTGTAACCAATGGGGAGTAGGCTGAGGTGCTGATGGGCGTCTGAGATGTAAATAAACCAGATTGCTCTCATTTCCTGTTTCCACTGTATTATGCATTCCAATAGCACAATTCATCTTTATGACACACACCTATGGCTTTAACTTTACTGCAGGCCACTAAAGTACATTAAAGTGGGCAGGAAATGGAATTAAAAAGAGCTCAGTTGAGGGTTTAGAATAACTAAACACATTGCAATCTTTTTTAGTGTAAGGTGACAACTCTTTTCAAGAAGATTTAACATAGCGCTTCACTTTGCTTATACAAATGAATGTCAGTGTAAAGGAATGCAATATATTTATAAATTAGGTATTCAAATATGCTCAAATCAATTTTCAAAATTCTCTGGGTTAGCTACAGTTAAAACACAAGATCGAGGGCCAGACCTTCAGCTGGCTGAAGTCAGCGGAGCTATGCTGAGGTACATCAGCTGAGGATTTGGCCCCCACACGGAATATGAAATGAATGTTTAAATAAAATTTGCAGACTTTTACCACTGACAGCTGCACAGGGAGGACCAAATTCTCCTGCCTTAAATGAATAGTCCCATTAAAGGTAGTGTGGTACTCATGTGGGGAGAGCAGGCAAGATTTGGCCTTAAAAAGGCATGTAGTTTTTTTTCAAACTTAGGCACATTTTAGTCTCTCTGAAGATGTGGTGCCCAAGCCTCCCTATTCAGAGAGATATTTTCAAGTACATTTACAATTTTCAGATACATTTAGCTTTTTTAAAAAATGGTGACATCTAGTCAATACTTTTCTTGTGAGGGTTTTGCAAGTTTTTTTCTTTACTGCATATATACTATGAAGATATATGGTAGGAGGATTGTGAGTTTACAGCATGGGTTACTTGAAGAAACATAACTCATATTCTCCCTTCCATAGGATAATTAGTGCCTGCCCTGTGATGTCACTTACATGATACATGTGGTTGAGGTTTTTCAAAATGAATCATTCATCCTGCTCTTTCTCTGATTACACTGAATGAATGGCCTCTGGTTTTGCTGAGCACTGTGTTCTTTTTTTCTATCAGTGAATAGATAATTGAACACAATCCTCAACCTTCAAACTGTTTATCAATATAGAAGATATTAGTGGATATTGCACAATGTCATGTAAGGTAAAAACTAATTTGTAAGCAACACAGCAGAAAGCTGGAAAGGCAATTAAGTTAAAAAGTCATTAACATTGATCCTTTTGCACTGAGAAAGTACATTCACGTTCCTTTCTCAGAAAGCATCTTTGAAAAATGTCTTGCACCTCGGTCTATCTTTAAGGTAATAATGATTTAGTTTTCTTCAAATATTTTGCTTTTAAAACAGAGAATTTAGTTTAATGCAGCATATTGTTCAAGATTCACTTGAATTATATGAACAAGGAGAAACCTGTAGGTAATTAGTAAGGATGGTTGCTGGCCGTTTCTCTCATCATTTGTTCACACTACAGGTATAAATGCTCACTGAAAGGATAAGGTTACAAGATGGGTGGGTATTACTTCAACGATTGCAGCTTCTTAAGTGAAAATCCAGATGCTTTTCTTCTTTCTCTCCTGTTGGTTAGCGTGGGCATATGAAGTAAATAGCTGAAGGTAAGATTTAAAGATTAAACTTTTTCTGTTTTGCAGTGGCAGAATAGCCAGTACTGCTTCTTGTGGTTGCCTAGACAAAAGTACCCATCTGCAGACTTTACGTAAGTGAATGCACATATGGGGCCAAAATTTCAAAAGAATTCAGAGCCAGATTTTCAAGGGCTCAGCACCCACAAGTGGGGTCAGATTTTCAAAAGAGCTCTGCTCCTATCAAGGCATATAGGGTACTGACCTTTTTTACAATTGGTCACTTATTTTGATGCCTAGATGGAAGTTTAGGTTCTTCTGAAAATTCTGGACTTAGGGCCTGATCTGATTACCATTACAGTGGATAGGAATATTCCTATCAGCTTCAATGGGAATTCATTCAGCCCCTTGTATTTTACAGTTGTGAGGTATGCTTTGAAACCTTTATTTAAAAAATATTAACTAAAGAAAACACATGCTTTCTTTTTTTGTGGCAAATGGAATATATTGCAGCCTTATAGTCTGCAAATTCATTGGTCCTTGTCAAATTTGATTAGGCAGAAATGCAATAGCTGAGACAGAAATCAGAGAAGTGTGAATTAAAATTACCGATCTCTCTCTCTCTCTTTTTAAGCTACCTTTTCATTACTTGTGCTTGTTGTGAAATTATTTTTATTACTGTCATCAAAGATAAAACCTTAAGGCAAACTTTGGGTCCAGTCTTGCTCATGTTGAAGTAGATGAGATATTTACCCATAGATTTACTGGGAACAGAATCAGGGTATTTAAAATCTACCTCCTTACTTTTCAATCCTGCAGCTGTTGCTTGTGTGAGTAATCCTCACTCAGGTGAGTAGTCCCACTGAAGTGAGCGAGATTACTCATGTGAGTAGGGACATCTCACTTAAAGGTTGGCAGGACCAGGCCATGGGTCTTATTCATGTGAATAGTGCTTACTTCCTGGGACTTTATGGAGTGTTGGATTGGGCTCTGTCTCAGTGCAATTGGCTCTAATAGGACCACCTGTGTTACTCTCATGAGTAAAAGTTTGCTGGATTGTGCCTTTACTACAGGTTGATTATGCCCTTCCAGATTTCACATACAGTAGCAAACAAGCTTAAAAGTGAAATTAGGTTTTCAGAAACAGGGGAAACTATCAGTGTAAACTGCACTGTACCATTCAACTCATTCAAGCATTCTGCAGATCATTACTAATGGTGTACACAAAGTAGCTATAGAGAGGTAGCATGATAGGTGTGACAAGTACTGTGTGGTTTGTTAATGTGCTTTGAGTGAAAGATCAACATATCAGTCTACAGCGTAAAAGACAACTGCTCCATCCTTTGTAGTGTAACAGATTAAAATGTTGTTGGAGCACTGCTTAGTCTTAAATGTTGAGGTCCTTATCATACCACATAACCTTCCTTGTCTGGCTCTTTTCCTTCTGTCTGTGAGGCAGTAATTGTGGTTGGAATTCTCATTCCCCTTCCCCCCTCTTGCTTGCAGGGCACAGAGCACATTTGGTCACTTTAATTTCTTCCCTCTGTAAAACATGTGAGTGTAACTTCCCCATAAGGCTTATTAGAGCTGAGGCTATTGAAGTGGAGATTCACTAGGACTCAGGATTGTCACAGGGTAGTGAAATCCCTTTCATTGGGCTGGCTTAACTTTTAAGTTACGTTTAATGTTTTTAACAGTAACTTGTGTTTCCTTTACCCTTCACACCCATCCATGAGCCAGGTGTTCTTGTCACACTGAGTGGAAAAATAAAAGTAATCCAACTGTGCACAGCTGGTACCTCAGTGAGAAGCTGGAGGAGGATGGGCTGAGCTTCAAGAAGTGATTAGAGAAACTGCTTGAGTAATTTAAATGGCCTCCTGCAACTGCTTGATAAAATCCAACCACTGGAAAGGGGAGACTGTTTTTATAGTGAATTACGATATTTAAATCTACACTACAATACACTTACATGAGCGGTGTAGTGTAATTTCCTAAAGAAGTTGTTTTCTCAAAACATTTTTGTATCACCTTGATTTTGTAACTTTGCACATTTGATTGAACGGGTGTTACTCACTTCACATATCCATGTGTGATGGGCTTCATTCTGTTCTCTCTTACACTGGTTTAAATCAGGAGTAAGTCTATTGAGGTCAATAGTTACCCTGCTGGAAACTAGGCGTAAGGAGGAACAGAATTAGGCTTACTGATTTCTTTACATCAGAAGCACACTTTTGATCAGAAAACATTTTCATGTAGTAATTTGCTTATTTTAAATAGCACTTTAGCATTGCCCTATTAGTCACATAATGCCAGAGCTTGGAAACACTGATGCTTGGGCTTAACTTTAGTCACATGATTAGTCCCACTGACGTAAGAGAACTAAATAGCACTATACCTTGAAAGTATGTGTTTCTTGTGGGACGACTCAAGTGAGTAAAGCTAATCAGGTGTGTCACTGTTCGCGGGGTTTGGCCCAGAGAGTTCTATCCTGGAAACACTTGCTACTGAGCTTAGTACCATTTAGTTTTCTTAGTAGACAGTGAGAGTATGTTCAGTATTTATTTACAGTGCTCAGTAGTGTGTGCAGGATTGTCCCGAGAAACTAGACTTTTCATTTTCTTTATTTGTCAGGGTTCATTTCTGCTTAGGGGTGGGTTAGAAGATCCTAAAATATTAGGTTTCAAAGTAACAGCCGTGTTAGTCTGTATTTGAGCTACATCTGATGAAGTGAGCTGTAGCTCACGAAAGTTTATGCTCAAATAAATTGGTTAGTCTCTAAGGTGCCACAAGTACTCCTTTCCTTTTTCCTAAAATATTAATTGCTCCTTCCTGCCTGATCGGGGGTTCTTTATTTATGTGTTATCTCTCAGTAGACTGGGGAGGGGAAGGGCTTCCTCTGTCATGACTGTGAGCAACTCCTGTAACTTCAAAGATCATTTTAGTAGGGTCAAGCTTCATAAAGGGAGCAAAGCCAAAGTAAAACCAGCACCTTTGAGTCCATAAATCAGTTTACTCATACAATGTACTGGGGACATAATTGTCCAAGCATAGCAACAGAGCTTCTTTTTCATTCTAATGGTGTAGTGCTGTCGGCACTAATACTTTATAATTCCCAAGGCTTAGACATATCCGTGTTCAGATATTCATTTAAGGGACAATAATTTAGGAGCATAATGAAAAGAAGTACAATAGTTAATGATATTAGCTAATGAATGGTGTGATGCTAAATACTCTCTTAACAGCTTCTATCAACAGCAGTGTTGTATTTTGTGAGATACGTTTAAGAAAACATTGCAAGAGTACTCCAGCAGATGATGATGAAATCAAGTCCAAGATTCTGCCTGAGTTGTTAAATAGTGTTTTTGGACTTTTTACATTCAAACTGCAGGGAAATAGCTCCCTTGGAAGAGAATAATAAGCAAAGCAAAAATATCAATGCCAGGATTTTTAAAAACAATTTTTACTGATGTATATTATAATTAAAAATCAGATATGTTGGTCTTCCATAAGCTGCTCATTTCCTTGAGAGCAATCACAGCTTAGCATAAAGTAGCACATTTTTTAAAAAAAAGGGTACTAATCTGGTTACACTCTAAGCGCACACACGATAGGGCTATGTTACTAGCTTTGTCTGCCCTCATCATTAACAAGCAAATTAAACATTTTTTCACTTTTTTTTAATTAAACAAATAAACCTTGGGCTGCTCTGTGATCTTTCATTAAACCCTTAATTGTCTGGAGAACTCAACATGAGTGCTTGGAGTTGGCCAGTTTTGTTGCACAGCATTAGGTATTCAGTAGCAGATTAACAACAGAGCTGGATTTACTCTCTTCACTAATCCTTAGAATAGTCTGTTGGGGAGGAGAGGCAGTTGCGTGTTTTAGGAGATAGGTTACTGTATCTCTGAACTGGAAGCACAGCGATGGGTTTTAAAGTGTCTGGACAGGCATGAAATGACTTTGAAAGAGAAAAGCTTATTTAGTGGAAACAAAATAGGTGTTGCTTTCAAATCAGCTTCTTGGCATGCCCACCTCTGAAGGTTGCGGTAGGCTCCAAATGTATTTTTCATCAAAGCAGTTGTACCGTAAGGAAATATTGCCATCACCTAGATCACAATTTTCAGAAATGTAGTTCCTAACTAACAGAGGAGCCAACTGCGGTCAGTATCTGGTAAACTAATTCTGATGCTACTTGATTATTCAACACTGAGGGCAAGGACCACAAAATATTTACCAGGTCACGCTTTAATCTGTTTAGTGCTCTGCGGTCTAATTTTCATGGCTTTAAGATGATTGCATGCCTTTGAAATGCATTACGATATTAGTAGGGTCTGCACCATAAACAACATTGTTGCAGAGCATGAAAAACATGGGCACATTTCAAAAGGAGAGTTAATTAGAAGGGTAAGTAGATGAGTAGTTATCAAGTGCACCACGAGTTCCACTGTTAAACTCTGATAATAATTTTCATGCTGGGCATTATACAAATGAAGCTCCTTAACACTGATTAATCAGTTACGGGCTGCGAGTCTGCCAGGATACTCAGCTGAAGCCTAAGAGTTAGCAAGATACCTTCACTACAAGTACCACTAAGGATGAAGAGTGAGTTGTAGACTGTGTTTCCTTTCTTCTGTGCTTGTCTTGGACTGATTTTCTTTTTTCTACTTTTTTTTTCCCCTTTAGGACCCAAGATTATCAGCTTTAATTTTTGATAAGCTTCAAGTGCCTGACTATTTACAGAAAAACAGGAATGAAGGAGAGAGCAGATGTGAAATTTGCGCCACCCACCTGAATCAGCTGAAGCAGGAAGCCATTCAAATGATCCACACCCTTAATCAAGCCAGCTATCAAGAAGTACCTGGCCTCCCTCAAAGTTCTGGAGCATTGACAGGTGTCTTACCAAGGATGGTGACTGTGTCATCCCAAAGGGATTTGCCACTTGTTTCTGGGCAGGTGGGTAGACAGTCCGGAAAATCAACAAATCTTTTCTCTGGGACAGAGAGAAAGAAGGGACTTGGATGGCCTCAAGGCACAAGCAGTTTTCCAAACTCCAGTGTTCAAGTAACTGTGGCTCCCAGCGGCCTCAGTGGTGCTTTGAGCTCCGTGACTATCCAGGCTCAGCAATACCTTGAGGGGATGTGGAGTATCTCCAGGGTGAACAGCTTTCTTCCCCAAGCTTGTCTAGTAAGTACTAGCAACTCGGATAAAAAGATTATTAGTTTTTTAGGGAATCAGCTCAAATTGCTTTGAACCATGTCTTGAGAAATTAAGAGTTGAGAAGAGCTTTAAAATGATGGTTTTTTCCAGCATATATAACTGTTAATTTGCTTCTGATCTCAGGTGATAGAACAACCTTTTTGCAAATCTCTTTGCACATATTTCAGCTTTGCCTATAACAGATGGTGATCTTAACTTTCACACACGAGGTGTCTGGGTTTAAAATCACCAGTGGCTAAATTCATCCATGGCGTAACTCCATAAACATCAGGGGAGTTATACCAAGGATGAATTTGACTCATGATTCTGAGTATGATGCTGAACTTCTGGAGCCCTGTTGACTGCAGTGGAAGTTATTCATATACAGTAGGGGAGAAATAGGAACTCTGAAGTTTAATTTATTGTAGGACAGTTACTACTACAGAAGAAGGCTGTTCAGAATGTTCATATATTGCTCTGTGCCCATTAAGGTCATATTTTTGACTCTGAATTCCAGTGATGTCTGTTTTTAAACAACTCCTGTATTATATGCATCTCTCTATCGCTTTTTTCCAAAGACAGATTTTCCATGTTAGAGAAGTTTGTTACCTTGAAAAGAGTGTCCATTACTGTCAAGGTTCCTTCCCCACTCTGAACTCTAGGGTACAGATGTGGGGACCTGAATGAAAACCTCCTAAGCTTACTTTTACCAGCTTAGGTTAAAACTTCCCCAAGGTACAAACTATTTTACCCTTTGCCCTTGGACTTCCACTGCCACCACCAAACGTTTATATGGGTTTATTTTTATTAGGAAAGCGTTGTTTGGAAATGTCTTTCCCCCCAAAATCCTCCCAACCCTTGCACCTTTCTGGGGAAGGTTTGATAAAAATCCTCACCAATTTGCATAGGTGACCACAGACCCAAACCCTTGGATCTTAAGAACAATGAAAAAACATTCAGTTTCTTAAAAGAAGAATTTTAATAGAAGTAAAAAGAATCACCTCTGTAAAATCAGGATGGTAAATACCTTACAGGGTAATTAGATTCAAAACATAGAGACAGGTTTCAGAGTAGCAGCCGTGTTAGTCTGTATTCGCAAAAAGAAAAGGAGTACTAGTGGCACCTTAGAGACTAACCAATTTATTTGAGCATAAGCTTTCGTGAGCTCACGTCATCAGACGCATAGAGAATCCCTCTAGGCAAAACCTTAAGTTACAAAAAAAATCAAAGACAAGAATATCCATTTTATTCAGCACAGCTTATTTTCTCAGCCATTTAAACAAACAGAATCTAACGCATATCTACCTAGATTACTTACTAAGTTCTAAGACTCCATTCCTGTTCTGTCCCCAGCAAAAGCATCACACAGACAGACCCTTTGCTTTTCCCTCCCCCCAGCTTTTGAAATTATCTAGTCTCCTCATTGGTCATTTTGGTAAGGTGCCAGCGAGGTTATCCTAGCTTCTTAACCCTTTACAGATGAAAGGATTTTTCCTCTGGCCAGGAGGGATTTTAAAGGGGTTTACCCTTCCCTTTATATTTATGACAGTTACCAATTTTGTATGATCTGTATTGGTCCTTAAAAGACCTTCAAGAAAACAGACCAAAAGTTGTTTGCTATGTAGGAGACTTACTTTTTTTTTTTTTTTTTTTTTTTTAAGAAAAGTAAAATTTCATACTGACCTAATACCCCATCATTGTGCTGCTGGAGGTGCCCCCATTCAGATGAGATCTATACAAATTGAAATCTACTGGTGGCCATTTAAATATCCTGAAGCAGATTTTGCAAGACTGGAGCTGTTGGCTCTGGACAGATTTCAGATTGGCATACTACTGTATATCAGTCTACATCCTTGTACGTAATCACTGCCTAAGGTTGTTTGGTAGTTTCAGCTGATTGAGCTCCAAGTTCAGCAGAACACTGCCTTCTAAAAACACTGCTGTGTAATATTGCAGTTATAGAAAGACTACTGTGTTTGTATCCTAGAGGGGGCTGACTTTCAGTGGTGGGTGAAATGATCACACACACACACACACACACACACAATCTCTGTTACCCTGATGTAAATCTGCAGTATCGCCATAGAAGTCAGATGGATTTACCCAGTGATGAGCTGCCAAAATCTTAACAACCAGTTCCCTCCTCACCCCATGAGGGGGTCGTGGCCTGCCCCGTCCACCCCCCTCTCTTGTCCCCTGACTGCCCCCGGAACCAGGCAGGAGGGTCTCATGGGCCACCGTAGTGGGTGCCCACCCCACCCTGCCCCATCCCTAAGAGCCACAGGGACCTGCCAGGGGGCAGGGTGGGGAGTCCCAGCGGTGCTTACCTGGGGCGGCTCCCGGGAAACATCCGGTAGGTCCCTCTGGCTCCTAGGGGCAGGGTAGCAAAGCTAGGTGGAATGGTCGCTCCCCCACTGATCACATCAAAAGTGGCGCCTTAGGCACCGATTCCGTGGATGCTCTGGGGCTGGAGCACCCACGGGAAAAATTTGGTGGTGCAGAGCACCCACCGGCAGCTCCCTGCCCCGTGCCTGGCCCCAGCCCCAGCTCACCTCCCCTCCACCTCCGCCTCCTCCCCTGAGTGCCCCCCCCTCGGGTTACCTGCTGCAGCTTGGCTGGCCCTCCTCGCGCCCCCCCCCCCCGCCCGCCCCAACTCACCTCCGCTTCTCTGGGCCTGAGCGCGAAGCCGCCGCTTGCTTCTCAGCCCCCCGGCTTCCCGCGCAAACAGCTGATTCGCGGGAAGGCGGGGATGTGGAGAAGCAGAGCAGGGTGGAGCGTAACGCGGGGGCGGAGGCGGAGCGGAGGTGAGCTGGGGCCAGGGGCGGAATTTTCCCAGTGGGTGCTCCAGCTCCGGAGCACCCACGGGGTCGGAGCCTAAGGTGCCGCTTTTGGCCAGTTGATAATTTAGAAGCCCTTTTAGAACCTGTTGTCCCGCGGGACAACCGGTTGGCCTACCCATGTGCAAAGTACAGAGCTGCGTAGGGCACCAGGAAATTGGGGCACCAAATTTCCTGGTGCCCAACGCAGCTGCGTGCTGCTCCAGCCCCTGCTCCGCCTCTTCTCCATGGCCTCCGCCCCATCCCCCGCCCCCACTCTACCCCTTCCACAAAGCCCCCTCCCCTGCTCCGCCCCAGCCCTGCCCCCACTCTCCTGAGGACTGCAGCAGGGGTTGGGCCTCCTGCACTCACCGGCGGCAGTAAGTGGAGCGACCCGGCCCCAGCCCGCTCCGTGTTGCTGGTGAGTGTTGGGGGGTGGTTCCCTCCTGCCCCACAAGGCTGGGAGCCAGGGAAGCAGAGCGGAGCAGGCTGGGCCTGAATAGGGCACCAAAATGGCTAGGGACGGCCCTGCACACTTTGTTTGAAAGCACCATGTATTGGTGTTTTGGAAATGAAACTTCTGCAAGATTTACGGTTTGTGAGAAATTTTGAAAAATGTGGATTCATAGTTTAAGACCAGAAAGGACCATTAGATGTTTTGGAGTGAAACCAAATTTTTAAATGCTAAAATTCTGGAAATTCTGACTTTTGGCCAGCTCTAGTTCATATACAGGATGTGTAAGAGAGGATCCTTCTTGAAATAATGTGTTTACTACACTAAGGGGTAGCTTTCTATCCAAGGAGCTCCATGTGCTTTACATGTATTAATGAATTAACACTCACTACAGCATGTGAATTAGGTATTATCCCCATTTTAAAGACTGGGCAATGGAAAGGCTAAGTGACTAGCTCAGGGTCACACAGCAAGTCTGTGGCAGAGGTGTAACCCTTCAAGGTTACAGATAAAAGAGCCTCAGAGTGTATGTTCATAGAGTATTATGAGATCCATTATGTATGAACATGTTTTCTGTATGTTAATAATTTTCACGCATGACCAATTTCAAGGACAATATAGTAAAAATATTGTCTGGGAGACAGAACAACTATGAATATTTTACAATAATCTTCAAATCAAAGTGTTCCCTCCTAAATACCCCTCTCAAACTCAAAGTATTGCACAATAATGCCCACCTGTGAGCTGCAGTGTTTAGTGTAATTGCTGCAGTTCTTATATGGGTTTGGAACTCAGATTGTAAACTTTTGGGACTGGGATGCATCTTTAAAGCATCTAGCAGACTTTGGGTGCTGTATAAATTATAATGTTCTGTGTTGCAGGATCAACTATTGGGAAAAACAGTTTGGGAATCAGGACAGAATAAAATGTAGGGGGAAAAACATAGGGAATAAGGTTCAAAAGATGCAGATACAATTCAGTTGTGAGATAGGGTCTTGTGATCAGTTGCTTCAACTGATTGTTCTCTGGTCAACAGTTTTAAAAAAAACTACTGACCAGCTAGAGATGTTCCTTTTGGGGTGATATAACTCTGTCTAAGACAATTGATTTATGTCTGGCTGTTGAAGAGTGTGAATATTATTTTTAATAGCCCTTTTTGTCTCAAAGCTAACAAATTGAATACA
This sequence comes from Natator depressus, assembly GCF_965152275.1. Classification (NCBI taxonomy): domain Eukaryota; kingdom Metazoa; phylum Chordata; order Testudines; family Cheloniidae; genus Natator; species Natator depressus. The sequence goes on from NC_134239.1 coordinate 112,521,668, forward strand.
ATTTCACCTCTGGGGTGAAACGTGACAAAGGTCCAACAATGCATAGCATCACTACACAAAAGTTTAGAATAGGAATGAAGAACTGCACGGGGAAGCTCAGGCATGCCAAATGTGATTTACCTATGCTGGAATTTGGTCAGGATGCTAATAAATCAATGTAAATATATATAAACCTTTTAGAAACGTGCAAATATATGGACTCAGGAAAAGTTACGTCTTTCTGTACATTTTCAGGTAAATGTATTTATATACTACATTAACCAGTTTAATGTAGCTATCCCCAGTGCAGTAAAAACATTACAGCAAATTGTTTTCCCTTGCATTTTATGCCAAAACATAAACAATGTGACATGGGATTTGAATAGAAACAAATGGTACCGGTTATATTGCAAAAATATTGCAGCTTCTTAAATCTTCTAGTTCAGCGGTTCTCAACCTTTTTCTCTCTGAGGTCCCCCTCGATATGCTATAAAACTCCAGGGCCTAGTGGGGGTGGGGAGGCCTCGGGGCAGGGAGAGGGTAGCTGGGGCTGTGTGCAGACAGGGGTAGCTCAGGGTGCAGGGAGGAGGGGTAGCTGGGGTGGTGTGCTGGCAGAGGATAGCTCAGGGTGCAGGGAGGGGGGTACTAGGGGCTGTGTGCTGGGAGGACTCCCCTGCAGTCCCTGTTCCCGGAGGGGTCTGCCAGCCACAGAGCTGGGCCTCCCCACTCGGGGAGCTCTTACCAGCTGCCGCTGCAGGAACAAAAGGGGCTGGGAGCTGATGAGCAGCTTCAACCTGGGGTATGAGCAGGCGACAAGGGAATGCTGCTGCTGCCTGCTCCATGGCACCAGCCAAAGCAGCAGCTGCCCTGCACTGCCCAGCTCTGGCTTCCTGCCTTCAACCTGGCCAGGGGGTGGGAAGGGGGGCAGGGAGGAGAGGTGTGGAGCTGCCACCGGGAATGCCAAGCTCTTGTGCTGCAGTTTGGAAGGTGGGGGATTGCCCTCCATGTCGCCAACTCTGCCCACCATGGGCTCAGGGTTTCTGCTCCACAGGGAGCACCAGGGCTCGGGGCTCTGGCCTTTATCCCCACGCCTCCCGGCTTCAACCCTGCTGGGGTGGGGTGCCAGGGATCGGGGCTTGAATCACAGGGTCTTGCGGCTCCCTTGAAACTGCTCGCGGATCCCCCCGGTTGAGAACTGCTGTTCTCGTTTGCTTTAAAAAATTCAGTGGGAGAACTGGAAAATTGGATTATTAGAAAAATAGAAGTAACATGCAGAATAAGATGACCAAATATATGCCCCTGTTCAGCAAGGTGCTTAAGCACACACCTGTCAGTAAACACATGATTAGTCCAGTTGAAATCTGTGGAATTATTCATCTGTCTTAAGTTATGCATGTGTTTAAGTACCTTGCTAGATCAGCCAGACATGGCCAGATCCTCAGCTCGTGTAAATCAGTATAGGTCTATTGAAGTCAAAGAAACTATGCTGATTTACCCCATCTGAGAATCTGGCCCGGTTATTTTAATCACAATTCAAAGTCTGTCCTTGAATTCTCAGGCAAGAGTCTCCTATTTACTTGAATGGGATTTAGGTGAATACATATGAAGGCAGAATTTCCCACTCAACAAGTGTATCCTAAAATGTACATCCCGATGGAGAATCTTCCTGTTCTCACCCAAGAGGTTTTAACCATGCACTTCCTTTGCTGAACTGATTTTGACAGGGACCTTCCCTGTTCCTATTCATCCAGCCAGTTTCCATTTCTTCTGCTTTGTCATAAGTCACTTGCACTACTTATGTGCTCCTTTATGATCCCCGGATCAACTAATCATTGCATTTGATCAGAACATCCCACTCCCTTTTTTACAATCTTCCCCATGAGAAAGAAATCCAGCTTCAGTCTGGACCTCAGAAAAGTCATCAAATATCACATTTTTTAGATCAGAATCTGTCTAAAACCCAGAACTTTTTTCATCCCATAAGGTGTGAAGGTCACTGTTTTACATGACTTAATTTGGATATGAAGGAGTTTTACATTGGCTCTAACAGAGTGACGCCTCAAAGCATTTAAGCCCATTCCACTAAGATTGTAGTGGTATTTCCAGTAGGACTATAGTAACAGTATTGTCAGAAATAGAATTTCTTATTGAAATTTGCAAAGCTGTTACTTTCATAGAATATCAGGGTTGGAAGGGACCTCAGGAGGTCATCTAGTCCAACCCCCTGCTCAAAGCAGGACCAATCCCCAATTAAATCATCCCAGCCAGGGCTTTGTCAAGCCTGACCTTAAAAACTTCCAAGGAAGGAGATTCTACCACCTCCCTAGGTAACGCATTCCAGTGTTTCACCACCCTCCTAGTGAAAAAGTTTTTCCTAATATCCAACCTAAACCTCCCCCACTGCAACTTGAGACCATTACTCCTTGTCCCGTCCTCTTCTACCACTGAGAATAGTCTAGAACCATCCTCTTTGGAACCACCTCTCAGGTAGTTGAAAGCAGCTATCAAATCCCCCCTCATTCTTCTCTTCTGCAGACTAAACAATCCCAGTTCCCTCAGCCTCTCCTCATAAGTCATGTGTTCCAGACCCCTAATCATTTTTGTTGCCCTTCGCTGGACTCTCTCCAATTTATTCACGTCCTTCTTGTAGTGTGGGGCCCAAAACTGGACACAGTACTCCAGATGAGGCCTCACCAATGTCGAATAGAGGGGAACGATCACGTCCCTCGATCTGCTCGCTATGCCCCTACTTATACATCCCAAAATGCCATTGGCCTTCTTGGCAACAAGGGCACACTGCTGACTCATATCCAGCTTCTCGTCCACTGTAACCCCTAGGTCCTTTTCCGCAAACTGCTGCCTAGCCATTCGGTCCCTAGTCTGTAGCTGTGCATTGGGTTCTTCCGTCCTAAGTGCAGGACCCTGCACTTATCCTTATTGAACCTCATCAGGTATCTTTTGGCCCAATCCTCCAATTTGTCTAGGTCCCTCTGTATCCTATCTCTGCCCTCCAACGTATCTACCACTCCTCCCAGTTTAGTATCATCCGCAAATTTGCTGAGAGTGCAATCCACACCATCCTCCAGATCATTTATGAAGATATTGAACAAAACCGGCCCCAGGACCGACCCCTGGGGCACTCCACTTGACACCGGCTGCCAACTAGACATGGAGCCATTGATCACTACCCATTGAGCCCGACAATCTAGCCAACTTTCTACCCACCTTATAGTGCATTCATCCAGCCCATTCTTCTTTAACTTGCTGACAAGAATACTGTGGGAGACCGTGTCAAAAGCTTTGCTAAAGTCTAGAAACAATACATCCACTGCTTTCCCTTCATCCACAGAACCAGTAATCTCATCATAGAAGGCTATTAGATTAGTCAGGCATGACCTACCCTTGGTGAATCCATGCTGACTGTTCCTGATCACTTTCCTCTCATGTAAGTGCTTCAGGATTGATTCCTTGAGGACCTGCTCCATGATTTTTCCAGGGACTGAGGTGAGGCTGACTGGCCTGTAGTTCCCAGGATCATCCTCCTTCCCTTTTTTAAAGATTGGCACTACATTAGCCTTTTTCCAGTCATCTGGGACTTCCCCCGTTCGCCACGAGTTTTCAAAGATAATGGCCAACGGCTCTGCAATCACATCCACCAATTCCTTTACCACTCTCGGATGCAACTCGTCCGGCCCCATGGACTTGTGCACGTCCAGCTTTTCTAAATAGTCCCTAACCACCTCTTTCTCCACAGAGGGCTGGCCATCTACTCCCCATGTTGCGATGCCCAGCGCAGCAGTCTGGGAGCTGTCCTTGTTAGTGAAGACAGAGGCAAAAAAAGCATTGAGCACATTAGCTTTTTCCACATCCTCTGTCACTAGGTTGCCTCCCTCATTCAGTAAGGGGCCCACACTTTCCTTGGCTTTCTTCTTGTTGCCAACATACCTGAAGAAACCCTTCTTGTTACTCTTGACATCTCTTGCTCGCTGCAGCTCCAGGTGCGATTTGGCCCTCCTGATTTCATTCCTACATGCCCGAGCAATATTTTTATACTCTTCCCTGGTCATATGTCCAACCTTCCACTTCTTGTAAGCTTCTTTTTTATGTTTAAGATCCGCTAGGATTTCACCATTAAGCCAAGCTGGTCGCCTGCCATACTATTCTTTTGACTCATCGGGATAGTTTGTCCCTGTAACCTCAACAGGGATTCCTTGAAATACAGCCAGCTCTCCTGGACTCCCTTCCCCTTCATGTTAGTCCCCCAGGGGATCCTACCCATCCGCTCCCTGAGGGAGTCGAAGTCTGTTTTCCTGAAGTCCAGGGTCCGTATCCTGCTGCTTACCTTTCTTCCCTGTGTCAGGATCCTGAACTCAACCAACTCATGGTCACTGCCTCCCAGATTCCCGTCCACTTTTGCTTCCCCCACTAATTCTTCCCTGTTTGTGAGCAGCAGGTCAAGAAAAGCTCCCCCCCTAGTTGGCTCGTCTAGCACTTGCACCAGGAAATTGTCCCGTACGCTTTCCAAAAACTTCCTGGATTGTCTATGCACCGCTGTATTGCTCTCCCAGCAAATATCAGGAAAATTAAAGTCACCCTTTAATTTTTGCTTCTGCGAGTTGCCGGAAGAAAGCCTCATCCCCCTGGTCCGGTGGTCTATAGCAGACTCCCACCACTACATCACTCTTGTTGCTCACACTTCTAAACTTAATCCATAGACACTCAGGACACTTTGTTCATATTTTGGTTATTCACCAAGCATTACAACAACATTTCATTGTCTGAATATTCTACTTTTGGATACTGTGAACTGCAGGCTACCAGTGTTAGCTTTTTGTTCTCTTAATTTTGGTTTACTTACCTATTTTTGTTCCTACCACTCATGTCCCAGTGGTAGTAAGGCTTTTGATAGGTGGATATGTGGACCTTACAAATAGGACAGTTTTATCTTGGCTGTTTATTGGTCTTATGCCTAGGTCATCCACCAGTTAGAGGCCCCTTCACCTCTCTTCTCCTTTGTCCTCTCCCTCTAATTGGTGCACTTGTAACTATTTATATACTTACTATTTATATGCTTTGTGGATATTTGGAAGTTGTCTCCTAGGGTCAGTCTCCAATAGGCACCCTTCTTCAGAGGTGGGTGTAGTATAATAATCTACCTGGCTTGACAGGGTCATCTGGAACTCATCGGCTTCTACCTGAGCGCTTGGTGCAAATGTAACTCACACACCTGGGTGTGGTGTTCTGTCCCATTTAGTGGTACTGAGACCACTTAGAGAGAGAGATTAATGAGTTTGCTCTACAACCTTAGGTAAGAGCTGTATGGCTTTTAGCTCATGCAGTAGAGCAGACGTGAGCAAATGTTTTGGCCTGAGGGCCACATCGAAGTTCCAAAACTGTATGGAGGGCTGGGTAGGGAAGGCTGTGCCTCTCCAAACAGCCTGGCCCCTGCCCTATATCCGCTCCCTCCCACTTCCCACCCCCACCCTGGGACCCAACCCCTATCCAACCCCCCTTGCTCCCTTTCCCTTGACTGCCCCCCACATCCACATCCCGGCCCCCTGACAGGCCCCCCAGGACTCCCACGCTTATCCAAGCGCTCCCTGTCCCGTGACTGACCCCTTGTCCCTTATCCAACCCCCCCGGCTCCCTTCCCATGCCACTCAGAGCACCAGGACTGGCAGCTGTGCTGCCTGGCTGGAGCCAGCCATGCCTCCACACAGTCTAGAGCACCGGGGCAGGCCGGCAGCTCTCGCAGCTGCGCTGCCCAGTAGGAGCTCGCAGCCACACCGCCCAGAGCACTGGCAGCATGGTGAGCTGAGGCTGCGGGGGATGGGGGACAGCAGGGGAGGGGCCAGGGGGCTAGCCTTCTCGGCCGGGAGCTCAAGGGCCCGGCAGGACAGTTCTGCAGGCTATAGGGGGGAGGGATAGCTCAGTGGTTTGAGCATTGGCCTGCTAAACCCAGGGTTGTGAGTTCAGTCCTTGAGGGGGCCATTTAGAGATCTGGGGCAACAATAAGGGATGGTACTTGGTCCTGCTGTGAAGGCAGGGGACTGGACTCAATGACCTTTCAAGGTCCCTTCCAGTTCTGTGAGATAGGTATATCTCCATATTAAAAGTTTGCCCAGCTCTGCAGTAGAGGCTCATGCACCAAGTTCCAGAGGTCCCAGGTTCAGTACCCCCCCCCCCCCCGACAACTGGGGTCTGTCGGTGTTACACAAGAGAAAATCTTTCAGACCTGTGAGGACTTGACACAAGTAGTCTTGGGCCTGGACTGGTGGATGCACTTGATGGAAGAAAAATAATTTTATAGATGGGACAAAATTTTCTCATTTGTCTAATCATAGAACTGGAAGGGACCTCGAGAGGTCCTCTAGTCCAGTCCCCTGCACTCAAGGCAGGACTAAGTATTATCTAGACTTTCCCTGACAGGCGTTTGTCCAACCTGCTCTTAAAAATCCCCAATGATGGAGATTCCACAACCTCCCTAGGCAATTTATTCCAGTGCTCAACCACCCTGACAGTTAGGAAATTTTTCCTAATGTCCAACCTAAACTACCGTTGCTGCAATTTAAGCCCGTTGCTTCTTATCCTATCCTCAGAGGTTAAGAAGAACAATTTTTCTCCCTCCTCCTTGTAACAACCTTTTATGTACTTGAAAACTGTTATCATGTCTCCTGTCTTCTCTTCTCCAGACTAAACAAATCCAGTTTTTTCAGTCTTCCCTCAGAGGTCATGTTTTCTAGACCTTAAATCATTTTTGTTGCTCTTCTCTGGACTTTCTCCGATTTGTCCACATCTTTCCTGAAATGTGGCGTCCAGAACTGGACACACTACTCCAGTTGAGGGGCTTGAATCCTCGACATACTCTTTAAAAGGCCTGTGAAATACACCATTGCCCCAGCACCTAAGCACCAGAATCATGGCATTCCTGAGTGGTGGAATGCTATGATACATATCGGGGTCATGTAACATGGACAGAAACACCGTGGTAGTAGACGCTTTTCCCTTTTTTTGGTTTAGTTATTGAAACTCAGACATAAAAAGCCATTACAAAACAACTGTTCCATTGAATTAAAAAAAATAGAGAGAGAATTTATAGTATGTAGCTAGAATGCCTAGACTTCTCATGCATTTCATATATGTATATTTAATGGAATTTATTGCTGGTCTACAGAACATGGTGTCAAACCAACTATGTTAATTGAAAAAGATTTATTGTATTGTTAATGTTGTAGCATGGTTCTAGATGGTGTATAAAATAATGCTAGTTGAAATGGCATTAATATATGTATTTAAGTTCCTTTTTCATTTATGTGCATTATTGATCTTACTTCATTGTTGGGGAGGTAATGGATATATAATTAGAATACACTCACAGTAATCAATGATGAGATTATTAGGCTTATAAATAGAATTTTAAGACTAAGATGAGGTAATTTCCCAGCGTAACTAAGAATCAATAATTAGAGGCTTGCCTTGAATCTTAAAGTAGTACTTGTAAGATTAAAAATATAACACTTTTAGAGAAGTAAATCTATGTATATTTCTTAACTGTGTTACACGAAGATATGGTTTATACAGTGTTTATATTTAGTTCTTCTGCAAAGTTAGCCCTTCTTTTAAGTTTGACTCTCTAACACTCTCCCCAGCTGTGCAGCCATGAAGGCTGGCTGCCCAGATTTGACCTTGTTCTAGGGGATGGAGTCATCCTGCCTTGCCCAGTTGCCATATGTTTGCAATCAGGCTTGAGGGAGTGACATCAGAAGATTCACTGAGCAAATCCCTTGTCCTAACACAGGGCAGTAGGTTCTTTCCTGTCTGACTTCATGCTCTTATTTCAGGGCAGAATTTGAAAGAGGCCACATGATGACTGGGAAGGCTACTGACTGACAGCTCAGTGCTGTTGGACAAAGAGAGAGGCTCAGCACCCATTCTGTCACGTCTCTCAAACTAAAAGTGATGTATCAGGGTAGGAACTCAGATGGGATGGTGGTGAGGGCCATGTAAATAGCTGGATGGATAGATAGGGGAAGGGACTCTTCCTCTGATGACTGGGTGGGGAAGGGGCAGTTTGTCCATCCATGCATTGGCGATGATCCCTTGTATCACTTTTGATACCCTCCCCTTCTGACCCTCTCCAGTGACTGGAGGTGGCATGTGTGAGTTCCCGCACCTCCTGCTAACATACCAAGGTTAGAAAGACTCTGGTCTGGCTTTAAAAAGAACCAACACAACCCTGATCAAGAACTGTTAAGTTGCTGTGCATCTGTGTTAATCGAGCTCTCGGGCTGTAATAAATTCCATAAGCTGCTTGATTCTAGAGGGGTAAATAAAGAAGGCACTGACGATAAAGGAGTTGCACTGCACGCATATGAACTGTCCATCCCCTGCCTTGGGACTCCAGTGTTCTTTCTCTTTCATGGCTTTGCGTACTGACCAAACTCTCTTGGGGTGGGCTGACTTAGTGAGGAGTCAGCATGCATGTAGCCCAGAGGGCAGCATAAATTTTAGGCCTGTCACAGAGCCCTGTTTAGTAGCTTTGTGTGTGCTAAGGGCCCAGTTCTCCCTTCAGATGGCCAGAGCTTGTACATTTTTAAGCAAGATACTAGCTGCACAGTGACATGTACTCTGGTACCTGACAGGAAGGTTGGTCCCTAAAATTGTTTTCTTTAAAGTAGTTTAAATTTAACACACAGGCCCAAGCATGATCAAAATAGAAATTAGGAATGAATGTCTCCCATTTTTGCCTTTTATTTTCTTTATTGGGATTTCTATGCTGCTCATGATCAGAATATCTGAGCACCTCACAATATTAATGAGGATGTTCTTGGGTAGGAAAGTATTGTCGTCTCCATTTTACAGATGGAGTGAGGCACTGTGAGATTAAGTGACTTGCCTAGAATCCCATGGGAAGTCTGTGGCAGAGCCAGGGGCAGGCCACCCCAGGTCTCAGGATTCAAAGTCCTGTGCCTTGCATACATGACCATCTTTCTTCTCTTCCCTTTAAAGAAATATCGGGCTATTGGAAGTTTGCACTAATGAAAAGGCCTTTGCTCTGATTTGTCTTATGTGAGGAAAACAAATCCTAAGCTGATGTAAATGTATATTATTTCAAGCTTGTAAATGCCTCCCTTTGCTTTCAACTACCGACTTCTGTCAGGGGAGTCGGCCAAGAAACCATGGGCTGCAGATTTGGGCAAACAGTCCATTTTTAATTGTGACCAAAGTGGTAGTTTAAAACATAGTGAGCAGTGAAGCAGCCACATTTTGGCTTTGGGAAGCTGCATTCATTTCTAATGTGTGTTGATAAAACATGTCAGGTGAGGTTTTCTTGTGGCAGACAGATCCCAGTTATTCAAGCATAGGCTTTGTTTACTCCACTGAGACTGTTTGGAATCCATCCCCGACAAAGTAGTGATTTGAAAATGAGGAATATCCAGCAGGGGACTCCTTTCATTTGGGGCTGCCTTTTCCTCTGTGATCCTAAATCTGAGGGTGCCAGGTTTATACAGGGCATCTAGGAGGGCACACGGGTTTCTCAGAGTTTATTTGACAATGTGTTAATCAGCTGGTAGAGGCAAGAAAGAGATTCCGCTGGATACTGAGTGGCACAGAGCTGATTTTTCCACTGCCTGGGACTGGGTGTGGCCATTTACCCCGGTGTGAAGTCGCTGTAGAATGCTGCTAAATGAGAATGGTAGCATTTTACACCCACTTTGCATGAGCGCAAATGACCACACAAATGGCTAGATTTCTCAATGCCTGATGGTCTGTTTGTGCTAGCTTCAGTGTTGTAGAACAGGCATAGCCATTCCTCCCCAGGGAATGCCCTGGCGGGGAGCCTCTGCAGCAGCTCTGGCCTCAGCGGCATTCCAAAGCAGGGACCTGGGCAGCCTAGAGGAGAAGCAGGCATTTCAGGGGGTGGACGAGAAGTAGTGACTGTGGTGGCCCCACACCCCTGCCATAGGCATAGTTTGACCTCTATATTGGTGGGGACGGGGGGAAGTGGGGCATACACATACGGACACACCCATGTGCATGCTGATACTCCTGGGGGAATTCTGCACTACCGCTCAATGCAGAATTTTGCAGAAATTAATGGTTTTTGCGTATAATTTCCTTTCCTGCACAGAAATGGGCTGCTGGCTGCCACTACAGGCCGTTGAACCTGGCAGAGACTAGCTTGCAGATAGAATACACTGCAGGGGGGTGGGGGGAGAGTAGAGAGTTCCTAGCAGCTGCAGCTTCCAGCATGCCCTGAGGGAAGGAGATGATGGTGCGAAGGAAACTCCACACAAGCCTGGGGCCCCGTAACAGGCTGTTTCTCCCTTTGGATCCCTGGGTGGCAGGGAGAGGGTGTCTGGGCTGGGGGCGGGGGGGGGAGGCACGGCTGGGCTCTGGGCAATAGGAGGAGGTGTCTGGGCTGGGGAGGGGGGCACAGCTGGGCTCTGGGCAATAGGGGGTGGGGCATGGCTGGACTCTGGGCAGTAGGGGGAGGGTGTCTGAGCTGGGGGGCATGGCTGGGCTCTGGGAGGGAGGGGGTGTAGGTGGGCTGGGCATCCCCCATGGCTGGGCTCAGGAGGGAGGGAGTTCAGGTGTATTGAATGGGGGTGTGGCACTCTGGGGGAGGGGTTGTGTGTGTCTGGCCCCCTGGCTGGGCTCTGGGGGGAGGGAGGGGGCAGAGAAACAGGAACTGGGTTGTCATAGGGGTTTCTTTAACACTCTATTCCTGGAGGAATTTTTGTGTTGTTACAGACATACTTGCTGACAGGTATTTTGAAAGAAGGCATGATTATATAGTATTATTTTGACAAATAAAATTTGCAGAACTTAAAAATATTGTGTGCAGAATCTTTAATTTTTTGGCACAGAATTCCCCCAGGAGTAATACTGAAGCCAGTTTCCTTGGCTCACTGGCTCTCTCCCCTGCCTGGAGTGGTACCTGGGCTGCTGGTGCTCGGAGGGGGAGGGAATTTTCCGACTTAACAGGGGAGCCCCAGCTGCTGCTGGCGGCCACTCCAGCACCAGCTGCTGCAGCCATGTCACTGCTGTGCTACAGCTGTGACCACCTCCCTGCTGGGGTGGCTGCTGCTGCTAAGGGGACTCCACATGCCCAGCTCCTGCTTTCCCCCCCCCCCCCATTCCTGTATCCCTTTCTCTTCCCCATCCTCTCCCCACTTTCCCCTGCCCCATACCAACTCCTATTCCACCTGCTTCCCCACTCTCTCTTCCCCCTGTCCCTCTGTAGGCATTCACTTTTGTACAGTAGAGCAGCGGGCACTAGGACCCAGGAGGTGGCATCCAGCTGCCGAGACAGGGACCCAGAGCACAGGAGAACAGATGCTCCGCCCCACCTCCTCTGCTCCCTGCCAGCCGAAACATGCTGGGCAGGAGGAGGGGCAGCATGGGAAGCACAGAGCCCCTCTCCCTCACCTATCTCACTCGGGTAGAGCAGAGCAGGCCCTCCAGGGCAGCTCGGCTAGGGTTGCCAGGCACTGGTTTTCGACCAGAATGCCCAGTTGGAAAGGGACCCTGCTGGCTGTGGTCAGCAATGCTGGCCAGGCTGCTAAAAGTCCGGTTAGTGGCACATGGCTGCCAGAAGTGGCTGTCATGTCCAGTTCCTAGGGATAGAGGTCGCCACAGGGGCTCTATACAGTGCTGCCACCCTGAGCACTGGCTCCGCATCACTCATTGGCTGGGAACTGCGGCTGATGGGAGCTGCGGGGGTGGTGCCTGCGAGCGCAGGCAGTGTGCAGAGCCCCCCGGCCCCTCTGCCTAGGAGCTGGACATGCTGGCCGCTTCTGGGAGCTGTGCAGAACCAGGGTAGGCAGGGAGCCTGCCTTAGCCCCGCTGCGCTGCTGACTGGGAGCTGCCCGAAGTAAGCGCCACCTGGCTGGAGCCTGCGCCACGACCCCCCTCCCATAGCCCAACTCCCTGCCCCATGTCTGAACCCCCTCCCAGACCCTAACTCCCTCCTGGCGCCTGCAGCCTTCACCCCCTCCCGCACCCCATTCCCTGCCCCAGCCCTGAGCCTGCTCCTGCACCAACTCCCTGCCCCAGCCCTGAGCTTGTTCCTGCACTCTGAACCCCTCATTTCTGGCCCCACCCGGGAGCCTGCAGCTCCAGCCGGAGCTCTCACCCCAACCTCCTGCCCCAGCCCAATGAAAGTGAGTGAGGATGGGGGAGAGTGAGCGACGGATGGAGTGCGTGGGAGGTGGGGCAGGGATGGGGTCTTGGGGAAGGGGCAGGGCAAGGGTGTTCGATTTTGTGCAATTAGAAAGTTGGCAACCCTAAGCTCTGCACTCACAGAAATGGGGGGGAGGGAATGGCACATGACCCTCCGCCCTCCCCCACACCTTTCCTCTCTTTGGGGGAGCAATGCCCCCGTGCACCCCCCAAAAACTACACCTGTGACCTCATTGGGATCTCTGAAGCAGAGGCACAAGCCCTAATAGCTGCCCTAGCCTGTGCTGGGGCAGGAATAGCGCCCGTAGACCCTAAGCAAAGGCAGACACAAGCTGTCTCCTCTCCATCCTTGCACCGGCACAGGCATGAATCTGGCCCAAAGTGCATGACCGTGAAGAATCAGGCCCCACTTCTGTGCTCTCAGCATCTGATCCTGCACATATTGAATTCAGTTACAACATTCCCAGTGACTTCAGTGGGTGCAAGGACTGAGCCCTCAATCTCAAACATTAATCCAAATTCTGAGGGCCCTGAGTTTGCTCATGATTTTGAATCTCCTATGAGGTAGCTTGCTGCACTGCTGTGTGAGATGGTGGACAGACCCTCCTGTTTCTACTAAATTCTACCTCTGCTTTTTTTTCTGATGTGATTTTCAGGATGAAACAATAGTGAGGTGTTATAAACTCCCATTTGTAGCTGGCAGTGGTGCCTTTTTTGGGATAACTCTGTATTTGATTCACAGAGAGAGTGTGATGCACATAAAAGGCTGACACTGCAGGTTTAGGCACAAATTACGGGAGATGGTATTCTTGTTAGCACAGCACAGCTGCAGGTTGTAAAACAGCTACAGTAGTGTATTTTAGTTATAAACTAGTAGGGCAGTTTATAACAAGTCCCAGTGGAAACACACTTGTAAAAAGTTTATCCCAAACATGTTTCAGTTCAAATGGGCATTTACTTCATGATACCTTTACATGAGTCTGAAAGGGAGAAATTTCACTTCCAAGGTATGTGCACCCTTTCATCCATGCTTGGGGGAAAGGAGGGTTTACAGTCTGAGAATTACCCAGATAGTGATTTACATCAGATTTGTTCCAGTTAATGGTAGTAGGTCATAGAGTTTTAGCATGAATTGCTTTTGGGTAAAATTATTTATCATTATTTCATGTACAAACAGTAGCTTATATAAGATGCAAACTTGTTAGGCCAAGCAATTTCGACAATTCAATTAGCTGTTACCACTGTAGTTTTAAAGTGGAACTTACTGGATTAAAGGGAACCACCCCCCCGCAAACTCCAATGCAAAACCACAGGCCCAATCCTGCAAGAGCTCCACATACAAAATCCGCATTGTCTTCTGTTGGAATTCTGCATGCAGAATTCTTGCAAGATTGGCCCAGTGTTTGGAAGGAAACTGTGTCCAATTCTGATCTCACTTATGCTGGTGTAAATCAGGAATAACTCCATTAATATGAGTAGAGTTACATGTATGTAAAACTGCATTAAGTGAGAGGACAATTGGACCCATCCACTTTAATTTGTGTCCTTTTTATACTTCTCTCCTAAATGAAGCTACCTTTGGTTTTTATGTTTAGAAATCCTATCTGTTTCCTTTCTCTTATACCTCCATCCATTTTTCTTGGGATTTTCCTTTCTGGTTTTCTTCTACCTTCATTTTATTGTCCACAAATTTATTTGTCCTTCTCTCTTCATCTGTGTAAGCTTTTATATCTCAACTTTTGTTTCTTCTCTGTCCCCAGTGCCAGTTTATGCACATGATTTTACAATTACTATTCCACTGGAACACAGCAACAGCAGGCTAGCTTTATGGGTATTTCTGGGAAATTCTGTGGCCTGTGTTATCCTGGAGGTCAGTCTGAATGATCTCAGTGGTCCCTTCTGGCCTTGGCATCTATGAAACAATGGACAAAGGCCAGTGTCCAGAGACTGGAAACATTCTGGATGAATTTTTGGCTTTGGACCTCAAACTTTTATTAATAAGTTAAGAGCTTGTTAGAGCTGTAATTGTTACCTACTTTAGTTATAGGTAGACAAAAGCTTATGAACCTGGATATCTGATATACTGTATTGTGAAATTATCTACAATGTAATTTTGGAAAAGTCTGATGTATTTGAAACTAGGCAGATGTTTCCTGAGCTCCTCCCATACGGTCGCAATAGAGAGCACTGATCCATGTATGAGTATACAGAGAAAGGGCTCCGTTCCCTGGTGCTCCAGAACCCTAGTGAATGTACCTGCAGAGTGAGGGGTGGGGACATATGACACCATCTTTGGCTTGTTCTGCCCCTTGAAGCAAATTGGATCAGCCGCTCCCTCCCTACCCCCTCGCTTGCTAATCCCTCCCCACTTGATTCTGGTTGACTCCCTGCCTGCCCATTTAGACATCTCCTTGCTAGTTCTTTCCCCATCTATGTTGGATGGACTCATGCTCCTGCCTGCCCCATCTTCCACCTGCTTCAACAGACCTGCTGCAATACCTTTACCTCTGCCTCAGTGGAACTGCCTGTTATGCCCTTAAACCAGCCTGCTCCCTGGTGTTGTGTAAAGAATTACAAGGACTTTTTTCAAACATATTAAAGAAGACAAGTAGCTGGAGTTTGAGCCATCAATTCTGAAATCGTCTTTTTAAACCTCCTAATGGTAGTGATTGATATCTGGCTATTACTATGATTGGCACCCTATGAATACCTAAGATAGAAACCCTCACAGCAGCTCCATCCCAACTCTCCTCTGCTGCTGACTGGGGTGAGAGATGGGGTGGGATGTGTAGGAATGTACCAGCCCAACACTGAGAGGCTATGCAAGAATTGCTAGGGTGGCTCAGTTTCTTCACCTCCCCAGGCCCCCAGGTTCCTGGTGCTCACCCCATACTCTCTTTAAGACTCCCATCGCTGTCGTATTTCAATCTTTTAATTTAAAAAACAAAATGTATGGCCACTATTTGCAGCTCAGAAAATTTGACTTCCAACAGGAGCACCATGGACAAAGAGCACTGCTTGTGACTCTTGTGTGTGCATGTCCTCATGACTGGCCCTGGGATCCAGCAGGTCTTGCACAGGCCAAGAGAGGTTCCCCACAGTGAGGGGGCAGATTAGGTCAGGAGTCCCGACCTGGTTGCTCCAGCCACTGGCCAGCTTTCTCCCCTGCCACAGCACCTTCTAGAGACGCCTACAAAATCCCTGGCAGCCAGTCCTGAAGTGTGAAACACATGGGGTAAGATTTTCAGAAGTGTCGGCCTACTTCTGCTTTCATTGAAGTCAATGGGTGTGTGACTTATAGAGGGAGTGGAGTTAAATCCAATGCTGAGCAGTTGTGGAAATCTCTCCCTTGAGGATTATTCAGTTTCCGAAGGGTTAAGGTTTTTATTTTATTTTTATAAGGAACCATTAATCTTGTGGAGCAGAAGCCTATGGCAGTTAAAATATTCAGTGCAGTCAGTAACACATTATAATGACAAGGTTGTGATTTCTGCACTTGATCATGAATGATTTATGAAAATTTAGTAAACAGCGAAGGCACAGTTCCCTTTCAGCAGCCTATTGAAGTCATCTCCTTGTGCAGACTTGTGTAGTTTAAAAAAAGGCCCCAACAATCAACAAACCTGCTCCCATTCCCCTGGAAAATGATATTTTCAAAATACATCCTTCAGAAGAGCACTGTGGATGAGGTAATTCTCACGATTTAAAAGCAACACCTCCTTTCATTATCTTGCTTTAATCCTTCAGGGCCCATAGTTGAAATTGTCCTGAAATTGTTATCTGTGACAAATTGCAGTGAATGGGAGGTTCCCCAAGTTTTTGTTTTTAGTTTTCCTACCTCAGGGCAAGTGATCCGGACCTGCTCGATTTCCTAATGCCTGAACTGGCATTTCTTGAATCAGCAACACTTCTTTTCTCTGATGGCTGGCACTGGCAGAACTTACTTGTGCATTAGTCCACCTTCCCTCGTACTTTGTTTCTTTTCTGCTTTTCTCTCCTTCCTCTTTCATCTCTGGCTTCTCTCTCCTCCCACTCTCCATTTTTGCCTCTCTACTTGCTTATCAGAGAATGGTCTAGAGAATTTCTTTGCTAGCAGGACCGGTAGACACCATACACACTCTTGTTCTCTGCCTTCCCTAACCCCTCCTCCCCCCTTACCTTTCTCTCTATCTTTCTCCCAATCATATCGCCACCATCCCTTTCTGTACTTTCCCTCCCCTCCCTCTTTGCTTCACACTTAGTTAGAAAACATTCTCTCTAAAAGGCTCCCTGGGCTGGTTGTGAGTGTCCATCTTTGGGAGCATTCCGTGCAGTGTGGATGCTGAGCCTGCCCCTGTGTGAAGCACTTATTACAATCAGTTCTGGTCTCCTGTGACCCATCAGCAGAGCCAAGGAATGGGAAGTCAGTCCCTGATTAGAATCAACACTTCAGGAGCAGACCACTTCTAGTGCCAAACACTAGTAGTGCTTACTATTCTCTAACACTAATAGCACTTTTAGGGCCTGATCCAATGCCTGTTAATTTAGGTGGGAGTCTTTTCACAGATATCAATGAGCAGTGAATCTGGCCCTTAAGGCAACATTTTAAAAGAGCCTAAGGCCCAAATTTCTAAAGGTATTTAGGCATTGTTGTACTCAGCGTCACAGTGTCTAAGTATCTTTTTTCAAAAGGGGTTTAGGCACTTAGGCTGGGATTTAGACTCAAACTGACTTAGGGACTTAGACTCCTAAGTCTAACTGAAAGTCAATGGCATTTAGGCTCCTAAGCCACTTAGGGTATGTCTATACTGCAGTTAAACACCTGTAGCTGGTCTGTCTCGGCTGACTTGGGCTTAGGCTACGGGGCTGTAAAACTGCAGTGTAGACATTCTGACTTGGGCTGGAGCCCGAGTTCTGGGACCCCACAAGGGGGCATGCTGGCTCAGGATGGTGCAAACACTATTTGAAATGAATCCTAAGCTTTGAAGAACCTTTTTGTTTTTCTCTGTCAATATATGGCAAAACTGATGTTACCTCTGAGTTTAAGGATACTAATTGAGTAATTAAAGACTTAATGGAAAGGTATGGATTCTCTTTAAATACATTATTTCACTGATTAATTTATTGTGCATGCCTCCTTCTCATTTTTTTTTTTCCTTTCCAAGAATCAGTGCAGTCTCCTTTGGGTCCCACCTGTCGTTCGTTGATATAAATCTCTCTCTAAGAGCAAAGAGTAAAATCATTTCACTTACTAGGCAACTGCAGGCTAAATTTTCAAAGCGACCTTTTGGGCACTGCAACTTTTGTGTGCTGAACTGGAGTCCCCTTGGGGGGGACTGATGTTCAGCAAGTATAGAGCATCTGCCTTCTGAAAATCAGGCCCCATTAAAGCCTCTCAAGTTGGGGACTCAAAAAATTGAAGTGTCCAGAATCACTAGGCAGTTTTGGAAGTTTAGGCCTGTGGATTTTGAAAGGGGTAAGAGGTGGTGGGTATATATCTGCATTGTTATCCATTATCTGTATAGGGCCACATGCTATAATAGCTTCAAAAAAGGTGTGATAAATCCACTTTCATTATATGCATACTAGACATAAAAATATCTCATTCAGCAATAGAGCTGTATTAAATGAATAGCTGTTAAGAGATGTAACCTACTGTAAGACTAGAAATGTGGTGCAAAAAAAGGTTATCCAGTCAACAGATTCTACTGAGTCATCATAAATCTCTGTTATCTGTTGCCTTGAAATTCCATGAAGTATCATGTTAGCTGTGCACATTTCACTTTTAGCTTTAGATTAAGAAGTGTCTGCCCAGAAAATCCAGTAGTTCATAAATCTTTGCTTCTTCTGTAATACTTTGTAACTTAAATGTATGATTCTCCTGCTAGCCACAAAACACTGTTGCGTAAATTCCAGTGCTATAGAACTCCACGAAGAAATTTCTGTGAAATTCAGTGGGGACCAGGCTTTGGCCCTATAGTTTTAATTTGTAGTAACAAAAGGTGTACATGGAATTTATGGATTGCCTTCTGGAAGATTCTTTCTTGGAGTCAAGTTTCCTAAATCAGTCTGTAAAAATGTTTTTAGTGAATTGCTATGGGGAAAAGCATCAACCACTTAACAAACCCCACCACCCAAACTCTGTAAGCATCTGATCCTTAGACTTCAATGGGAATAGCGGGTGCCCAGAACCTGTCAAGATGCACTTAGCACTTTTGAAAATTGGGCCCGCAATGAAACTCCATGCAGCACTTCAGGTGTGAAGTGACTGACTAGAAAGGAGTTGCTTGACATCTGAAGAATTTTGCCACTCCCACTCTGATGAGAGAAGCTCAGTTTGGATTTTTCAGAGTGTGACAAAGCTGAGGTATTGACTGTAAGTGTGGATGCACTATGATGTCTGTGTAGCAGATAGTTCTTTAAAACTTGATCTGTGGTGGCCTAGAATTTAACATTTGGTGGCATCCCAGGGAGTATTTAATTGCATTTGTGCTGCATTACAAGGCTGTCTCCTTTTCCTGAATTTATTTTAGTTAATTAGTTGTAAATGTCAGAGGAGTATTTCAAATGACAGAAAGATCCTATGTTATCATACATGAAGCAATTAACTCTTCTGACAAATATTTATTGTTGTGTCTTCTTTAATTAAGCCTTTTGTACTCTTGGAAATACAGCGTGTTCTCCCCAAAAGGACACTTTTCCAGCTCTGTGGTTGTGTATTTTTGCAGACTGCCATGGACATCGCAACTAGCTTAATGAAACTTGGCAATGGAAGAGTTAATAGGCCTACATGTCAGGATACTTACATGACACTGTCTGTTTCAGAATACTGATTTCTGTGCCATTTTGGCCGAAAAACCAACCAAACAAAACCCCAAACAAACCAAAACCTCCCCCAAACACCACTGATTTGGGACATTACACTGAAAATGATTAATCCCCAGGCACTCTTGTTCTTTGCACAGATACCATTTGCAGGAGAAATGTAACATACTTGTGCCGTTGAGACCGATGATGTTGGAAAAACAGCAGAGCAGAGGCTTATATAGGTTTTTTATTTAAAAAATTGATGTTTTTACTTGTTTCTCGTTGCTGCTCATATGGAAACAAGTTACAAATATGACTGTTTGTTTAGCTCCTTTTAAACAGATAGGTCTCGTAGTTGATGTGCCACTGAGAAATAATTCCTGACAGTTATAACTGAACCAGATAAACAGTTCTGCCAGCCGCAAAATAACACGGTAAAACAAAAGGGTTCTGCTTATCGTTTTCCATTTCTTCATGCTTGTCAAACTGTTTAACTGTGCATTACCCAGAACAAAGGGTCTCCGTATTACTCTGCTTGTCTGCTGTGGTCATGGTTTTAACCTTCTCCACTGCAGGGTCCTTTATGGCATGCTTGTCCACCTTCATTACTTCTTCCTTGCTGTTCCTATGTTTTAAGCACAGGCTGTCATACATTTAATCTATGTTCATATGTATACATCCGCATATGTATCTTTAAAATTTTTCTTCAGGCAGAAACGGCAACAGAGGGTGGACGGGAAGGTCCTAATGTTCACGTCGCCTCAGGGCTGAACAACTGTGACCAAACTGGAACAGGCGGCTCACTGACCTCGCAGAGTTTGGTTGCTCCTGCTGGGGCCTCTGCTGGTACTTCAGCTGCGGCTTCATTCTTCATAAGGTAGTGTTCATCTTTACAATTTACATAATTGCTAATGGATGTTACGTGGTTATAAATTGAAGGTTCCACTATGAATAACAGTTCATGTTAGATTATGGTGGCAATTGCTGAGAAGGGAGGTAACCATCCTCTCCGGACACTGGCCTTGCACCATTGCTGAGGTCATGTTTTTATTTCTGGAGACCTAATGGGTATAATTACATATAACAAATCCACCACATGATAGGCTTCCTTTGAGCAGGGGTTTTGCTGCTTTATTCTGGCAGAACTGAGAAGAGACGCTTGAACATCATCTACCTCTATTATAATTTGTACAGTCATCAATGTTATGTACGCACACAATTGACATACATTTTCAGAAACTCCTCAAAAGAAGTACTAAAACTTTGTGGATTATTAATGAGATTGAAGCCAAGGCTGTCCCTCTTTATGCCAATCCAGCTTTTGTATGAGTGCATGAAGAACTCAGTTGTGTTATCCAAAATGCTGACATGTACCATAGTATAACTTGTAAAATCAGATGTTGTTCTTGTTCATGCACGTCCAGCTGCTGATCTAAGAATTATTTTGGGGTAGTTCTCTGGTCTGTGCCATACAGGGAGTCAAACTAGATGATCATATTGGTCCCTTCTGGCCTTACAAGCTACATATCTACAAGATGGTGTGTGTGTGTGTATAACCAAAGGAGCAAACCCTTCATTCCACATGCTAATATTGCTTATGAAAAATTTGCTCATAGTGGTACCATATTAACATGCATCCATGTTTGAGCTATTTTTTCTTCCCATCTACCCCAAAGGGTAAGTCTGTATTTTGACATTTGAGATTATTTGAGAAAAATGAAAAACACTCTTTATTTAGGTTGTTGTACAGTAACACAGGGTTTCTCAAACTTCATTGCACCACGACCCCCTTCTGACAACAAAAATTACCACACGACCCCAGAAAGAGGGATTGAAGCATGGCAGCGGGGCCGAAGCCTGAGCCCTGACTCCCAGAACAGGGGCCAAACCTGAAGCTTGAGGGCTTCAGCCCTGGGATGGGGGGGCTGTAACCTGAGCCTTGCTGCCCATGGCTGAAGCCAAAGTCTGAGCCCTGCCACCTAGGGCTGAAGCCCTTGGGCTTCAGCTTCATCCCTGGATGGCAGGGCTTGGACTTTGGCTTCAGCCCCGGGCCCCAGCATGTCTAATGCCAGCTCTGGCGACCCCATTAAAACAGGGTCGTGACCCACTTTAGGGTCCCGACCACAGTTTGAGAACTGCTGCAGTAACATAATATACGCCTGTAAATAGCATTTTCCCCCCCTGTAACAAAAATAGGCTCTCTGGCTAAAAGCTTGAATTTCAAGGTATAGCCTGTAATAAATTGTTAGGACCAACTGGCAGAGTTTTCAGAGTAGGGGTTCATTGTGAAAATGGTTACTGAACTATATTGGTGAAAATGCTGGTGCTCTAATTGCTAATGTTGCTTAAATGGAAAACTGTTGAGCAGATAGTAAGTAAGTTCTAAAAAAACCCCCAAAACAAACTTTCAGGGACTCCTTCGTGCTTTTCAGTTTCTTTTCTATACAAAACTCAATTTGTAACATTCTGTTGGGAAAGTTCAGTGTGTTCAAATGTTCAAGTTTTCAAATAGTATTAAGAAATTTTCATGCTGGGAAAACTCGCTAATATAATGCACACAGAACATCCTTTCTTTTCTCCTTTTAATATCTTTTTGCCAGATTTTCTGATGTATTTGAGTTTAAATGAAGCCTTTGCTTCTTCCCAGGCCAACTTCTCGTGACATTACGCCTCATATTCTTCATAGAAATATCGCTATGATAGGAAAAAGGTATAACTAAGATATGTTTTATGGAAGATGGGGTATCATTGGAAAGGTTATGATTTTCTGAATGTGATGATCCTATTTGTATGCATGTATCATTTCTGTATCTGAAGTTAGGAATATTGACTATGTAATAATTACAACTGTGTTTTCATCTGGGGAATGCCCACCCGACAGTATGCAGTCAGCCTGGAATGGGCCATTAGGAAGATTAGTATCTTCAAAGTCCTATTGATGTCCCTCCTTCCTGGGAAGCTGCTTTGACGCTTCAGGGTCATGTGATCATGTCACCTGGTACTGGACACCATCTTGGACTTCTAATGTTTTCCCTTAAGAGGGGGCGGTGGTCAAACTGGGTAACAAAGGATTCCCGCTATATGCAAATCCTATTTAAGGCTGGGGAGTGAGTTAATCTAGGTTCTTCTCCACTGCCTCCCCGCCCAAGCAGGAAGACTGCTGAAAACACCTAAAGAAACAAAGGAGCTAAACTGGGGGAGGCCAGGGGTTGAGCCCAGGTGATCAAGGTCTAGCCTGTGAAAGGAATACCTGGAGATTTAAGCTGCAAGCAGTGCAGTTTACCTTCAAGAAACTCTGCAACCTGCATAAAACAAAATTTAGGGTGAGAATTTGCTACTATTAATCAGTTAATTTAATGTATTAAGTTTAGGTTCCGTGTTTTGTTTTATTTGCTTAGTAATCTGCTTTGTTCTGCTTGCTATCCCTTATAATCACTTAAAATCGACCTTTTGTAGTTAATAAACTTGTTTTTTGTTTATTCCAAAACCAGTTTGTGCAATTCATAACTGGAGGGGCGGGGACGACAGGAAAAGCTGTGCATATCTTCCTCCACATTGAGAAAGGGAGTGGATTTCATGAGCCTACACTGTATAGATCTGTATCCAGTGCAAGACAATATATTTTTGGGTTTGCACCCCAAAGGAGGTGTGCACTTTAGTGCTGGGCAATCCCTTATCTGAGTCTTCCCACACAGAGCTGATCTCAGGGTCTGTATGCCTTTGCAGCTGGGTGTGTCCCTACCTGTGTGTGTGCTAGAGGAGGCTTGAGGGCCTGGCACAACAGGACAGGGTGAGAGAGCCCAGGGTGGTGGAATGGGCGGGGTCAGTGGGACCCCTGTACATCAGGTGTGGGCGAGCAACTCGTCGCACTTCTCTTCTTCCATGATCCTATTTAAAGACAAATACTAGTCTGAATTTGTGTCCTGTTATGACTACAGATAATATGCTGCTCTACACACAAAATAACTATATTAGAGGGTAATTCACACCCTTCGTTGTGCAAATTCTGTGTGTGGGCATTCTTACTTTGATTAAGTTCAAGTTATTTTGGATTTATTTCAGTGCAAGTTTGTATGTACACAATCTTATGCAAGTACAATGTGATAACTTCACTGCAAACTCCAGAAGACAGAGAAGTAGGACTTGAGGGAGGAAAAAATTCTTACTCAATCTCAGATATCTGAAATCATGGGGCGCAACTGTCCAGATAAATTGCCTTCTCTTTAAGAGTGTAGTTTTGGGGTTTTTTTAACCCTGGTTTCTTCTTTAATGATTTTTATTGGCATGATGCAAAATAAATTGAAGTCAGTGGAAAAACTCCCATTGACCTCACTGGGTTTTGGATCAAGCTCTAAATGCTTTCTATAAATCCATCTTTGTTTCCACTGAATCAAAATTTTACCGATTTAGCACTTAAATTCTGGCTAAAACATTTAAAATCCATTAGTTATGCTGCTTGTTCCCTATCATTATTCCTTAGGAGAATGTCTTTTGTTCAATTGTTAACTAAATAACAGAGCGAGTTGAACTTTTTTTGCAGAATTTTCTTTTTTAATGACTTGTATCAAAAATGAAACTTCTTGAAAAATGATCAGTTATCAAAATTTGCTATGAGGTTTTATTGAAATTATTTTAGGATTTTTTCATATACAAAAACTTTCATTCTCTTACTGAAAACCAGGTTTTCAGCAAACAAAAATGTTTAAAAACAACTTGAAATATGATTTTTATAAAAATGTAGGCTAAAATATTGCAGAAAATTTCCCCCAAAATGGAAAATAGGTTAATTTCAAACCCTGTGAATCAGAAACAACTTCAGAAGCAGTTAAAGCAGATACTGCTGCCCAGGGCCACCCCTTCCTTCCAGCACTCCTTGGTACCAGAACTGGGCAAGGAGATCCCCCTTTTGGGGGCTAGGACTAATGCAGCACCAGCCTCAAATCCCCCCAGCCACGTAATATTTAGGAAAGAAAGCCAGGCAGAGATTGAAGCTGACCTGAGCACCTGCAGAAACAGCTTAATCATGGACTACTGGCTATTGATGTCATTGGAGTATTTTTTTATACTTTTGGTCAGACACCTGGTGCTGATTGGCTGTTTGCTCTAACCGCCACCCGCCTCCTCCCTCAATCTTTTTGCCTCATTCTATTCTTGCCTTTCATACCCTCCAGCTTCCTCCCCTTCCTCTTCTTCCCTGCCCTATGCCCTTCACTCCCTTCCTTTTATGTCCCCTCTCCCTTCTGTTGTCTTTGTGTTTAGCTAATCCCCCTCTCAACTAAACACCATTCTCCCCTCAATAAAACAGAGAGGAATAATGGCACCAACATGTTGTTTGCTATCGCATTGTTCACTCTGCTTGTATGTTCTACTTCTTTTGCCTATCTTGTCTGTCTTGCCTATTTAGATTGTAAGCATTTTAGGGCAGGGACTGTCTACTACCCTGTGTTTGTATAGTGCCTCATGCAATTGAACCCCGTTCATGGTTGGTTCCTAGAAATGACGGTAATAAATATGATTATTAATAATAATTTGTGGGTTTGTGCAAAATCATTTTCCTTCTTTTTGACCAGCTCCCCTGACAGTTGGAATTTTTCACTCAAGTCCTTTTTGTTTAGTTTTGGGAAAAGACCTATTCTATTAGTCATAGAAATAAAGTAGATCAATAAAAGTATGCCTGTAAGCTAAATTTTAGCATATTGCAGATGTAGTTTAAATTACTTTGAAATACAATAAAGCCCAAATAATGAGTCTACCTTTACCGAGGTGAGTAGTACCATTCACTTGAATGGGATTTCTCACATGAACAAATATTTCCAGGATCAGGCTCAGTATTATTGTTCTTAGGGAAACAACATTTATCTCAGTCAGGAAGGCCAACTAGAGGTATGCAGGCATGTTTGGGCAGCCTCTGGTTGGTTCATGGATTTACAGCCCGCTCCAACCTTCTGGCATCTCTGCTGACATTAAAATCTGCATCTTTACTGAGTGTTGCTCTCTCCCCTTTTCATTATTGTATGCTTAGCCATGCCTGGGGGGAGGGGAGAGTCATCTGTACTGTGTTTATTTGCTTATGTTTGTTTCTTACCCCAAATTATAACCCTATATTTGTAAGTTCACAATTAGTTGCTCTGAAGATAGTAAACAGGAGAACATGGCTTCAGGTGGGTAAAAATAATTAAGTTCTGCAGCAAAATATTTTTCTGGGTCTACAATATATGCATGATTCCAAATGAAGATAATTTAAGTAGCCCTTGTACAGAATGCATTTCTTTGGTTAATAAATATGCAATCTGAATCTGCATATTGAGTAAAGAGTTTTTTCATTTTACCTGCTTGCTCAACTTCTTCAAGCTTAATTATGTGTTTTGCTTTTTTATTTATTTTGTTATTTTATTCATCAGCTTGAAATGCAAAAATCTCTGAAGTGGAGGTGCTGAGCATCCAAAATCAAAACCAAATATTAAAACCGTGGATGCAAGTGTGTCAGCAGAATAAAGTCAGTTTTAATCTTCCCTCATCCCTTGCTGTATTACAAGAAAAACGTTTTGACCAATATTGGACTCTGTCACATTCAGACCTGAAGAAGAGCTCTCTGTAAGCTCGAAAGCTTGTCTCTCGAAGCTGGTCCAAAAAAAGATATTACCTCCCCCACCTTGTCTTTCTAATATAAACAAACTGTCAGAACCTGCAGTCTGTAATCAGTGCGAGTGTTACCTCAGTAAGGACTACAAGGTTTGGCAGAAATAACAGATTTCCAGCAAGAAACTGGCAGAGTAAGAAGGCTTTCCTCTAATAAAACAAAATAAAAAGGACAGATTCAGAGCCAACTTCTGTTCTCACTTCAGAGAAGAGGCTCCTGGTATAAGAGGAGTAGAACTGTGTCCTATATTGATCAGATTTAAGAAAAGTACAGTGGAACAGATCTGAAGTCTAGTATTTGTAGAACTGTCAGGGAATGAACTCTGCCTAGCTTTAGCAATCTGAATTTTATAACCATTGCCTGGCTGGCTGTTTTTTTTTTTTTTTTCCCCTAAAGAAAGTGATATGAAAAGCTTTGTTCTTACTAAATGAAACACTTTATAGTTACAGTACTACTAAGTGGGCCCAGTCCTGTTGTCACTGTTTCTTATGGGGGTACCATATAAGGCTGTTATAAGATGTAAAACTTTTGTTGACTGAACACCTCAGGGAGAGGGAGCACTGTAATTTCCAAGAGCAGGAAGGAGAAAGGGAGAGAGGAAGAGGTTAGGAATGAGAGTGCACTGGGGGAGAGGTTAATTGCCTAGTTACCAAAAGGGAAAACACCACTCCCCTGAGAGAAAAAAATCAAGCCCCCTAAAAACTGAAGCAATCGCCATTAATTTGTGACTTCGGCCTGTTTGTGACTTGTGACAGTTGTGGTGATTTCTGTGTTCCTCGATAGGAGTTCTGCTTCAATGAAGCCATCTGTGGCTGGCCCTGACACAGAAAGACAAGACTGAAGTAAGATTTGAGCAGTGCAGGATGTTTGTTGAAGAATCAGAGGGATTTAAACCCTTAGTGTAAGAGGCTGGATCACATGATGGGAGGAGGAACAACAATATATTAAGTAATTCTTCCTAAATCTTTATCTTGGTAGATTTTTGGAATAGCCCGTCTTCTTTTCTTCCTCCCAAATTAGCTTATGAGAGATGTTATTTCTTGCATACTATATGTCTCTTACACTGCTAAGAGCTTTTGCAAGGTGTTTGTATATGTGCCAATTAATCACGTTTGCGTTTGCAAAATGACTTCCATCGAAAGTAGGATAATTAACTGTAGTTGCAGTGTCTTAATACCCATGCTACCATTTTTGTTTTATCAAATATCTTTTTAATTACTGTGTTTACTTGGGTTACTGAATCACTCCATTGTGATATAGGGTAAAATTCTAGGCTCCTAAATAATTTATGCACTTTTTGAGAGTTTTGCCTATAGGGCCCAATTCACCAATATATTCTAATTTTATTCTGGGGTAACTCCATTTAAGTTAATAAAAATCGAGTAAGACAGCATTGAATCAGACTCATTATTTTTCTGTTGCCTGCCTACTCTTGAGTGTGCAAGAAAACTCTCCATTTATATGCATAGTGTTTTTTGCTGTTTACCAGGAAAAATTCTATTCATCAGTCCATTTGCTTATCAAGGTCATAAAATATCCAGACAGTGAATAGTATGCATTATATTTAGAAACTTAGTAGGCTTTTTGTAGATTCAGGATACTCAATCATATTTTAATTCATGTGAGTTGCGGATTAAAGAATCTAATTATTCACTAATGAGCAGTAATGGTACATATAAACCAAGGGTCACTATCCTATTACAGGCACCTGATGGTTCACTGATAACCATTTGGTCGTTAGATTGACCATAAAATACAGTCAATAATTGAGGTTACTCACAGAGCAGACACCTTATCAGCTTTAGGCATGGTGGGACAGCTTGTCAGTACTCAGTATACTGATTGTGCTGTGACTGAGCATATGATTAGGGTATTGAAGCAGTGTGTATCTAATGAAACTTCAGGAAAGGCATAGCAATATTTACCACAACCACTAAATGACTAATGTGTTATTGTTCCAAGCCTCAGATGCTTCAATTAGTTCCAATAAACTGTATCTTGAATATTTATTTTAATGTGATCTAGTGTAGCGGTAGGCTCAGGACTTCAAAAATTGTGTGTACAGGCTTTACACTAGTCTAAATTTGGAATGTTTGGGGGATAGATACAATGGTTATGAAATCTGTATGGCTTTGAATGAAAATCTAATGGAAGGAATAGAGGCTATCATGCCGGTTCCACATTTTGCTGTTTATTTTTGCATTTTTATATTTAAAATACTTTCTGAAAAAGTCAGGCATCACCTATTGCATAAGATTAAAGCTATCTGTGGCAAAATTTTATAGCCCTATATTCTGCTCTTAGATTCATCCATGCAGCTCCCATAGACTTGCATGTGTGGATTTGAAGTCAGAATTTTTTCCTTAGTATAATTTTGCCATATGAACAGTCAAAATGTTCTAATTCATGAAGCCTTCTAGGGAGACTTCATACTGTATCACAATGCTTTATACTATCTGTGAGAAATCAGACCTAAGATCCATTTTTTTTTTACTATTATATTTTTTCCATGACAATACCTTAACTTTCATAAATTATTTAATACAGCGAAGGATGCAAACTGCCTTTTGTCTTTCTGAACTGCTATTGAAACTTCTGTGATGTGACCTTGGAAAGTAACCATAGAAACGTGTTAAAAGCGTTAACCTAAAATCTGTAGTTCACTATGACAGTGATGCAAATTCCGTGAAAGAAGATTATGATGTGTTAAGAATACTAGTGGCAGATATTACCTGTAACCTATTAAACCTGATTATTCCATGACTATCAGTACTTTCAGAATTTAATAGAGTTTTGTGCTTTTTTCCCCTCCAACATTTTTAAAGTTGCTATATTAAAAAACTGTAGCTAAATCAATCTAATTTGTCAGTCTAACTTGCAATCCTATTAAATACAGGCATTATTTTTCTACTGAGTTCATAATACAGTTCACCAGTTCTCTATATTTAATAGCTGTAAACTTTTACTCTCTACCTGGCTGGGGTTGACTGGCATCATAGCTTTGTGCAGAGTTGGTATAATTTAAATCTTCTTGACAGATAAAGTGGATAACTGGGTTAAGAGTTATGTAGATCACTAGAAGGTAAAGGGAATTTTTTGACTCATCAGATACTGAATTAGACCTTTTAGTGCTGGCTTGCTGTGGTGAAGACTAGTTTGTAAGTCTGAAACAGAAGTCAAGGGTAGTCCTTGATATTGCTAAGAATAACAGCAATGGAAGTCCAGCTGAATGAGGGGGAGAATGAAGCTAAGTCACTGATTATTAATTTCCTCATTAAGCACAATCCACACCCAAGAAATCCTAAGCTTTCTCTTGGTATGATAGAAAAAAATAAAATTTGAATTAATTAGCTAGAAAAGCCCAGTACCAGCACATCCCAATTAAAGCTACCCTACTGATAAATATATCCCTATCCCCATGTATATTTCATCTTCAGATTGCCATTTAATAGCAATAATGAGCTAGGTACAGGGCCATTCCTGGGGAGCAGTGACTGACTAGTATTAATGGTCCTTGATTACTACTTGGAACATTAACCCTTTCTCTTTAATCCCCCTGCAATGCCCCAGTCTCTATTGTTGCTGTTTAATTTTTGTTTGGAAGGACATCTTCTTCCTTAAGTTTAATAAACCATAACATTTACACCTGCACTGGAAACTGTAGGACATGCACCAATTTGGCTGTGTGTGTGTATTTTAAGCCACATCCCTGTGGTGTTTAGCACAGTGTTATGCCATCATGGAGAAGTGACAATAGGAAGAGCAGGGACTATAGAATTGTACGATATCTTGTAACATTTTAGGGCAATTTATGAGTTCCTATTTGCGGTGGCAGCATAATACTGTCTATAAATAAGAGCAACAATGGATGTGTTAGTTGCATCCTGTTTCATGTTAACACACGAGGGGGATTCTGTGATGAATCCGAACTAGAAAGTCATGTTTGAATCAAGCAGGCTTTGCTCTTTAAGGCAGAAATGGCTCTCAGAACACCAGACCAAAGAGGGAGGGAAGATCAGAAGCACATTACTGATAATATCACTAATATAGCACCATACATTTACACAGTAAGCCAGGTTTCCTGCTGTGAAGAGCTTGCAGTCTGAGTTTAACAAGGCAAACAAAGAAAATACACAGAACAATAGTTCAGGAAAGGGAGAGTGTAGAGGAGTTGCAGCAGTCAGGAGAAGAGGTAAGGTAGATTCCAAGGCATCAACAGACTGAAGCTGAGACAAAGAGAGCAGTAGAAAAGTCAGAGAGGTTAATGGACTAGAGATCAGAAAAGGACAGTGATTAGACAGGGGTGGGGGAGACTGCAATGCTGGCGGAGAGCAAATGGTGATCAGAGAGGGGGGCTTTAGAGAGATGAGAAAGAGAACAATCAAGAGAGTGACTGTCATGGAGAAAGGGGGAATCAGTCCTCAGCTGCAGATCAGGGTTAACAAGAGGCATTTAGAGCCAGGGGGATTAGAAGGGTCATCAGCATAGAAAATAAAGTCAGTGAGAATGAGGGAAGGGGATCATGGCAAGAGCCAGGGAGAGAGCGTGCCAGGCATCCAAATCAGGGAAATAGGAAGGAAGAGCAGTTAGGATGGAGATAGGGGAGAGGGGTAGCTAGCCAGAAGGCATGGACCGCAAACAAGAAGAAGTGGGATGGGAAGGAGGGACAGGCTGGAAATGGGAAAATGGAGAGAAAGAGGAGGCCAGTGCAGCAAGAGAAGGAGGGGGCACTCAACGAAATGAAACAGCAGAGACTATGTTGGAGGGAAAGAGCCAGGTTTTGGTGAGGTGAAGTAGGTGGAGGTCAAGAAACCATGGAGGAGGTGACCAGATTCTCAAAACAAAAAAAAAAAATGGGGCACTTTTCACACTGGGGCTGGGTGAGAGAAGGGGGGCATATGGATGGGAACAGGCCCCACTTCTGGTGGTGATGCAGGTGCCATCTATCTGTCCCTCATTTTTTGGTGAGTGTGGGGGGTGGCCCCTCGGTGTCTCTGGCCTGGAAACGTTGCGATGTCTGTTCCCCTGGGTGATATGACTGGGTGGGCGGGGGGAATGGTTTCCCAGACTGTCCCACCATGCCCCCAACTGGGAGGGAAGAGTCAGAGGGAGTTGCTGATTATAAAATGAGACACTTAGATGACCTATTGTAAGGCTCCAAATTTCTGGGATTGACTGTTGACTAGTCCTGTCCTGGGTTGGGGGTGGGGGGGAAGAAATGAGACATTGGGTCACTTTAATCATTCATAGGGATGGAGTAGGGACTCCAAAGGGAGCAGGAGGCAGAAAGGGAAAGGGCAGAGGAAGAAGAAGAACCAGGCTGGTAAATATTAGAGTCATTATACCTGGTAGAATGCTTTAAAAATCCTTTGCAAAGTGTACAGCTCACCCATCCAGGCTGGATAAATACCTTGGAATGCGTTCGGTGCACGCTTGCTAGTAGCTCCTAGTAACAATAAATGTCCTGTGTCTTTTTATTCAGTTTTGTGACACAATAAATAAAGAATTAGTACTCAACAAAACACATCCAGTCTCTACAGCTATCCATCCAGTTACCTTATAGATCCTTGTACCTTGAGGCTAATCCCTCAGGAGATGAGGGCTGACTTTCATCAGCCACTAAACACAGAGCAGCCTAGCTAAACAAAAATGAGATTCTGGAGCACAGGATGCAGCCTCCGGGGCTTGCTGAGCTGGTTCAGCCTAACGCCTATTATCTATAGGAGCTGATGCCGGCATTGCTGCTGGGAATACATTTTAAACCACTTGTGACATGTGGGAGAGCTAGATAAAATCAGTTGAAACCAAATGTCTCATAAATATGTGGAAGGGGAAAATCTAGTATCAGAACTCCACGAATTTGAACTTCCAGAGAATGACAGAACGGGCCAGAACAGGGTGGGTATAGTGGAGTCAGTGGAAGGGATTAGCAGTGTTGCAGAGAGGGTGGCGCTTACGGCTTTTTAATTGGGCTGAGCCTGATATATTCAGGAGGAATCTTGAGTCCTATCCTGTGGATATTTGCCCTTATTCGCTTTCTGTTCCCTTAACACTAGATTTATTTATCTAAGTATATTTCCCTTTCCCTCTGTTCCTATATTTCTCCCCTTCCTAACTTCTTTCTTTTTCCCTTTTTTTTCTGCATTTTTGGTCTTTCCAATTTGCCTTTGCTTTTTTTTTTTATTGTGTTGCCTTTTTAACTCCCAAACTTCAGCCCTCGTTTTGTTTCCTATATTTAGGTTTTTCCACCCTTGGCTCAGCAGCAGTGGCAGCTGCACTGATGATTTTGCTTCAGTAGGGATGCAGCGTTCCATAGGTAAAATGATAATCGTGACTTTCCAGCAGGGCTGTAATTTGACAGTTTGCACCTGTTTCTTTTAACTTTATTGGTGACTTTTACATTCTTATATGCAATATATATTTTAACTAATGTAATGCTTCGTTATAACTGACAGACTCGACAGTCATAATGATAAAAGCTGCCTGCTGCTTACTTGAATATTTGATTCTCATTGTTGAGTTGCAGCATGCATTACTGGATAGCTTATCATGTACACTATGCAATCTTCAAGGCAGACTTTTAAGTAACGTGGATTGTATTCTAGATTGCTTTGCCCCTGTTAATGTTTTCAAAAAGGATGCAGTGTATGTTTTCAAATATCTTTATTCACAACATAGTTGATAGACATCACATATAAGTGGCAATGTAACCTTACCCAAAAGGAATACTCCAGCGGTATCATTTCAGTGCTGTTTACTTGATATGCGAGCTGTTCGTCCTACAGAATTCTCTTAATTTCAGTGGGAGTTCTGTACCGGGAACATCCCTGAATTTTTGGGCCCTACAGCTCTTGCCTGTGTTTATCTAAAGCTGTGAGGAAGTCTAAGACAAACTCATTGGAGGGAAACAACAAAATGAAAGTTCTTGTGAAAACAACTTGAGTAGCATGAAATCAACCCAGTTTCAATGCTATTAATGAATCTAGCTACAAGGAGATTGTCCAGCTACAAGTCCCAAAATGTTCTTTCGTAGTGTAGAACATGCAGTGTCTCTTTTTAGAAGAAAAAGAAAAGGAGTACTTGTGGCACCTTAGAGACTAACCAATTTATTTGAGCATAAGCTTTCGTGAGCCTCAGCTCACTTCATCGGAGGCATATGCATCCGAAGGCATATGCATCCGATGAAGTGAGCATATGCATCCGAAGGCATATGCATCCGATGAAGTGAGCTGTAGCTCACGAAAGCTTATGCTCAAATAAATTGGTTAGTCTCTAAGGTGCCCCAAGTACTCCTTTTCTTTCTGCGAATACAGACTAACACGGCTGTTACTCTGAAACCTGTCTTTTTAGAAGATTTTCCTTGTGAAAGGAATTGGTGAGTTCTTTTGCAGTTCAGTAGTGGTCCATACTGCAGAAGCAAATACATCTCTTTAATTGGTTAAGTGCTTTTTCAGTGGGAAAGTTGTCTGTCTTTGCTGGAATTTGAACCTAGGATCCTTGGATCCAAAAAGCTTCAGTGCCTCTCAGCCATAATAATAAAGATACACACGTCACAGGCCTATATATAATCACAAGAGGGGAAGGCTATTTCATTTCTCTGCTAAGTAATATTTTAAATTTGAGTGATACAATTTCAGTCCATTATATGTCCGAGAAGATCCGTTTTAGAACTACTTTGAATTACGTAAATCACAGCAACTTCATATCCTAAGAAGCATCCAAGTCCCTCGTCCATTTAAAAATAGTTCATTGTGTGGGCCTGGAGCTCCTGCCTTTCTATGATTTCCACTGAATCATTTAATACTATCAGTGCCTATTAAACCTGATCAAACTAGGGATAACAAATATCTCCCTAAGTAAGTTGTTTTGCTTGGCAGTATAGATAGTGTCAATGCCCTGACTAAAACTTCGCTGATGCTAGGAAGGGCCCATCATTGTGTTCTCAGATGTGAAGTAATCATGGATCTGGTACAACTTACGGAGAAGAGAAATACAAAGGGTTTAAGGATAAATATCACTGGGTTTTGTATGCTAAAATAGGCTCTGCATTAATACACGTTGACTCGTATCCATACTATGGGTGGCTTAGGATCATGGAAACACTGGATCAGACTGGTCCATCAAGTCCATTTTCCTAACTGACAGTGGCCAGTAGCAGATGCTTCAGATGCACCCATCTTAGCCATATCTTACTCTTCACCTCCTATCACTTTCCCCGCAACAAATGCCTCTGCTCCTCCCCGTGGTCAGGGTGAGTCAACATCAACCAGTCAGAATGCCTTTGCCCTATACACCTGATATGTGTTTGATAAATATCATAGAACATAATACACTATAACAAGTAATTTATTGCCTGAAAAGTCATTTTAGTATTGGCTCTTTTTTTTTTGTTTACTACGACTGGTATTGCAGGGCAAAATGCTAAGTGCTCTGTGTATATAATTACTTTAATAATGAATGGTTAGTTAATACAGTTGTTTCTGTTTCATTACTTTTGAGCTTTAAAATGGCTTTATTGCTTTTCCTGATTGAATAAAAATGAAGCTAAAGTTCTATTTTCTGAACCATACCATCTGTGCAGGAGGCGCCGTTTAAAGGCTGGGAAATAAAGTCCAACTTTTTGTCTAGGAAGAATGCTGGGATTGGATTGATGTAATTCTGCCTGCGTTAGCTTGGTTTGTTTATGAAATAGGGGGATATGAAAACATTGTTGGCTTTGAGGTAGCTAAATTTTCTATATGTAGTTATGTGCTCTACACAAGTTAGGAATTGACATGTATTTTTATATTCAATGTTGACAGTTTTGCTTACATGAAGATTAACCTACACAGGTTTCAACAGTTTGTCGTATGGAGCAGCAGTAAATAGTGAGTATAGAAGTACAGCAATGTGTACATCTGTGCTTATTTCATTTTACAGCATTTGTGAGCAGAGCTAGACTAGGTAGAAGCAGGGCATAGTTACTGGCTGCTACCATGGAGTATAAATTAGCCAGTTTCTCAGTCTTAGCTCTGGTTGTGGAGGCAATGCACAGCAGCCAGAAAGCTTGGACCCTACACTCACTGCAGTTGAGTATCTGGCCCATAATTCTTGATGTGGAAAAAGTATAGATCCTAAGAATAATACTGTGATGATTCCTTAGATCACAATAATCAATGAGAATTTTGCCGTTCACTTCACTGTGAGCAGAATTGGGCCTTTACTGTGTTAACTTAGTTGATTTCTCTGCCATTCTGATTTAGTAGATGATAGCCCCAGCTCCAAGTGAGAGAGCTAAATTTAAACCTGGAAGGCAGGGTTATCCTACCTCATGGAGCAATTGTAAGAGGCAGGGCAGGAACTTAACCTTAAACTGACATCTTATAAATCTCTATCAAACTGCATTAAAGGCAGCCCTTCTAAAAAAGCCACCCTTTGATGCCTTACATTGTGATCCAAATACAGAATTGTCCCCTGAGCAAGGTGACCCATGGAAATAGCTGGCACTAACGGCTTGTTCATTGCTTGACTGACTGGCTAAATAAACAAACGTTTGGTAGCCAGGCCTGCCTGAAGATTCTAATATGAGAAAAGTCTTATTGCCAGTGATTGACTGTGTAAACAAGCAGTCATATTAAGCATGTTTTAGTGGGAAGAGCATAAAACCATAATCCAGGAACTCTGTATCCCTCTGTACCAGTGACTCATTGTTCATCTGTAGACCAGATTGCTCTTAGATTAAGCATTCTATATGAACACTAGTTCACAGCAAGCTAGGGTGTAAATCTATCTCACACAATCTTGCCACACACTAAGGGTATGTTTACAATGCAGCTATAACTCCTCTGCTGGCCCGTGCAAGCTGACTTGGGCTTGGGCTAAGGGGCTGTGTAACTGCAGTGTAGACATTCAGGCTTGGCTGGAGCCCAGGCTCTAGGCCCTGTGAGGTGGGAGGGTCTCAGAGTTCAGGCTGCAGCCTGGGTCTGAACATCTACTCCTCAATTAAACAGCCACTTAGCTCGAGTGCGAGTCAGTTGGCATGGGCCAGTCGTGGGTTTTTAATTGCAGCGTAGACATACTATAAATAGGGTTGCCAGGCATCTAGTTTTCAACCAGAATGCCCAGTCGAAAAGGGACTTTGGTGGCTCCGGTCAGCACTGCTGACTGGGCAGTTAAAAGTCTGGTTGGCTGCCTGTATTTGGGCAGGCAGGGTGCCTGCCTGGCTCCGCGTGATTCCAGGGAAGCTGCCAGCATCTCCCTCTGGCCCTTAGGCATAGGGGCGGCCATGGGGGCTCCACGCGCTGCCCCGTCCCGAGTGCTGGCTCCGCAGCTTCCAGTGGCTGGGAGCTGCGGGGGTGGTGCCTGCAGGCTGGGGCAGTGCATGGAGCCACCTGGCCGCACCTCCACCGTGCCAGAGAGACATGCCACCGCTTCCCGGGAGCTGCCTGAGGTAAGTGCTGGCTGCAGCCTGCACCCCCAACTCCCGCCCGCGCCCCAAGTGCTTGCCCCAATGCTGAGCTCCCTCCTGCACCTGAACTCCCTCTCAGGGCCCGTACCCCCTCCCACACCCCAACCCTCTGCCCCACCCCAGAGGCCCCTCCCTGCACCTTGAACCCCTCATTTCTGGGCCCACTTCAGAGCCTGCCCCCCAGCCCAGAGCCCATACTCCCTCCACACCCCAACCTCCTGTCCCAGCCTGGAGCTCCCTCCCACACTCCAAAGCTCTCGATCCCAACCCCCAGCCCGGAACCTCCTCCTGCACCCCAAATCCCTCATCTCCGGCCCACCCCAGAGCCCGCACCTCCAGCCCCGTGAAAGTGAGCGAGGGCGGGGGAGAGCTAGCGATGGAGGGAAAGGGGATGGAGTGAGCGGGGGCAGGGCCTCGGAGAAGTGGCGGGGCAGGGCAAGGGTGTTCGGTTTTCTGCAGATAGAGAGTTGGCAGCCCTAACGTTAAGTGTCCATGTGACCTTGCTGTCATACGCTAGAAGTTCCATGGTGTACTTTGATCTGCCTTGCTTTGGGCGAGGAGTAGATCAAAGTGCACTAAGGAACTCTTACTACATGGCAACAGGGTTCACTTTGTGCACGGCAGCCTAGTGCAGGTATATTTACACCCCAGCTTGCTGTGAACCAAGGGTTTGTACAGACAAACCTACCGAATACTTGTCAGGATTAACTCACGAATGTTCATACAGTACTTCGAATATGTAAAATGCTGTATAAGTGCTAAGTAGTGAGCATTATCATTATTATTAAGCAAGGATCATTTGGATTCAGGCCCCCCAGCTAGAGGGAATTGGGATGGAGTAGCGAGTACAAGCCCTAATGTCTGTATGATTGCTAATGGCCAGCTGGCTGGAATGCGCGGTCTCATTAGGGAGCAATATCCTAGGGGTAAAACACAGAGGTCCACTGAAATAAGTACAGCTCTGCTGATTTTTTTTTCTCCATCTGTGAATTTGGCCCAGAGATTGTGGAAGAAATCAATTGTTCATGGAAAGGATGAGAAAAGAGGTTGGGAGGCCAGGAAGAGCAAGAGATCCTGAAGTTTTTTTGGAGGATCCAAGTCTTACTGAGCTCTAACATGCAGTATCTCTTAATCTTAATATATCTCATTTATTCTTAATCTAGTCTTGTGTAGACACAGCCTGCTGTCAGCCAAGAAATGAACTGAATATAGAAATCTATGCCACTCAAGGGGTCATTGTGGACAGTTCTCTGAAAACGTCCACTCAATGTGCAATGCCAGTCAAAAAAGCTAACAATGTTAGGAACCATTAGGAAAGGGATAGATAGTATGACAATAAATATCATAAGACCACTATATAAATCCATGGTGTAACAATCTTGGGGTTCATTAAATAACAAACCAGTGAATGAGAGAGGAATAAAACTTTAATAAAACAAATTGGAGAGTGTTTCTGGTGAACTGCTGCACAAACCAAGTGGAGTTTCCAACCCCAGGGCACATCTCCAAATTCCCACACTCACAACACAGTCCCTTATGAGGGAATGTCTCCATATCACAATCTTTCATAAACATGTCTCTACATCTTAAAGAAAAATTAATTCACTCTTATCTACATATATAAAAGCAGTTAACTATCTAATAACACATACATTAAATTCTCAGCCCATCTAGTACATTTCTATAAACCCAATGTGTCAGCTACCTAGAGAGGAGAGGTTACCAGCATATCTTTCTGGAGTGAGTATTTACCACTCACTTTCCTCAAATACCCCTTCTCCAGCAGGCTAGCAAATCATTTTCCCGCTCTGATCCTGTCAGTATCCGCCTTTCATTAGAGTCTGAGTTGTTCTCTTGTTCCTTGACAGTTTCTCCTTCGTGTGTTGATGATAAAGGATCAGTCAGATGGGAAATGCCAGAATCCACATCAGCTGTCAATGTGTTGGATCTTTCTGGGATTACTCATAGATCCTTTTGATTACGTCGAAATGTGCCCCCTCTCCCCCTCCCCCCCGGTCTATATAAGACCTTGGATGCAGCTGTTCTTTAATGGTACTCTTTGGCCCCAAGTATTAGAGGTGTGAGTCCTCAGGCCCACTCTGTCACCTGGGTTCAGAGATGGGAGCTCACACACCCTTTTGTCAAAATAATATTTCTGCTTCCACTTCTGATTTTCTTTCATCTTCTGTATGGCTTCATTGTGATGAGATTTCAGCAAGTTCTCAGTAATTGGTAAATTAGATCTGATCCTTCTTCCCATTAACAGCTGAGGTGGGGAAAAGCCATTCTCCGGAGGTGTACTTCTGTAAATCAATAAAGCTTTATACAAACCATCCCCACTGTCAAAAGTTTTTTGCATAAGATTCTTTACTATCTGTAGACCTTTGCACAAGCCCATTTGATTGGGGGTAATTTGGACTCGATGTTTTGTGATGAAAATCCCAATCTATGGCAAATTGCCTAAAATCTGCACTGGAAAATTGTGGCCCATTATCGCTAAAGACTTTATCTGGAATTCCCTGTCTGGAGAAGATTCCCTTCATGCCGACTATCACTGACTTACTGTTAGTACTGTGCAGTGTGCATGATTCTTCCTCTTCTGCACCCCAATACCATTCATTTTTATTCCCTAGGAGTTTTCTCAAAGCTGCTGCTTTGTGGATAGATTAGGTATGAATTTCCTGAGGTAATTAACCATTCCCAGGAACCGTTGGACAACTTTCTTTGACTGGGGATGTGGCATCATTTCAATGGCTGAAATCTTCATCTTATCAGTTTTTACATCTTTGCTGGAAATAATATCCGCAACAAAAGTCAGTGCTGTAACCCCTAAAACACACTTCTCCCTATTTAGTTTGAGGTTTGCAGCTCTAGTTGCATCCAGGACTTTCCAAATTCTACGATCATGTTCCTCTTTCGTTGAGCCCCAGACGATGATGTCATTAATATATCCATAAATCATATGTCTGGTTTTGTGGTACATTTCTGGTGCTGAAGCTATGCCGAAAGGAAAGCGTGAGGAGCTGTATCTTACAAATGTGCATAGTTTTGAACTTTCTTCAGTTAATTGTCAAAAGTGCCAATAGTGTGGGGACGCATCCAATGTATTGAAATACTGAGCATTTGAAAATTGAGCCATAATCTCTTCTCTGCTTGGTAGTTTGAAATGTTCCCTTTTTATAGCCTTGTTGAAGTCTTGGGGATCTAAGCATATGTGTAGCAGCTGGCCATTACCTTTCTCCACAGTGACGAGGGAGCTCACCCATTCAGTTGGCTCCTCAGTTTTTTGTATTACTTGCATTGCTTCCATGCTTGCAAGCTCAGCCTTGAGTTTATCATGGAGTGCAAATGGCACCTTTCTAAATGGATAGATAACTGAAGGCACCTGCCAGATTGTATGTTCACCTTGCAAGCAACCCAAATCTTGAAACAGATAATGATATTCCTGAAAAGAGTGCCTCATAGCAAAGTTCAGTGTGATCTTGTAGTGAGAGCACGCATTTTACCAGATTGAGTTTCTCACATGCGTCCAGGCCTAAATTTGGTGTCACCCCTTGGCACTACAATGAAAGGGAGCCTATACATGGTGTCTTTATGGTTGATGCTAACGACACACCTTCCCTTCACTGGCATATTTGTTCCAGAATAATCAGTTACTTCTATTTCTTTTGGTCCCATTTTTGGTGTTATTTTCAGTCTCTCATAATCTTGTTCAGACAGAATATTAACCTGAGCTCCTGTGTCCAATTTCAGTAGAATAATTGTTCCATTCACTGTTACAGGCATATGCAGTTCCTCTCGTCAGGCTTGCTAGAGCCCAGTAAGTCTATGAAAAACTCCTCAACCAGATTGTCTTTACTGAATACACTTGATTTTTCTGCATTTGGGATCTGCAGCCTTTTGCATAATGATTATTTTTCCCACATTTATGACAGTTTCCCAAAGCCAACACACTGTTTCGGGCCAGGCTATGATCCACACCTTCCACATGACCGTCTGTACCCAGTCTTCCCCCAGCAGTGGTTTTCATAGCGAGTGGTTCTACTCTTTGGTTTGACCTATTCTGGCTATATTCTTTTGTAGTTAGTACACTGATAACCCCTTCTGGTGAATTCAGCTCTTTGGCTTGTGCTTTCACAGTTTCTGCTGCCCTGCATATTTGAGGAGCTTTTTCTAAAGTTAAGTCTTCTTCACTGAGCAGTCTCTCTCTTAACATGTTGTCTTTAATGCCACAAATGATTCTATCTCTGACCAGAGACTCTGCCAGCTCATCAAAATCACAGGTTTTACAGAGTTTCCTTAATTCTGTGACACACTGCTCTGTGGTGTCATAAGTTTTTTGCATGCATGTAAAAAATGTATGTCTCAAAGGTTTCATTCCTTTTTGGCAGTCTCAAATTTAGTCAGCATTTTACTTAACTTCATGCTTTCACCTTCTTCAAACTGAAAGTTGTAAATATCCAATGCTTCCTCCCCAACAACATGCAAAAGATTGATGTTTTCACTTTATCATTTTTCTCCTCTGCCTCATGACTGCTAAATACAATTCAAATCTCTGAATTTTTTCCAGTTCTCTGCAATGTTGCTTGACAGTTGCAGACTGGAAGGAGGTTGCAACACATCCATTTTTGGCTTTTCCCCCTTCTTAAACTAGTCAAGCTACTATTGTGCTCCCAAATACATACAAAAATCTCTGTGCCTGGTGCTCCATGTGCTTTTCTGGTACCTCCCTTTGTCTCTGCTTTCAGTTGCAAACACAGGAATTAACTTCAAAATGACTGCAGTTTCCTTCTCATTCAGCACTTCTGATGCCATGTAACGATCTTAGGGTTCATTAAATAACAAACCAGTGAATGAGAAAGGAATCAAATGTTAATAAAACAAACTGGAGAGCATCTCTGGTGAACTGCTGCACACAGCCATGTGGTGTTCCCAACCCTCGCCTCCAGGGCACATCTCCAAATTCCCAAACTCAGAACACAGTCCCTTATGAGGGAGCATCTCCAAACCAATCTTTCATAAATAATCTCTACACATAGTACGCCCACACCTTGAATACTGCATGCAATTCTGGTCACCCCTTCTCCAAAAGATATTTTAAAACTAGAAGAGGTACACAGAAGGGCAACAAAAATGATTAGAGTATAGAACGGCTTCTATATGAGGAGAGATTAAAAAAGACTGAGACCGTTCATCTTAGAAAAGAGCCAATAAAGGGGGATATGAGAGAGGTCTATACAATCATAAAGGGTGAGAAGAAAGTGAATAAGGAAGGGTTTTTTAACCCCTTCACGTAAGACAAGAACAAGGAGTTACCCAATGAAATTGATAGGCAGCGGGTTTAAAACAAACAAAAGGAGGTACTTTTCACATCACTCACAGTCAATCTTTGGAACTAGTTGCCAGAGAATGTTGTGAAGGCCAAAAGTATAATTGGGTTCTGAAAAAGAATTTAGATAAATTCATGGAATTTGATAAATTTGTCAATGGCTATTAGCCAAAATGGCCAGGGCTGCAACCCCATACTGTGGGTGTCCCTAAGCCTCTGACTGCCAGATGCTGGGACTGGGTGACAGGGGGTGGATCACTTGACGATTGCCTTGCTCTGTTGATTTCCTCTGAAGCGTCTGGCATTGGCCACTGTCAGAAGACAGGATACTGGGCTAGCTGGACCATTGGTCTGACCCAGTATGGCCACTCTTATGTTCTTATGGATGTCTGGGATTGCAAATCTTTCATTTAACTTGTAGACATTCTCCGAGTTTTGTTAAAGTTATTCTAGGAAGACCAGGCCAATGTTGTTTGGGATTTTT
The DNA here is from genome assembly GCF_965152275.1 of Natator depressus. Classification (NCBI taxonomy): domain Eukaryota; kingdom Metazoa; phylum Chordata; order Testudines; family Cheloniidae; genus Natator; species Natator depressus. The sequence continues at coordinate 112,563,519 of NC_134239.1, forward strand.
TTTTTTTTAGCAAGTTTTCTGTGCTACATTTCCAATTTTAGAAGCACAGATCAAATACGAATAGCAATAATATTAGTAATAATGCCAACAAAGTTTATCTGTTTGCTGCGGAAGGCTCAGGATAGACTGCTAGAGGGTGTATTGTAAGGACATCCGTCTATTTATTGTCAGTATTGACGAGTAATTAAGGAAACAATAACTGGAACTGCAGATACAAAGACGGGCTCTGTGACTTTTCCTGGTGCTTCCTTTCAAGTTACTTTGCAGTGGAAAGCAGGTAAAAGAATAGCTGTTAAACAACACAGTAGTAATTGCTAAATTTGTTCTGGCATTGTTAGATGGGAATTGGGGAAGAACAAATGAGTATGGTTTTTGAATAGAGAGTAGAAATGGTAAAGAGTAACCCAGATCCAAAACTCCAAAACCCTTTTTTAGTGGGGGGGGATTGAGGGGATTTCAGAATCCAGATTAAAAATTTCTCTATAAATATCTGTAATGGGCCAAACTGAAACACTGCATGTGAACACTTCAAAATGAAGGATGTTTAGTATATGGACTGAAATTTTATGGCTCCAGCTCCTCCCTACCCTTGATCCCCATTGAAGCCTCCAGGAACCACTGCTATGCAAATAATCAACAAAAATGATCTCTGAGAGATATGGATAAATAATATAGATTTGAAAACAGAGTGCTAAAGCTCTGTTAAAAATATAAAAGTAATTACTGGTACTGAAATGTTTCAGAGTAACAGCTGTGTTAGTCTGCATTTAGCTGTATGGAGTGGAAATCTATCAACTGCATGAAAAAACTTGTACAGATACAGACAGACATCATCTTCCTTTATAAGCTATTACCAGCAGGAGAGTGGGGTAGGAGGAGGTATTTTTTCATGCTTTGTGTGTATATAAAAAGATCTTCTACACTTTCCACAGTATGCATCCGATGAAGTGAGCTGTAGCTCACGAAAGCTCATGCTCAAATAAATTGGTTAGTCTCTAAGGTGCCACAAGTACCCCTTTTCTTTTTGGTACTGAAATGTATCTCCTGTAGTTTATTTTTGGCAGTGTGGCTTAAGAGCTAGAATCAGGACTCATGGGTTCTATTCCTGACTGCCGGCGGTTTGCTCTGTTTTCATGGGCATGTCACTTAAACTGTCTATACCTCAATTAACCCATCTACATAATGTATAAAATGGTAAGTTTAAGAATACTGCTGTGAGGAAATGTTTGTAAAATGCTTTGGAATCTTCTGATGAAAGGCATTACATATGCACATAGTTTTAATAAAGCCTCTATTCTAGCTTTTTTTTTTTTATGGTATAGATATGCATTACAAGGGAGTGCAATTACGGCACTTACTCTCACAGCTATAATGTCCATAGCTTGTCTAGTGAACTTAAGCTTTAAGAATCAGTACAGAGCAGGGATCGGCAACCTTTGGCACGCGGTCCGTCAGGGAAATCTGTGGGCAGGCTGGGATGATTTGTTTACCTGCAGCGTCTGCGGGTTCAGTCGATCGCAGCTCCCACTGGCCGCGGTTCGCCATTCCAGGCCAATTGGGGCTGTGGGAAGCGGGATGTGCTGTCTGCTGCTTCCCGCAGCCCCCATTGGCCTAGAACGGCGAACCGCGGCCAGTGGGATCTGCGATCGGCCGAACCTGCAGAAGCTGCAGCTAAACAAACCATCCTGGCCTGCCAGCGGATTTCCCTGACGGGCCACGTGCCAAAAGTTGCTGATCCCTGGTATAGAGCCTTTACTGTACAATTAAATGTCTGAAATGTCACATTAACTTTTAAAAATGTGTATTTCTTTTAGTGGGTAGGGTTTGTAGCTGCGTTTATTCTACAGCCTTGCTCCCTTTGTGCTAAACATTACCTAATTGATCTTCTCATCCTTTGCCTTGTTGCCTCATCCATGCACAGCGGAAAACCTTATATTCTGTAAATTGTGTGGAGGAAGGAGTAGGTTAGAGACTGTCCCTTGTCACTGATATTTGAGTGCTCCTTCATGTGCCATATATTAGTTTTATTTTCTTCCATGACACATAGCTATGAGGAAAGAACTCTCCAGAGTGTCTTAAAAGACAACTTCTATTAAAGATGAAAAGAGTTAAGCAAAATGCAGCCAGTAGATCTCACAGCTAGAAGGAAAAATAATATACACCAGTGTCTCAGTAGCTTTAATTGGAAAGGGAGAGAGGCATGAGCGTGCGGAGTCCAAGGCTTAGTTCCATTGCAAGGATTTTTGATAAAGGATTAGATAAACAACATAAGTTAGATGGGGAAAAGGAAAAGGAAAAGGCTGGGTTGGGAGAGGGAAGCGTGAGAGTATGTGTTTGTAGTAAAGCTCCTCAATGCTTGGAAAACCATCATAGATAGATGATCATAATACTTAACTTTTACGTAATGATTTTCTCCATAGATCTCAAAGTGCTGTATAAAGAAGGATCGTATTGTTAGCCCCATTTTGTAGGTTGGTAAATTGAGGTTCAGAGAGGCTCAGTGGGTCACCAAAGGTCACCCAACAATGTGGTGGTAGAACTGAGAACAGATTTCAGCTCTCCTAATGCCTGCCCCTCTGCTTTAACCAGTCGACTGTGCTGCCTTCCAAGATACAAAAGGACAGAATTTTCAAAAGCTAAATTTTCCCTTTTGCAGTAGCAATTTTGTGGGCACAAATTAGACCTGCAAAAAGGAATGCTGGGCTAGGGTTTGGCTGAAACTTTAAGCCAGATGTTCAGTACTGGTCTGTTGGGTACAAGTTATGGAAAATCCAGCATTTTTAAACATTTCAAAAGTAGTTTCTTATGAATATATACGCTGTTATGAATTTTCCTCAAGAAGAAGTGTTGGTGAATTCTGATGGGGTTTTGCTATTTATCCAGGCCTACAGCCATACCATTTGTGGGCTGTGTTTTGGACTAGTTAGGATTTGGATGGGGGACCACTAAGCAGAATGCTGGTGCTGCAAGAAGTGATGTTGGGGACTCAGTACGTGGCACTGCTCCCCTCAGGTTTGTTGTTGAAGTCCAAGTATGGTATTAAGTGTACTGCACTGCTGGCTTTGGACTGAGATATAAATTACTAAGATTCTGACCACTTGTGCTCTTTAATGGACTGATGGCACTCATTGTAAGAGCTAAGGATAAGGAAAAGCTCACTCTCTTATCCAAATTCCAAACGCCGATAATTACATTTCACTTATCTAAATCCCTCATGCCTTTTCAGCTGGATCCATTACTTTCATCTTCTGAAAACACTGATGTGACTGCTGCAGAATGTCTGTGATGGTTTCATCCCATAAGTGGCTGCATTTCAGCATTGGGCATAAATGTGTGTGCAGGTGGAACCCACTAAACTTTTTTTATAGTACACAAGCACTTCAGGATGCTTTTTGGGTAGAAAAGATGCTCTATAAACATAAGCCTCATAAAAATATCTAGTACTGCAAGTGCCCTGGTCCTTGTTATAATGCTGATTATTCTCTAGGACAGCTATTCCACTTCCTCTCCTTTTCTTGTTTTCTGACTCCCTATGTGGACATGCAGTCCCTGTGCCAAATAAGTATTATACTCCAAATTCTTAGGAAGAGAATATATCAGTACTAAAACACTTAATTGCTTGATCTAACGTATGGCACTGTGCCTGTTTAGATTACACAAAGGGTGGAGATGCACAGTGTGTGTACTATACAAGGGAACAGTCTGAAATTTGTTCTTTCTCCAAATTTGTTCTTTTCTCCCAGACTGCTGCGCTGGGCATCGCAACATGGGGAGTAGATGGCCAGCCCTCTGTGGAGAAAGAGGTGGTTAGGGACTATTTAGAAAAGCTGGACGTGCACAAGTCCATGGGGCCGGACGAGTTGCATCCGAGAGTGCTAAAGGAATTGGCAGCTGTGATTGCAGAGCCATTGGCCATTATCTTTGAAAATTCGTGGTGAACGGGGGAAGTCCCGGATGACTGGAAAAAGGCTAATGTAGTGCCAATCTTTAAAAAAGGGAAGAAGGAGGATCCTGGGAACTACAGGCCAGTCAGCCTCACCTCAGTCCCCGGAAAAATCATGGAGCAGGTCCTCAAGGAATCAATCCTGAAGCACTTACATGAGAGTAAAGTGATCAGGAACAGTCAGCATGGATTCACCAAGGGAAGGTCATGCCTGACTAATCTAATCGCCTTCTATGATGAGATTACTGATTCTGTGGATGAAGGGAAAGCAGTGGATGTATTGTTTCTTGACTTTAGCAAAGCTTTTGACACGGTCTCCCACAGTATTCTTGTCAGCAAGTTAAAGAAGTATGGGCTGGATGAATGTACTATAAGGTGGGTAGAAAGTTGGCTAGATTGTCGGGCTCAACGGGTAGTGATCAATGGCTCCATGTCTAGTTGGCAGCCGGTGTCAAGTGGAGTGCCCCAGGGGTCGGTCCTGGGGCCGGTTTTGTTCAATATCTTCATAAATGATCTGGAGGATGGTGTGGATTGCACTCTCAGCAAATTTGCGGATGATACTAAACTGGGAGGAGTGGTAGATACGTTGGAGGGCAGAGATAGGATACAGAGGGACCTAGACAAATTGGAGGATTGGGCCAAAAGAAACCTGATGAGGTTCAATAAGGATAAGTGCAGGGTCCTGCACTTAGGATGGAAGAACCCAATGCACAGCTACAGACTAGGGACCGAATGGCTAGGCAGCAGTTTGCGGAAAAGGACCTAGGGGTTACATGGACGAGAAGCTGGATATGAGTCAGCAGTGTGTCCTTGTTGCCAAGAAGGCCAATGGCATTTTGGGATGTATAAGTAGGGGCATAGCGAGCAGATCGAGGGACGTGATCGTTCCCCTCTATTCAACATTGGTGAGGCCTCATCTGGAGTACTGTGTCCAGTTTTGGGCCCCGCACTACAAGAAGGATGTGGATAAATTGGAGAGAATCCGGCGAAGGGCAACAAAAATGATTAGGGGTCTGGAACTCATGACTTATGAGGAGAGGCTGAGGGAACTGGGATTGTTTAGTCTGCAGAAGAGAAGAATGAGGGGGGATTTGATAGCTGCTTTCAACTACCTGAGAGGTGGTTCCAAAGAGGATGGTTCTAGACTATTCTCAGTGGTAGAAGAGGACAGGACAAGGAGTAATGGTCTCAAGTTGCAGTGGGGGAGGTTTAGGTTGGCTATTAGGAAAAACTTTTTCACTAGGAGGGTGGTGAAACACTGGAATGCGTTACCTAGGGAGGTGGTAGAATCTCCTTCCTTAGAAGTTTTTAAGGTCAGGCTTGACAAAGCCCTGGCTGGGATGATTTAATTGGGGATTGGTCCTGCTTTGAGCAGGGGGTTGGACTAGATGACCTCCTGAGGTCCCTTCCAACCCTGATATTCTATGATTCTATGATTCATATGATAACTTAAAAGGTTAGGCCCAGTGGTGTTGTCTTTCACTTGCCTTTTTAAATGGACAGCCTTCTATAAGCTGGCTCTTTTGGGAGATATCGCACCTCAGGACAGCTGACCTGTTTTTTTCTAACTTGGCCTTTTTTGTGCACCTTAAGTTATCTATTGGCACTTGATCTGGGTGCCTGAATAAACATGGGATGTGTAAATCCATTCTTTATATCCCGTTCTCTTTCACATATGGTTCTCAAGGGGATTGCTGTAGCAGACTTTATGGAAACAATAATTATTTCATCAGGACTTCATGTATATCTTGATTGTACTTTGAAGACATTCTCGAGAACTGTTTTTATAATTTCTGCAGTGGATCATAGTGTGAAAACAAGGAAATAAACATTATCTTTCATATCAATCAGCAATATGATTAAATAACTACAAGAGCTGATTGCTGCTTGGCTATAGAAAGTAATGCCAAGTGTGGTACCACAGTGGACATACGCAACAGATTGAGTCTCTTTGCTATACAGTAAAACCATATATTTATGACACCTTTAAGTTTTAAATTTACAGTTGCAACTATTGTGCTCCTGAGCAATTGGTTTGTCTCAAATCCTGCTTCAGAATTTAGATATGCATTTTCAGAATTGACTGGGATTTTAGCGTCATAACTCCCATGATGGGATTTGTGCAACTAACTCAGGCTGCACTGCTACTGAAAACTTAAGGGTTCATTATCACTGCTTAGAAAGTCCAGTGGGTATAGAGATTGTTCATTGGCATTTATGATTCCCTGGAGTTTGCTGCTTTTATGTTATGAAGAAATGCAACTGGTCATTGTGCTGATCTCTGTACAGAGAACACAATCTATTGTTTAGAGCTAGGAGATCCGCATGCCAATTCCTGGCTCTGCTCCTGACTAGCTATATAACTTTGTGCAAGTTTGTGCCATATTCCAGAGATAATCCTGGGACGGGGCAGTTATGTGCCACCCCCTTTGACACAATCTGTCTCATAATCTCTCTCTGCTTCAGTTTCTCCATTTGTACAAGTATAATAATTATTGCTTAATAGGTGTGTTGCCAGACCTAATGTTTGTAAAGTACTTTGAGATCCTTGGATGAAAGGTACGATACAAGTGTAAATTATGTGACAGGGTTGGGCCAGATGGCTACAGGAGAGTGATAGAAGGCAGATATATTAGCTCCAGGTTAAGTAGGTCCCTTTTCCCTGGGTAAGGTAACAGAGAAGGTTCCAGAACAATCAGGAACTTTCTGGAAACAATTAAGGCAGACAGGCTGATTAGAACACCTGCAGCCAATCAAGAAGCTGCTAGAATCAAGACAGGCAGGCTAATCAGGGCACCTGGGTTTAAAAAGGAGCTCACTTCAGTTTGTGGTGTGCGTGCGAGGAGCTGGGAGCAAGAGGCGCAAGAAGCGGAGAGTGAGAAGGTGTACTACTGGAAGACAGAGAAGTACAAGCATTATCAGACATCAGGAGGAAGGTCCTGTGGTGAGAATAAAGAAGGTGTTGGGAGGAGGCCATGGGGAAGTAGCCCAGTGAGTTGTAGCTGTCACGCAGCTGTTACAGGAGCCACTGTAGACAGCTGCAATCTACAGGGCCCTGGGCTGGAACCCGGAGTAGAGGGCGGGCCCGGGTTCCCTCCATCCCCCCAACTCCCTACTTGATACCGGAGGAGTTGACCAATAAGCGCAGGACCCACCAAGGCAGAGGAGGAACTTTGTCACAACTATTAACAATAAAATGATTAATACTAGCCTCATACTCATGAAATAATGAATTTAGAGTGACAGGCTTTTGTATAATGGGCCCAATCCAGTGAATGATCCATCTTCAGAACTGGAATGTTGGAATATTTGTAAGGTTGGGCCCAAAGGTGTCAGAACTATAACTTATTGCATCTTTACTTATTTTAATCTTAATAGGGGTACAGACATTAAATTGAGCATCTCTTGGCACTGTTGCAGAATGTGTCTCTGTGTGCTCTCCACTGATGGTCTCTGGGTCAGATCCCACACTCCTTATTCAGGAAATCTGGCCAGTGAAGTTGGGAGATTTACTCGTATAAAAGTGTTCAGATCTGCAGCCCGTGGATACACTGGAAAACTGGTGAGCAGAATGGGTAAAATCCTAGTGCCACTGAAGTCAGTGGCAAAACTCCCAGTGACTTCAGTGGAACCAGGATTTCACTCCCTAGGCATGTGGAACATGCACATGAATGTATCTCTTGTGTTAAGTTCACAGGTTGATTTTTAGAACATATGGGTTTTACTCCAGAGCCTAAGTTTTATTTTGGTTCCTTGATATCCTGCTTGGTGCCATCATTAAGGATTAGCAGAAACCTTGATTCTAATCCCATTCTTACTCACAAAGAACAGAGTTACAATTTTAATTGTACGTTTTAAATGTTTTCCTTCTTCATCTTTTGTGTTTTGAAATTCTGCATTTCAAAAGCAGGATCATTGTTTGGCACATTAAAGCATGTCTCTTTAACGGATTCTCCTTTTAATGAGGAAGAATGGAATTAAGGGGGAAAAAATCTGTCTTGAAGGGATTCTCTTTTATCTGATAGTTTTCAATGCAGCCAATGGTAGAGAGACTTGCACTCATCTGATTTGCAGTCTATTGGAATGTCATTTTTCTGTATCGGGTAACTTGTTAGCACACAAAACATCACTTTCATAAATGTTATCACCAGCAAAGCCCATCTGGTCCTGCTAGTGACAAGGGGATGATTTTAGGTTTTTATGATGTCAGTGAGATTTCAGCAGTCTTGGACTCATCTGCCAAGCTGTTGGGAAAAAAAGTTAAGACTATAATTGGAACTCTGTTGGGGGAGAAATTAAATGAATATCTTGCCAACCATATTTCTGCCCATATTTCCTTCGATTAGTCTCCTGATGGTGTGTCCTTATGAAATCTGATTAGAATGAAATGACTTGATTTGTTAAACAGGCAGTGATGACAATGAACATCTGTTTTACTGCTCTAAATTGCATTGAGCTCAGAGTAACATTGTCCTTTCTTGATATTACTTTATACAGAGCAGCACAGAAGCTTAACCTGTCCTCGAAGAGAAAGAAGTACCATCCGCCCCTGCCACGCTCTCACGACTTCTCTGTCTATGCCACCAACTTTAGTGGCATACTGCAGTTATGCTCTCCCCCAGCACCGCCATGCCTTTTGAGAGCAGTGTCAAAAATCAAGGACAACCCTGGCATTGGAAAGGTAATTCGAGATCTCAGTCTCTTTGCAATTTCCTACCTAATTTTAAGGAGCCATACATTTAAAAGCATAGAGGCAGGGATTAGGTGGCTCAGGGGAGTGGTGCTGGGATACAGAGTCTTGCACATCTGTTTAGATGTGACTGTGAGTAGACTCCTGGGTGGCCTATAAAAATGAGTTGGTGGTCTCTGTCCAGATTCCAGTGGACAAGTGTCAACTTCATAAAAGTGAAACGAAAGGAATAAGTGAGAGGAGAAACAGGTCTTCCGCCTCCAGCCATGGAAATCTGGCATCTTTTAAAAGTGCTAAATTGTCAATTTTGCACTAATTTTACTTAAATAAAATCAGGTAAAACGTAAGACAATTATTTAGAGTTTTATGTATATTTCTGACATGTTAAAAGCACAAGCTACAGTGTCTGAATACTTATTTACATAGGTTACAAGAGATTAATATTTCAAGGTGGACCTAAAGTACCTAATGTGCAGAGGAGAGTTAAAAATGCACCTCAAGTAACCATACAACTCAACATTAACATAAATAAATTGTCTGCCTAAGTACTTTTAAATGACACTCTGTTGTATTGTATTCTGTTAAATCAGTGAGTTGAAGGAGATAAAGGTTTTTGCCAGTGTATTTTTGCTAAATGGAAGTGAAATGTCTGTAGCTTTACCATTCTATGAGACAGGTTTTTTAAGAGGACATTTACAAATGAGAATATGATTTCTGCCCCGATTTTTTTTTCATATATTTGATAAGAAGCTGGCAGATGAATTTTTGAATGCAATAAATTAGCAAGTAGTTTAGTACCTCTTACCTGGGAGTCAGTGATGAGGGAAGGGAGAATTTAAGAGACTGTTTCTACATGTAACATTTGCAGCATATGCCATTTACCCTGTCTGCCTCTTCTCCTGCAGACTTGGGGCTAAGTTGTGGCATTAAGCCACATCCTTGTGTTAGGGATAGCGCAGAGTTACGTTGCCTTTGGGGGAGCTCTGCAAGATATTGTGTTTTATAAAAATACGGTGTCCCTAGAGCTCGCAAATGCTTGCAGGAGCCGTTTCTGTGCACCTTAAAGGGCTTCAGACTGTGCACCCTTCCATAGCTGGCCACCTCTGACAATGGCCCTGCCTTCTTCCCATCCCTTTTGTGGAGCTGGTAGTATTAACTAGGACCACTCATTTTGCTGAGGGGAGTTCTGTTTTGTCCAGTATCCTCAAATAGATAATCCAAATATAACTCATGATCACATACAGGATTCCAGATCAGTAAAATGTCAGGGGAATCCTGCATCTAAGATAATCTTGTACAGATCACTTTTCTGTCCATAAGCAGAGTGGAGCAGAGCAGGGGGCAACTAAACAAAGAGAAAAACCCGGATAGAAAACAGCAGATCCTGCTAGAAAGCTGGACCACTCTGCATAGAACTAGACTGAGTTCTAATATTTAGGATCTTGGGCTTCTTCTAACAAGGGAAGTATGTAACACACTGGCGAAGTGTGTCATATTCCCCTGTAGTCACTGGTACTGTAGACTGTAAAAGATAACATTCTGCTCTAGCCACCTACTCATGGAGTTACACCTTTAGCTGAATGGAAGGGTCCCGTGGTGTGGCGTTGAAGGCCGGGGTTATAAACCTTGGTCATGCAGAAGGCAATTATACCAGTCTCTCTGGCCCTTGATTTTTAATCTGGCCGTATCCCTTTAAGCCAGTGGTCTCCAACCTTTTTACGTGCAAGATCACTTTTTTAATTTAAGTGCAACCCAGGATCTATGCCGCCCCTTCCATGAGGCCCTGCCCCACTCACACCATCCCCCCTCCATTGCTTGCTCTCCCCCACTCTCACTCACTTGCAGGGGGTTGGGCTGCGGGACGGGGTGCGGGCTCTGGGCTGGGGGGTGGGTAGGGCCGAGGGGTTCGGAGTGTGGGAGGGGGCTTTGGGCTCAGCCTGGGGCAGGGGTTAAGCATTGCTGTAAAGCAGTCCTTCACTGGGAAAACTACTTGTAAAAATCATGATTCTGCATAAAGGATTCCTCATTTAACTTAATGATAATAGTCATTGGGCAGAGGAAAAGAATTAGCCCATGTATGTGCTATAACACTTGACGTTTATATCTCCACCCTTCCGTATCAAAATGATAACGAGCAAGTAGTCTTTGGTGGCATTTATCCCATTGCGCTGTAATACTCTTCCTTTATATTTTTCCCCTTTCACCTGCTAGCTCTTTGTGGACAGATACAGCCTCAGGCTGATAGAGTTTTCTGGTGATGGTGACAGCAATGGGAATAAATAACCATTTGTTTCTCCCTCATTTTACTTTAAATAACAATGCAGTTAACAAACAACGAAAGTTGGCAGATGCCTCTAACTTCATTGGTAACTGAAGAATCCTGTCTCCTCTTGCCATCAGTGTACTTAATACTCTTCCTGCTCAACACTGACTTCTGCTTTTTCTTGCGGTCTGGAGAATAATACCAGATGGCTCACTCACTGATGCTTTGCAGAAGCTGGACTCTGGCATGTATTTTTCTTACTGGAACATCCAACATCTGTGTTTGTGGCAGGCTCCCTACTTTCTTTGATGGTTCCAGAGTCAGCTGAGTGCCTGGCCTCATTGCTGGCTGTGGTTCTGTGTATGTGGCTACCTTGGGTTAGGCAGCTGCTAGAGCAGCACTTTCCTTCCTCACTCCTAATTTGGTGCTATTTTGTTTCATATGCTTAGTCTTGACTGAGTTGCCTTTAACTCCTTTAACTTCAGTGGTTGTTGAGGGTGCTGAGTACCTTCCAGGAGGTGCTCCATACATTGCAAGATCCCACCCACGGTGGATAAGATGCATCTGTAAGTTGAAAACCAAATGTTTGCATTTGAGGCTGGATAATTTAAACACAAGCCAGACATGTACAGAAAAGGCCAACTCTCTGCCCTGGGGAGTGTCATATAACAGACTAATGTGAATTTTCACTGGGGAAAGTAATGTGCAAAACCTGTGTTTCCCTTACAAACAAAAAAAAGCACTATTAGAAGCCCTATAATACTATGATCAGAATGTTAGCAACGTAATATTAAATTGTAATATCTGTATTGTGGTCTTTGATGGAAAGCTAATAGGAGTTCTATGTGGAAGGGGCTTTCAAGATTGGACCCTTTATTTACATGATTCAATGAAAACAGCATGGCTAAAACTTTTGATTTTAGATCGATTCACAAAAATTAGAGATGGAAAACAGACCTACGAGCTCATCTAGTTCCCTGACTGCCCCCAGGTTCCAGTGCAATATTCTGCCATACAGCACGTTTTCCAGTGCTTTGATATTAAGTCGTGTAATGGTATAGACAAATCATATTCAGCACTGACCTCAGTGGGAGTTCTGTGTTCAGAATGTGCAGTAGGAATCTGCATATGTGGGTCAAAGGGGAGAGGCAAATGTTGCTGTGAATACAGAACGCTAATTCAACTAGCATAAAAATTACAGTTACTTGTAGGGCAGAACATGGCTGCCATTTGGCACTTCTGATATTACCCAGTGATTTTTAGGAGGCAAAGTGATTTTTAGCTTCTCCACTTGAAACCACAGGAGGACATTTTAAGGTAGGGAAGATGGGGGAGATCATCCATGATGAAGTCACTGTGGCTAAACCAGGGACGAATTTGACCCATTGTAATGACCTAATTTGTCCAGATCAAACCATCCCTGCCCTTCAGTGACCTCAAGTAGCCAGGGCTTTGGTTTTATGTCTCATCCAAAACACATCAACATAGGTTCCTCTAGCACCATTCCAGAATATTTTTAATTCTGATTTGCCCACATCAGTTGTGCAGCACCTGTGTTTTTCTTTATAGGTATGTCATCCCACTGTGGACCATGCCTGACCTTGCTATAGCTAATGAGTTCAGGCGTGACCACAGTTCAAGGTGTTGCTACTGTGATGCCCTGTTAGCAGTCACCACGAGAGCTGCAGTGTAAGAAATGGTGTTGACTATAATTTATGAAGAAACACTTTAATAATGACAAAACATATCTGCTTCTCTGCTGCAGACACTCAGAAGAATCAGCTGGTTTGGTCTTATGAACAGCATGGAATCTAAACATATGTTCTTTAGTGAATCAAGCACATAATAATTAAATGACAGTCATTCATTGTATTTTTTGCTTAGTATTCTTTTCCTTGCGAGATACTTCTGATAAAGGACAGAAAGAACTAAAGAAACATATTACAAGTCGCAAAAATTACATACACTTGGGGGGCAGAATCTCTAAATGATCTTGTCAGATGAAATTTAGCTCTGTGACTGAGCTAGGAGAAAGGTTAGCTTTTTAAACTTCAGAACTGTAGAGGGTTGCAGGAGTCCTGGAAAGGTAGTTGTGGTTCATAGTATTATCAACATATTTACCACTGTTACAGCAAAATGTACTGTATCCCAATATGGCTAAATATTTTTTAAAATAGATAATTTAATTTCAACATCTGGACTCTAAAACCCTTGTTTGATTGTGTATTTCCAAAACTGACCCATATTTTATGTCATGCCTAGCATGGAAAATCCCTGGTGGCTGAGGCCTCAATTCAGCAAAGTGCTTAAGCATGTACTTATCTTTAAGTAGGTGCTTAAGTCCCATTCATTGGCTTCACGGTTAAGCTTGTGTTTATGTGTAACCCTGAATAGGGGTGCTTCCTGAATTGGGGCTTCAGTCAGTGGGACTTAAGCAGCGACTTAAATTAAGCACATGCTTAAGTGATTTGCTTAATGAAAGCTTGAATGTCTGCCTTAGGTTTTTCTCTAGTGACTGTCATTATATTGTAGAATCTAACTGCTTGGTCCCATCATTCATGGCCCAGCTGGGTCCTTTTGCTGGCTGGCTTGATGGAGTTTCAGGAGACGGGGGGAGGTTCCCCAAACCCTGGGAGCTCAGCAAAAACCACTGATCTTATGTGAGCATGTGTGTGTGGAGAATTAGGGGAGAAGCCCAGAGTGCTGAGTAAGCTGTGTTAGCTCAGTTTAGGTGCAGAATGAGAGGCTGCTGTTGAGAATTTGGCCTAAAGGTTGAAATTTGCTTTCAGCCCAACTGCATTGCTCCTATTCACATGAGTGGGAGTTCTGCTATGGGCTGATGGCAACATGTGGGCTATATGTGGATTGAATATAGTACTTCTTGTAAATATATTTATTAAAGCAAATTTCAAATACTTTAAAAAGCATTTTAATTTCTATTTTGTCTTCTTCATTGTTTCCAGTGTTCTCTAAGGGGAAACCGGCCCAGATACACAGACATGTGCTAGCTCTGCTCAACCTAGCCCCCTATTAATAGCCGTGTGGACGTTGTGGCACGGGCAGTGACGTTGGCCAGCTGCCTGAGTACAAGCCCAAAAACCCACTGGCAGCGAACCTGTGCTGCTGTCCATGCCGCAACATCCACCCTGCTATTTTTAAAGCGCTTATGTCGAGCAGAGAGTGCGTGTGTCTGTCTGCCCAAGCTGGGGGGCACGCCCCCAGCTGCAGCATAGACATTGCCTTAGGAGTATCTTTTGTTCCATTCCAAAAACCACCTATTTTCCCTGTTCATCGGAGTTTCATCTGGAGCATGTAAATCTGCCCCAGAATGCAAATCCCTGATTTTACATCTAAGCCTTTGTTTAGAGATAGATGGCCCAATTTGTTTCTGTACCTATAGTGTAAAATTTTATACAATGCCATAGGTGCTAACAAGTGGCTTGAATTTTTAATAATGTCAGGTGGAGGAAAAGTTTAAACTTTCTTAAGTTATAATGGAAAGGTTTCCTTGGGACCTGTGTTTAGTATAATAAGCAATACCTACCCCTCCCAGGCACAAAAAATCCCATTGCAAATGGCATACTGTATTCTGAACAGAACTTCACTCACTACTGAAAAATGTTATGTCGCAAATTATGTCTCTTACCCATGAATCTGCCGAAAACACCAGAGTCCAAATCATTTAGTTGAATCCTGCTTAAAAGGCAATGATCCTATGCAGTATGATTCTTTTAACGGAATCATTTTTCTGGTCTCACTGGGTGTTGTTAAATTTAATGTCAGAATAGTGGGAAAGATGTCTGAAAGCCATTTAATATTGTCACTGGAAAGAAGTTAGATTATGCTCAATTTCTGACATTAATGTGCTACTTAAGATAATTTATCATATTGTGGTATTAAAAAGACATCCTTTTTACAGTGGCTGCTGCATAGCATTCTAATTTGCTATTTTTCTTTAGTGTGGTAGGAAGCCTTTTTCATGCAAAATGTTTTTTCCAGGGTTCTGTTCAACACACTCTTTATAATACTGCATCACTTACAAGAGCAACTTTAAGTGCTTGTCTCTTCCAAAGATCTTGTCAATTTTTTTATGTTAGAATGACAGAATCCTTCTACATGAGACAATTGATATGGAGCATTAAGAGGGAGAATTTGAGTTCCCAAACTGGTGTCTTGGAAAGGCATATTCATATTTTCCTTCATTTTTTATTTGCTTTAGACATTTACTTTCATTTATATGTTTTTCCCAGCCTATAGTCAAGGTACCTCTAACATGATTTACTGATGATGTAGACTTTTCCTAAGTGTACTGTATACAGCACTCACTTGTTCTTACAATAGTTTGATGATGAATAACAAATAGGTACTTAATTTTGCCATCTTTATTGCTGCTTGTTCCTAATGACTAAAGTATTATTTCCAATATACATCATATGTCTTACTAAAAAGTCTTCAGTCTACGTATGCAATTTTGTAGAACCCATGACATACAGATCCCTGCTGAAGGAACATATTAAACACAATGCAGAAAATTATATAAAAATATACTTCTTTCTTTTTTCCCATGTTTAAAAAGGAATAGTTTTGTGTGGTATCATCTGGGAATATAGAATCAATTCTTGCTTAATAGAGGCCATTTTCTAAAGAGTACAATATAGAAGTGCTTTTTTAGGTTCTCCCAAGGGAGCTAAATAGTTTATGCTAGCATAGCAGTTTTGCATATAAATTTGCTATATAATGGTAGTGGCAGAATGTGAAAGGCTTGTAAGAACTATCCACAGTAAACCAATTTTGTAAGGGTTGTATATCTGTCAGTTACAATTAAATCCATGAAAAATATTGGCTCTGAACTAAGACTTTTGTAATTTGATTTACACAGTAGTTGAGAAATAAGCAATTTCATTGGAAAATGGCCAGTAATGAAAATGAATTCTGTGTAATTTCTTGGTGAGAAATCTT